>NW_020954751.1:1884953-1984391 GCF_900497805.2 Vombatus ursinus
TCACTCAATAGGGAAATAGGAGGGAAAGGAGAAAAATGGTGGGGAGGAGGAATTTCAAGGGAGGGTATATTAAGAGAGAGATTAGTCCTAAGTAAAACAAACTCTGACTAAGGTGTACAAAATTTTTTATAGCTGTTCTTTTTGAAGTGGCAAAGAATAGGAGTCTGAGGAGTACCCATAAATTGGAGAATAGATGAACAAGTTATGTGTATAATTATGATGGAATATTATTGAACTCTAAGAAATGATGATGGAGATGGTTTCAGAGAAAACTGGGAAGACTTGCATGGATTGATGAAGAGTGAAGTGAACAGAACCAGGAGAACGATTTATTCAATGATAGCAATATGGTAAAGACAAACAAATTTGAAAAGAAATTAGGAACTCATTGGTCTAATAACCAATCAAGATTCCAGAGGACTAATGACAAAGTGGGCACCTAGATGGTGCAGTAGATAGAGTCAGGAAGTTCAAATGTGGCCTCAGACACTTACTAGCTGTGTGACTCTGGGCAAGTCACTTAAACCTGTTTGCCTCAGTTTCCTCATTTGTCAAATGAGCTGGAGAAGGACATGGCAAATCTTTCCAGTATCTTTGCCAAGAAAACATTAAATGGGGTCATGAAACATTGGGCAGGGCTGAAACAACTGAACAACAATGATGAAATATGCTACCCACCTCCTGATAGAGGGGTGAAAAATTTGGAATGTAGAAGGACACTTTTTTTTTTGACATGGCCAATATGGAAATTTATTTTGCTTAACTATACATGTTTGTAATGTTTTTTTTTCTTTTGTTCTCATTTGTGGGGGAGCCGGAAGGAGGGAGATGGGGGATGGAATGAGAGGGTGACAAAATGGATTTTTGTTGATTGAAAAATAGAATTAAAAATAAGTATAAAGAGGTTTCTTTCCTTTTTACTAGAGCCTCTATATACTATTGAGTCCATATCTTACTCTTTAGCTGTTCCTGAGGGTGGGAGGCAAAAAAAAAAAATCACCCTTCTACAATATGATAGATGTTTTTATGAGATCATCTCCTGGCCAACCTTATGGTGATGAGCCTCTTGGCAATTATGGAGGGTGATCATTCATCCATTCATTCATCCATTCATCAAATAGCTATTAATCACATACAATAGTAACCATAGCTCTGGATGACCTCCAGATTATGAATATCCTAAGAAAGTGTCATCCAGAACTGAGCACAGCAGTCCAGATGGGATCATGTCAAGGAGGAAGACAGCAAGGCTACTACTTCCTTCATTCTGGACATTTGTAGCATCACTCCTCACTCTCATGCCACAGATCCTATCCATTGCTAACTCCATTCCCTATAATATTTCTCTTATATGTCCCCCCTTTTTTCATATAGCCATGACCCCAGGTCAGGCCTTTAACATTTCTCCCCTAGACTATTGCAATAGCTTTCTAACTACTTTCCATGGCTCAGGACTCTCTCTGCTCCAATTCAATCACCACTCAGTTGCCAAAACAACTTTTCTAAAGCATAGATCTTACCACTCTATGGTAATGAGCTCTAGTCAGTTTAATGAACTTTAGTGGCTCCCTATCACCTCCAGGGTCAAATATATAGCCCTCTATTATTTAAAGCCCTTCACCATCTGACCCTTGTACCTTTCTGACCTTCTACACCTTACTTCCCTTCATGAACTCTATGACCCAGTGACACTGGATTGCTTACTTCAAACACAATACATCATGGGAGTTAGGGGTGCTCCCCATTCCCATGATCTGGAAAATCTACTTAAATTTTTTTGGCTCTCCCTTTGTACCAGAGAAGAAGTTTGAATTACTGTAGTATTAAAAGAAAAATATGTTGATATTATATGATACTATACATATATTTTATGCATTTCTGGATTTCTAAACTTTTCTTTTTGTCTCACTTGCTGGCCTTCATGTATTATCTGCGGCTTCCCCAAAACTCCCCCAAAATTCCCATTTAATTTCTTCTGCCAATCCATGATATATTGAAACCACAGTGGGGAAAGTCAAGATGTGGACTACAACTTTCATCCTAAATACCTATGCATTTGCTGACCTCCATGCCTGGATCTCACCTCAGCCTGAGTTTTCTGGGCTACTTTCAACACAGCTCAAATCATACCTTCTGCAGGTGGGTTTTCTTGGTCCTCCCACCTGCTAATGCCTTCCTCTTTGAGATGTGCATCATCTACTGTCTATATTTCCTGTGTCTCTAGTTATTAACATGTTATCTCCTTCATTAGAATGTAAGCTCCTTGAGGGTAGGGACCTTAGTAGCCACAGTGCTTAGTACAGTGCCAGTCACTGTAGGTAGGTGCTTAGAACATGCTTAATGACTGAGCATGTATAGTGCTCAGCTAACAGGTGTGTCTGCCTATGCTTTAAAGTTGCAAAGTGATTTTCATTCATTATGTCCTTTGATTCAACCCTGGGAGATAGGTACCAGAGAGAGTACCTCATTTTATAGTGTACATTTTGTGTTTTACATATGCCCAATATATTGATAAACTCCATGAGAATAAGGACAGTTTTATTTTTGTCTTTCAATCCATCAACAAGCATATGTTAAGTGCTTTCTATCTATAAGCTATACACTGTACTAGGCCCTGGGGTTACAAGTGCAGGTGAGACTGTTCCTGTCTCAAAGAGGTTATAACACGTTCACAAATAAGTAAATATAGGCTGTGTACAAAATTTTTAAAAAGCCATTTTTTGGAGTGGGCACTAAAAATTATATCTCCAGTTTACTATCCCTAGTGTCTGCCTCATAGTAAGCCCTTAATAAATTTTCATTAAAGTTGTTATTATTCTCATAATTGATACCTTGCGGCAGCTAGGTAATACAGTGGATAAAGTGTTGGAGGTGAAGACCTGAGTTCAAATTCTACTTCAGATATTTATGGACCCTGTGACCCTGGACCAGTCACTCAACCTCCTTTAGTCTCAGTTTCCTCATTTGTAAAATGGGAATTATAATAGTTCCTACCTCACATGAGGGTTTTATCAAATGAAAGAACACATATAACATGCTTGGCAAACATTAAAGTGCTATATAAATGCTATTGTTATTATTATTATCATAGCTTCTCCACAGCTCTATGTTTGGGGAAAGTATTTGCTCCATTTTATAGTTGAGAATCCTGGGGCACAAAGAAGTTAGGGGATTTGCCCATGGTAATAAACACTGAGGGCAGGATCTCATTCACTCTTCAGTGCCTATCTTAACATGAGCTAGCAGTATGACCTAGCAACTGGAAAAAACATTTTTTTTTGGGGTGGGGGGAGTGTCAGGGCCTGTGATTCTATAAGTAAAGGAAACTCCCGTGACCAATGCAGGTTGGTAACTGCTCTGCTAACCTTATATATGAAAATGAATCATATTGGACTCTTTGGCCTCTGAAGTCCTTTCCAACTTTAAATCTATGATCCCGTGCAATTTGTAGTTTTAGTAAATTGCTGGGAGTGAGGTGGAGTGGTGGTTACATTGAGAGGTAAGTGACTTGTCTAGGATGACACAACCAATATATAGCAGAGCTGAGACTTGAAGCCAGGTCTTCCTAATTCCTGGGCAGCTAGGTGGCACAGTGGATAGAACATCAGGCCTGGAATCAGGAATACCTGAGTTCAAATCTGACCTCAGATACTTACTAGCTGTGTGACCCTGGGCAAGTCATTTAACCTGTTTGCCTCAGTTTCCTCATCTATCAAAAGAGCTGGAGAAGGAAATGGCAAACCACTCCAGTTGCCAAGAAAACCCCAAATGGGACCATGAAGACTCAGACACACCTGAAACAACTGAACAACTTCCTAACTGCAATGCCAGCTGTCTATTATTCTATGTTGCCTTCCAGCTGTCTTTTAGGCTGCATTAAAAGAATTGTTTCCACATTCAGGGAGGCCATAGACCTGCTGTCTTCTGCCCCATTCAGGTCTCATCTGGAATATTGTGTATCTTCTAGGCACCACCTTTTAGGGAGGATATTAATAAGCCAGAGCACAGCACCCTGAGGAGGGTGGATGACAAGGGGACTTAAGGCCAGCCATCTCATTTCTGGATAGATTGAAGAAACAAGAGATGTGTGCAGAGTTCTATACCAGACCCTGGTGGAGATACAAAGTTTCTTCCCTCGTGTGGTTTATAGTCTAATAGGGGAATGAGATACAAATACAGCTAACTATTGTAACCCTCAGTCCAAGCCTGGGTCATTTGCATAAGACTCTCCTCATTGGAGAGAATGATTACTCAACATGCTTATGTAAGGGGGGGCAGTGGGAGAGCTTGGGAGAAGAGAAACCTACTTGCTTCCTGCATATGAAAAGAGGGCCTAGGAATGAGGAAAGGACAGGTGTGGGTCCTCCTTCAAGAGAGGGCACAAAGCAGGAAGCAATAGATTCTCTTTTCTCCTCTAGACTCAGCTGCATTCTTACCCTGGAATATCACTTTGCCATGCTTGTCCCCTTTTCCCATTGGAGGGTTCTTTCTGGAGATCTCCATTTTGGGGACATAGCCATATTTATTCCCCCTCCTGCCTGTGCTTCTGACTCTCTGGACTTCCTCTCCTTTCTACCCAAACTTTTTCAGCTCCTTTTAATGTATTATATTCCCCCATTAACAACAACAACAACAACAACAACAACAACATCTTCTTTGTGCCAGGCACTGTGATAAGCATTTATACATACATATATATATATATATATATATATATGTATACACATGTATATATATATACACACACACATATACATACATACACATGTATATGTATATTTTCTCATTTGATTCCCCCAACAGTCCTGGGAGGTAGATGTTATTTCTATCCCCACTTTACAGACGAGGAAACTGAGGCAGGCACAGATTAAGTGACATGCTTAGGTTACACAGCTAGTAAGTGTCTGAAGCCAGATGTGAACTCAATTCTTCTTAGGTCTAGGCCCATCCACTATGCCACTAGCTGCTTCTTAATAGCATTAGAATATAAGTTCCTTGAGGGCAGGGATTGTCTTTCTTTTTGTTTCCATTTGTGTCCATAGTACTTAGACCAGCGCCTGGCACACAGTAAATGCTTCTTGCCTGACCTCCCAAGTTCTCCCAGACTCCACCCTTCATTGAGGCAGGCAGCATTGCATAATCATTCTCTTCTCCCATTAGGAGAGTCTTATGCAAATGCCTTAGGTGTGATCCCTGAGTGATATTCTAATAAACAATATTACATTTTAAGCACATTCTAGAATTACAAATCAAAGTGCTCTTTGTAAGGCCTATCTCACCTGGGGAATCAAATCAAGCAATAAACAAATATTTAGTAAGCACCTATTATGTGTCAGCCACTGCATTAGGAGTCAGGGATACAAATACAAAAAATAAAACAATCTCCACTCACAAGCTACTTACATTCTAATGGAGGTAAATACTTAGAGCATATAAAAATATGTGCATCATAAATATAAATTAATAAATACAAATATATACATAGTAGTTAAATTGAAGGTAGTTTGGGAGGGAGAAGACTAGAAGTTGGTGGGATCAAGAAAGACTTCATTCAGAGGATGGTACTTCAATCAATCAATCAATATTTATTAAAGCACCAACTATGTGCCAAGCACTGTGCTAAGCACTGGGATTACAAAAAAGAGGCAAACGACTATCCCTGCCCTCAAGAAGTTTACAATCTGAGCTGTATCTTAAAGGATGAGCAGGACTGTCTGAATCAGAGGCAAGGAGGGAAGGCATTCCAGGTATGGGAGAGAGCTAGTATAAAAGGCATGAAGATAGGAGATGGAGTGTCTTCTGTGAAGAACAGAGAGGCCAGTTTGACTGAACTATTGAAGAAGGGAAAGGGAGCAATGAATTGGGGCTGGGTTGGGTACGATTTTAAAAAGCTAAGTAAAAATTTTATCCTAGGAGCAATAGGAGGTCAGGAGAGCCTCTAAACAAAGAGGAATGAACCTGGTCTGCAAGTATGGGTCCAAAGTTGAAAGCACCCTTTGGAGGAGAAGAGGGTCCAGAGTGGTTTGGACTACTGAAACAGACACTATGGAGCAATTAGAGTTTGGGCAGACATAGAAGATGCCAAGTCACCTACTTCATCCAAGGCCATCACTGTTGTGTTGGCTTTTGTCTTGCCATTGGACTTTGATGATGCTGGAAGAGAGGGTGAGGCTGCTGACTGCACAACTCTGCCTCACTTAGATCCAGTTCATAAGCAAGTCAAGTCATCACCTTGTGATGTCACTGGTCTTCTTCTAAAATGAAAGATGAACAACATACAAAACAAGTAAGCAAACAAGAGAGATGGAAGGAGAACCAGGAGAGTTAACTATGTTATCTATATTATATATGTTAACTATGTTATATGTTATGCCAGCAAAGGAAGACTGTTCAGGAATATGGAGTTATAAATACTATCAAGAAGAATGGAGAATGAAGATAGGCCCCTGGATCTGGTGTTTAGGAGGTCAGAGAGAGAGCAGTCTCAGGCAGTGAGGAAATGGAGCCATTTAGTTTAGAGGGCTTTTAAAAGGAGTTAGCAGGGAAGGAGAGGAGGATGGGATAGGAGCTGAACGAACCAGAATGATCGAAGCAAGACTTTTTTTTTTTTTTTAAAGGATTGGGGAGATCTGAGTTTGTTTATAGACAAATAAGAGCCAGTAGAGACAAAAGATCAAAGGTGAATTAAAGAGACCCAAGATAGGGCAACTTCCATTTATTTATTATGGATTTAAACCTTTCAGCTCTGAAATTCTTATGCCAGGCCCACTGTCCTGATTGGTGAGTGCTTCACATGACACAGTATATCTAGGCTAGCTTCAGTCATACTTCATTTTACTCCCTTGACCATTTCCTGGCCAGCTGCCATGATGGGTATGTGTAGATTTTCTGCTGCCACCCAAACAATCTGACCAATACTGCCATTGTTACTAGTAAAAGTGTGTCGACTCACTTCTATATGGCTGAATTCAGTATCCTTGTAACTTTCTAACCCCCAATACTCTTCAATGGCCACATAAAGGTGAATACCTTTGTGTGCTGTTTCTATTAGAATATAAGCTGTTTCAGGACAGAGTCTGTCTCACTTGCTGTTCTTGTATCTCTAACGCCTAGTATAGTGCTTGGCACACAGTAAGCATTTAATAAATGCTGCTTTCATTCATTCATTCAATAAATCATATTATATGGAAGACACTGTACTGAACACGGAATAATGATAGACATAGGGACAGAACTTGTGATTTCACTAATCTCAGTGAGGGATTTGCAAGTTGATATCTTCTCTGCAACTTACAGTCTTAGAGAATATCCTAGAAAACTGAGAAGAGAAGTGACTTTCTCAGGGTCATACAACAAGTGTGTGTCAGAGGCAAGACTCAACTGAAATCTCCCTGGCTTCAAGACCAGCTGTCTATTCATTAAGCCAAACTACCCTTCACCCATACACACGTAAGTTCAACTCATGGGGATTTCTTTCTAATACTATATACTACACTATATACTATATACTTAATACTATAGAGATAGGGAGGAGTCATGGATAGATGGTCAACCTTTGAGTGAGGAAGAAAATCTAGGTTCAGATCCTGCTTCAAATATTTAGCTGTGTGACCATGATAACCTCTTAGTAGCTCTGACAAATCTTTTAGCCTGTAAATTACAGTTAAGTTACTGATCTATATTGCTAGAGGAGTTTTCACACCAGAAGTTCCTTACCCTGATGAAATTACCATACACGTACATACTCAGATACATAGGTACATAAATATATATGCCCATACATATGTGTGTATATATATATGTGGGTATGAATGTGTCCTCTGTCTCACTAGAAAGAATATAACATATATTTACCGTTAAGTCTAGAGTAATTGGAATCATAAGTTCCCCGGAGGGAGTTTTCACATCAGAAATCCCCTGTACTGATGAAATTACTATACCCACACATATGCACTCACACACATATGCATGCATATGTGTGTGTACATTCTCTATCTCATCAGAAAGAGCATTATATACACTTACCATTAAGTTAGGGCATTTGGAATCATAAACTCCCTTTTGTCCTCCCCCTCTCTCTCACTTGTCCATTCCTTTGGAGCAAATAATTGCTCAAATGCAATAAAAATCAAGATATCTTTATCCATAGAAAAAGTCCATTGTAACAGTATAAATAGCAAATAAACAAGGTTTAAAGACAGTAGGAAACCATGTACGGTATGTAATACCACATTCTCAGTGATGAGACAGAGGAGGGAGATGAAGGGCAGAGTGGATAAATCCACCAGATCCCAGTGACGGCAAGGCAGTCATGGTCGGGCAAGTAGCAAATTCTGTTTAAGCAGATCACTCTTTATCATGGAGCCAACCAATGCTCTAGTTGCCCATGCTTATATAGAATTTCAGGTAGAGCACATTTCACTTGCAATAATTTATATCATGAATCCCTTTCCTTTCCACAGAGCTCAAAAATTCCTAGGCTTCTTGATTCCATGTGGCTCCTGTTTCCCATGATTCTTCAGTATCTTCTAGCTTGCAAATCTATGCTCCCCATCACTTCTCTTCCCACAAAGTGGCTAAATACGTACAATTTCAGTCAGTGTGCATTTGTTTCTGGTTCTGCTGATTTTGCTCTGCATCACTTCATTTTCACATACATTTTTCTATTTTTTTGGGTATGCTTCATAATGACCATTTTTATAGCATAATGACCATTTTATATGATATTATATCACATTAACATGCCATAATATATTTTAGGGGAACTTTTTATGGTAATTTACTAACCTTGGGTTGTTTTTCCTCACCCAGTCTGAAACCTAGGGACTTCTGAAGTTGACTCAGGCCTATGTTTTCAGTGGTGCACCTGGCTAACAGACTTAGGCATAGAACAACATTGAAACACTAAACATTTACTTAAAACAGAAATGAATATTTAAGTCATAAAAAAAAGTCCATTATCAGTCACATTCTTAGACGAGTACAGTGTACTTCCTCCCCAGAGTAGCTTAGGACTCTGGTTTCTCCAAGTTCACGATTAGTGGTGAAAGAAGAGGATTAGTCTTTCAGGGCTGAAGACTTCATTGAAAGGTTGGGAATATGTCTAGAATCACTTCTTTCCCCCTCTTCTATCTGCATACCTAGGCTGCTATTTGTCTCTCCCCTTTTCTCTTATCCAAACTGTCTCTATGTAGATCTCTGGCTCATTTCTTTGCTATCTTTGTCCATCACTCTTTCATTATTGAGTCGGGGCAAAAAGAAAAACCTTCCTCCATGGTTATCTTGTTGAGGAGAGTGAAAACAAAATATCCTTGGCCTCTGGTGGGGGAAAAATAAATAATTCTTTTTTTCTAGCTGGTTCACTGAGAGGAGATGAGAGCCAAGTTCTCTTTAGCCTTGATGATGGAACTCCTTTGCTATCCTCATTGCATATGCAATGAGCTTTTCTTCCTCTTGTGCAAAAAAAGGAGAGAGAAGAAAGAAAGGCAGCTGCACACAGCTTGGCCCTGTGCACCTATGAATGCTTCTAGGTACCATCTCTTGTAATAGTGGTCTTGTCCCCTTCGTGTCACAGATTGTCTTCATGATCTATTGATATCACCAAGCTATTTGCTATATAGGGTCTATGGGAGAGCGTGCATACATCTCTGTTGATGTCACGTTAAATATGTCTCTTTACTTGGAATTGGCCAGTACCACTAACCCATCTCTGTTTGGTAATCTACAAATAACCACTTGTCAGAATACTTCAGTGGAATTTTGTCGGTCCATACTTAGCAACAAGCTCTGTATATATAGTCTTAGACCTGGTCAATGACAATCCATTTTTAAGCCAAGAACTGGAACTTCTGAACAGGACAGTAAGTCTCACTGCAAGTGAGTCCTTTACTGGCAGATACCAAAGGCTTCTTTCTGGTGGGCATCACTACTATGTTAAAAAATTGCTCCAGATGCCTCAGGACTAATGTCAGTGTGTAACGCACAGGGCTTGTCTAAATTTGCAAAAGCCATCAATGGTACATGCTTGTGAGAGATAGCTAATCAAATCCTAAAAGGCCTGCTGATGCATCTTGTTTCGACGATCTCCCAGGGGTGCCAGAGTGTCCTGGTCAGATTGTTCCCTTTTCCTGATCTGTGCTTGTTTCTTTTTAACAATACCTCCTTGGGTGAGATCATTGAGAAATTGTGATGATGGCTCAGGTCTGCCATGGAACCCTAGAAACACCTTTAACTTTTGATTGGTCATTGGTTGGAGGACTGGCATTTTTGTCTTTGTCTCCCCAGCACCTAGACCAGTACTGTGTAGATAATTAAATAAATGCTTGTTGACCGATTTATGTGACACTTTTACCAACTTGGGGTAGGTACTGACTCTTTGCTGAGATATTCTGTGACTCACAAAAGCAGAGGCTTAAGAGAATTAGTATTTGCTGATTGATAGCTTTAGGTAGTTAAGTCCTAGACAATCTAATCATAACAGCTAACATTTATGTAGTGCTTTAAGGTTTGCAAAGAGCTTTACAGCTATTATTGCATTTGATCCTCATAACAACCCTGTGGGGTAGGTGCTGTTATTACTGCCATTTTACAAATGGAGGCAAATGGAGGTTAAGGGACTTGCCCAGGGTCATACTGCTAGTAAGTGTCTGAGGTAGGCTTTGAATTTAGGTCTTCCTAACTCCAGGCCAACCTTTCTACCCAATGTGCCCTCAGCTTCCTCCTACTCTTGCCGTATATTCTTCCAAAGTAGTTTCACATACAATGAAATCATCCAGATACTCCAACATCTCCAAGCATTTCCTTGCCAATAGTTGCTTTTTCCATGGGCCACTATTAGGGGTAGGCCTCAGAAATTCCATGGAAGGTATGCTCAAATTGGTTGATTGGTTATTGTCCTTCATTCTGGAAGAGGACCAAAGTGACATCCCAATGTTGGAGTCAAGACATAGCGTGTTCAGCTGTGGCTGATCAGAGCAGCCCAAGCTTGGAAGACTGTACCGCAGGTCAAGCACAAATAGTCCATGTTCACATGCAGTGGTGTTGTCTCTAAATTTGTGCATCTCATATTTCTTTTGACTACTGCAATTCTGCTTTGCTCATAGAGCACAGTGCCTTCTTTGATGAAAGCATGCCATGATGGGCAGGCCTGTGCCAGTTTCTCCCATGTCTTACAATCTATTCCAAAGTTCTCCAGAGAGACCTTGAGACCTAAAATTGGTGGTGTTCCACTGTATAGGTAAAGTTTTTTTTTTTGCATGGAACAAAATAAACATTTAATAAATGGCTTTTCTTTCATTCTTTCATTCATTTGTTCATTCACTTTCACTCATATTCTTCTCTGATGGGGGATCTGTTAGTGTATACTGCACAGGTTCAACATGGACTACTCCTGGCTGTCTAACAGACAGTTCAAGTCACCTAGAAGTCTTGATTTGCTTTAATTCTCTCATTCAGTCCGATGGTTCACACATATCCTAAACACCTCTCCCCACCCAGTCCATTATGGGTGAGTCATTCAAACTACAGGACTCTGTGAAGGTGCTGTTGATTAACCACTCCTTCAGGCAGTTCCTGAGGTCCTTTACCTCTGAGAGAATGATTTTCTGTGATGCTTCTTGAAAAGATTGGGA
Organism: Vombatus ursinus; assembly: GCF_900497805.2. NCBI lineage: Eukaryota > Metazoa > Chordata > Mammalia > Diprotodontia > Vombatidae > Vombatus > Vombatus ursinus. Next base: position 1,896,584 of record NW_020954751.1, read on the forward strand.
TTTGGGTGATTGGATTCTGCGGGATACTCCTTGGTCATATTCTGCATCACTTATCCTTCTAATGCTGGGAGATCACTCTGGCTCTTCAGCTGGGTATCTTCCCTGAGAACCTGCCCATTCCTCAAATAGTATAAAGTCTCTCAAATGGTAGTTCACTCAATATACTCCTGATCTGGGGGGAGTGGGATTTAGTACATCCATTATTATCTCTACCAGCAAAGATCTCTCCTCTAATTTCTTGAAGGTTTTTGTAGTGGAGGCATAGATTGGATATTGGGGTGTCTGTTTAGGTATTGAGCCCTAGTTTGCTGCCTGTAGAACTCTGAAAATTCTTGCGGTAGGCAACAGTAACCCAGAAATCTTACCAAGGTTTCCCATTTCTATATTTACCAGGTACACCTTTTCATAGACATTCATGATTTCCGTAGGAAGTTCTGAACACGCTGTGACATAACTTGAATATGATTAGCTTTTTGTCATTCAGCCCAATTCACTGCCAAGGCTGCAGAGCTTTATGCTGCAAGTTTCCACTGTAAAGTGACTGGAATCTAATTCCCCAGTCACAGAAGATCCATTCTTCAGTCCAAGGCACTCTATATCTATGTTGGGGCAGGGAATAGGGTAATTCTTCTTCGCCAGTTATTTTGCTGAAAGTAGGGATGGAATAAAACCACTTCAAACTAGGGAGATGAGAATCTCCTTGTACTCTGCTCTGGTCAGATCACATTTGTAATATTATGCATAGTTCTAGGTGTCACACTTAAGAAAGGTTGGAGAAATTGAAGGGGCTACGAAGTGTGCAACCAGGATAATGGCCTAGCTTAAGATCACATCATGTAAGGACTGATTAAAAGAACTGGAAATATTTAGGCTGAGGAGAAGATTAAATGGAGATAAGGTAGATCCCTTGAAGGGATCTCACATGGAAGTGGGGATATACTTGTCCTGCTTGGCTCCTGATGGTTGGGCTAGGAGCACAAATTTCTCGTGATAAGAGTTTTCCTAAGTGGAAAGGGTTGTCTGGGTGGTAGTGAGTTCCTCCTTACTTCAGGTCTTTAAACATAAGCCTGACAATCACTTGTCTGGTATTTTGTAGAGGATGTACTAATTCACATATGGGTTGAACTCAGTTGCCCCTGATTTCACTTCCAGCTCAGATTCTGAGACTGTCCTTGGCCATGGTGGGAAAATCCTTTCACCAAAATCTGATGTCATTGACTAAATGTACATAGCTTTAAAGTTTACAAAAAGTTTTATATACAATATCTTATTTGATCCTTCTCATTCTCTGGAAGATACCCTCAAAAGAAGGTAGAACAAGTGTTATTACCCCTATTTTACCAGTGAGGAAACTGAGGTTCAGAGAGATTAAGTGATTCTCTCAAAGTTACACAACTAGCTAGTGCCAGAGATGAGACTCCAATCCAGGTCTTCTGACACTCACCCCAGTGCTCTTTCTATTATGTATTTCTGTTACTCATTTTCTATCCCTCACTCTCCCCTTATTTCTCCCTAAATCTGGTGGGGTTCTAGAAGAGAAAGGTTTCTTAGAACACTGGTGAGGCCTTGAGGAATTCTGGGTGTTGGGTGACTAATTTGCAAATGGTAGTTCCCTCTTCTGCTTCAATGACAGCAACTGTACTCTTCAAAGTGCATACTAGAATCACTGTGTAGGACAATCAACAAATATTTATTAAGAGTCATCTTGACTTTTTCTTGCCACTGGACTCTGATGATTCTGGAGGACAGTATGAGGCTAAAAACTTTGTGCAACTCTGCCTCACTTAAATACACTCCATGCAAGTCAAGACATCAACTTGTGATGTCATTGGTGATGAAGAATGATCATCAATGACAAACATTTATTAAGCACCTACTATTCACCATGCACTGTGCTAAGTGCTAGAGATAAAAAAAAAAAAGAGGCAAGAGACAGTCCCTGCTCTGAAGGAGCTTACAATTTAATTGTAGATCATAGAGATTAATTTGAAACTGAATAGGAATCTCCTCTGTAATATCCCTGATGAGAGGTCATTCACCCTCCTCTTGAAGACCTTCAGTAATGGGGGATTGATGACCTACAATCGTCAGGAAGTTCTTTCCCATATCAAGTTGAAATCTGTCTTTTTGTAAATTTTACTCACTGGAGCCAAGCAGAACAAGTGTCATCCTTCTTTTACATAATATTCTTTCAACTATTTGTAGATATGCCCCCCCCCACCTTTCCCCCCCCCCAATTCATCTTCTCTTCTCCAGTGTAACCGTTTCCAATTCTTTTTTTTTTTTTTTTTGGAGGCAATCAGGGTTAAGTAACTTGCTCAGGGTCACACAGTTAGTAAGTGTCTGAGCCCAGATTTGACTCCAGAGCCTGTGCTCTATCTACTGTACCACCTAGATGCATGCCCCTACCCCCAATTCTTTCAAAGATTTACTTTGGTCCTTATCTCTAGGCCCCTGACCACCTTGATCAACATAATCAAGGCATACTCCAGATTTCGATATCTTTCCCAAAACGTGGTGGCCAGAATTGGACATAGGATTCCAGATAGGGTATGACCATATCAGAGTGTAATAAGAATACCAGAGGATACCTCAAAAGGGACATCTAACACCTTCTGGTTCAGCCTGTGCCTGAGAGAAGATCTCTTCCACAGCTTTGATGGCAGATGGTTGTTTAACTCATTGCTTCTATACCTGAGAGGTGCTGAGGCTGAGGGAGGAGGGCCTGACTCTTGGTTTCATCTTTTTAAATCAAAATATTCAAATCTGGAATTGGAAGACAAGGATCATGTTTGCTCTGCTTTATTTTCCACAGTGTGGTCTCCAGTGACTGCCAGAGTTCATGTCCTCGGTGTGGGCTGGCACCAACAACCCACAAGAGGAGGTTTTGGAAGGGGGAGGTGGAACCTTTCTGCAGACATCCACATCTCTGCTAACTAGAAGGGATGTGGCAACACTCTCTTCCTCCTAAAAGTCCAAAGCCCACATTCTTCAAGGGAACCCTTTGGACCAGCTAACCTCATTAGCTGTACAGAGAAGTGGCTTTTTCTGTAGCTATGTCAGCATGGGAAAGAGCCCTGGATTTGCAGTCAGAGATCAGGATTCCAGTCTTGCTTCTGCTACTTCCTGGCTATGTGACCCTGGGAAAGTCATTCGACTTTTTGGAGCCTCAGTTTCCTCTTCTGAAAAGTAGGAATAAAACCCTTAAACTCCCTGGTGCTTCCAAGGTTAAGGTAGGAAAAGACATCAGGGTAAATCTAAAATATTATATAAGTGTGACCTATTCTGCAAAGGGGTCTGACTTCTCTTCCAGTTTGGTCTATATGCATTCAGTCAGTTATAGTTCATAATCAACAAAATGTTTGTTGATTGATTAACTGATATCAAGAAAAGAGGCTTGTGCATACAATGAGTGAGATTGTGTACACAATATTAATAGGATTATTGGAATATAGATTTAGATCTGGAAAGCACCTCAGAAGTCAAGAAGTCTAGACCCCTCATTTTATAGATGTGGAAATTCAGACCCAGGGACATCAAGTGACTAATCCAAGGCCACACTGGTAGTAAGTATCAGAGGCAGAATTTGAACCCACATCCTTCGCCTCCCAATCTAGTAGTCTTCCCACTGTATCATGTATATGGTGCTTCTGGTTTCTGAAGCTCTTTATCTACCCTATCTATATCTTGTGTGTACATAGATTAGATTGTGCTCTGCTCGAGGGTAGGGATTGTCTTGGGCCTTCCTCTGTAGTCCCAACGCTTAGCATAGTACCTGGCACACAGTAAGAGTTTAATAGGGCAGCTAGGTGGTACAATGGATAGAACACTGGTCCTGGAGTCAGGAGGACCTGAGTTCAAATCCAGTCTCAGATGCTTACTAGCTGTGCGACATCGGGCAAGTCACTTAACCCCGATTACCTCCAAAAAAAAGAGTTAAATGGAAAAAAGAAAATTAAGTGAGTTTAATAAAGAGTTGACTTGACATACAAAATGTCTTACAAGATATCTCATTTGATCCTCATAACAACCCTGAGGTAGTCAGGGCAGGTATTACTATTTCCATTTTATAGGGAAAGAAACTGAGATTCAGAGAAGTCAAGTCGCTAAAGTCACATGGCTTATAAAAGGCAGCCCAGAGAGGAGCTCCAATCCCACTCCTCCCCGCCAGACCTAGTGCTCTTGCCATTCTACCATAGCTGCCTTAAATGAGCACCAGATGTTTACACAAACCAGTACAAGAACGAGTCACCACATTTTAATGTAAGACAGAACGTGCATTTTAATTTTACTTTAATAATTAAGCTTTTAAAAACTCTACCATGGCAATGTAACTGCACATGGGTGGCAAAAATTCCCTCCTTCCCAGAAAGAGGTTGTGGATTAAGGATAACCCTTAATAGGAGTTGCTTGGATATTGATAAAATAAAACATGGGGTCTTAAATGTCTTTCTGAGACTCATTTTCCTCATTTATCAGTTTGACTTACCTGGAGCTTTCCCACCCCTGGGCCTCTAAAGTCCCTTCCAGCTCTGATGTTCTAGATTCTGATTCAATGAAGGAATCTAATGGGAGAATACTGTTCCTGGTTGTTGTTTTTTTTACCCCTCTTCCAAGAGCATTTGAAACTGAGCCCCTGCAGACTGTCGGCAGACTCAGTAAGCAGTGCTGGTTGCTCTCCTCACATAGACTGTGGAATGTATGTGTGTGTGTGTGTGTGTGTGTGTGTGTGTGTGTGTGTGTGTTGGGGGGTTGATGGTAGGGGGAGTATCCAGATCTTCACTCAGGCCCCTGCTGCCCAACCTGTCATCACACATTATTGATGCAATAATGGGCAGCAATGTTGCAACCTTATTTTCCTGCCTTTTCCACAGTAGGGAAGAGTGGGCCTTTTGAATGACTCTTTTGGTCAGCAGCCCATCTAGATGGGAAGGCAGGCGTTTCTGAGCTTTTCAGACATGAGTCACCGTGGTGAGTTCTGAACTTTTCAGGGACTCCAAGCTGTATAATAAATCACTGCTCTTACTAAGAGATCTGTTCTCCAGATGTATGCTCCTACTGTATTAGTGTGTACTCACACACACACATACCCTGGCAGATTCTGAAACACACACTCACATGTACATCCTTATATAGACACATGCTGACACATACCCATATTGACAGCTGGATATACAGACACACTGAGAGAGACACACCCTTACAATCACAACCATACATGTACATACACAAACATGTGTATCTGCCTCAACAGACATACAGATTCAAACACGCACATATCAAAAGACCACATACTAGCACACATAGTCCGCACATGTGCTTATGTACCCACAGATGCGGACACACATTTATATGTCACACGTGCAAACCCATAAACACGTACTGATAGATACACACTAACAGACACAGATGCCATCATAGACATGACCCACACTGACTGCATGACATGAACACATATGTGATCATACAAAGATCCATGGGGGCTGCTGCACAGCATGTACTCATTCCCCTGATCTGCTTTCTTGCATAGGATTACATCTATACCTACCTAGAGCTATTTTCCAGCTTGTAGGCATTCTTCTCCTCTTTTCTTTGCACTCCCTCTTATTCCTCACCCTGCCAACATCTCTTGGCAGTTGCTTGCCTGGGCTGTGCCCACCTCCCCTAGGAGAATGTTGCAATCTCCTCTCTAGGCCTGTTTGCCTTATTGCTGTTCACTTGCTTGAAAGGGCACCACGGGGCTGTTCTTGCTGGAGCCGAGGGCGGAGGGGGACGGGCACATCCTGTTAACCTTTCTGTGTGAGAATTGGCTGCCAAGAAACTCCTAGCAGAGTAGGACAGTGGCTTCTAGGGACTGGCTCTGTTTGGGTTTTTTCTTCTCTATCTGCAGCTGCCAAGTTCAGAGAGCCTACATGGATTTGGTTTTTTCTCTCAGGTACCCTAAGGGACTCTGGGTGGTAGGAACCAGGGTCCAGATTGGATATAAAACTCCGAGGGAATTTGTAGTATCATGTCTGTTGAAGCAGATACACATGTGTTTGTGTATGTACATGTATGGATGTGATTGTAAGGGTATGCCTCTGTCAGTGTGTCTGTATATCCAGCTGTCAATAAGGGTGTGTGTCAGATGTAAGGATCTGTGGTGTGTATATGCATGTATGTATGTACACGTACGTGTTCATGTGTGTAATAGCTGAACCTCTTTGCATTAGTGGGAACCTCATTGGGAAAGCAGGAAAGTGGAGAGGGATGGAAGGAGAGAAAGGAAGATTGGCCAATAGCTTCTAGTGTGTCTGCTATTCCTTAGGGACAAACTGGGCGTCTTCCAAATCAATAGAGATACTTCTAGGCCAGTGGTCATAGGATCACAGACTTAGAGCATTAAGGGACCTTAGAGGTGGTCTAGTTCTACTCCATCATTTTACAGATGAAGAAACAAGAAGGGGGGCAATTAGGCGGCACAATGGATAGAGCACTGGTCCTGAAATAGGAGGACCTGAGTTCAAATCCAGCCTCAGACACTTCCTAGCTGTGTGACCCTGGGCAAGTCACTTAACCCTGATTGCCTCAAACAAATAAACAAAAAAATCAAGGAAGAAACAAGGAGGTGACACTCTAGCCCAAGGTCTCTCAGTGAAGAAACGGAAGGGTCAAGATCAATGGTACCTCTCCTTACCCACCATCAGTAAGACATTCACTTGGCCATGATTTTTCAGTAGCAATGATGCCTTTGCCCACCCATTCTCTCTCACCAAGTTCCCCTTATGACCAAGGTCATGTGTAGTTGAGATGGGACTGGGGCTAAGAGTGTAGTCTGAGCTATGCCCCAGAGTTGTGGGTTTTTGTTTGTTTGTTTTTTTTTGCTTCTTCTTCTTTTCTATCCCTCTCTGCGCAAAGCCAACTGGTACAATCAGAAGACTTATGGGCTTTGGTGGACTGCAATGAGTCACCAGTGCAAAGTGTCAGCCAAAGACGCTCACACAATCTTAGGCTGTAATAATTGGAGCTGATGTGCACTGCAACCAGTCATTGGGGTTTCGAGCTGGAAGGGATTGTTGTACAACCCCCTCATTTCACACAAGTAACAATCGAGGCTCGGTGGAGTCAAGTGGGTTAAGAATACCTGGGTAATAGAAGGTAGAGTCTGAATTCAAACCCAGGTCCTTTGACTCCAAATCCAGACTCTTGACCACAGACTGCGTATTTAAGTTTGGAGATGGCGTAGGAGGTTAAATCAGGGGGCTGAAAATAAATTCTCAGGGCAGCTAGGTGGTGCAGTGGATAGAGCACTGAGCCTGGAGTCAGGAAGACCTGAGTTCAAATCCGACCTCAGAGACTTACTAGCTATGAGACCCTGCACAAGTCACTTCACCCTATTTGCCTCAGTTTCCTCATTTGTAAAATGACCTGGAGAAGGAAAAGGCAAACCACTCCAGTATCTCTGCCAAGAGAACTCCAAATGGGGTCACATAGAGTTGGACATGACTGAAGGACAACAAAATAAATGCTCAGTTTGACAGATGGGTGAGTGAACGAAAGGACTTATCCTACGAAGACAGTGGGAAAGAATGATGTCTCTGGAGTCAGAGGATCTGGGTTCTTTGTTAGTTCTGTTACTTGCCACCTGTATGACTTCAGATAAGTCATTTCCCTTTTTTGCATCTCAATTTTCTCACTTAGAAAATGAGGGGGTTGATTAGATGCTCTCTCAGATATTTTCTAACTCTAAATCAGTATTTCTAGGGGTTCCCTGTTTGATATGCTCTGGAACCCAAAGAAGTTGGGTTCTCTACTTCTAACACTTCTCCACTGCTGAGTTCCCCACAACTCTCCTTGGCTCCTCTTTAGTTGGCATGTTTTATATTTACACATTCACCATGTGTGGTCTTCCTTTTTATATCACATAGGTTGTGCTCTTGGAGATGCTATTTCCATGCATTATATGAAAGTTGGAGCCCTGTCTCTGAGCCTTTTCAGTCATAGGATTTGGAACCAGAATGGTTCTTAGGGATGATCTTGCTTCCTCCTCTACCACATCTGTCAATATTGTCCCCTTTTATCTGTTCCCACAAGCACCCCCCTAGCTCAGGGCCTTACTACCTCTTTCCTAGACTATGGCAATGCCCTCATGACTGTTCTCCCTGCCTTCATTTTCTCCCCACTTCAATTTATTGGTTTATGCCAAAGGGATTTTTCTAAAGCACAGATCTAAATATGTCACCTTCTTACTCATTAAATTCCAGTGACTTCCTATTACCTTGAAGATTAAATAGAAATTCTTATTGACTTTTAAAGCCCTTCACAACCTGGTCCTAGTTTCCCATTACAACCTTGTTATACATTTACCCCTATTTCTCCCTTCTGTGGTTTAGTTAGACTGGCTTTTTAATGATTCCTTACACACAGTACTTCATCTCCCATCATCAGGCCTTTGCCCTGTGTCTAGAATGCACTCCCTTTTCACCTTCACCTTTTAGAATCCCCGGTTTCCTTCAAGACTCAGCTAAAGTACCATCTTCTCTATGAAGCCTTTCCTGGTCCTCCCAACTGCTAGTACTCACCCCCCCCCCCCCATTAACCTGTATTTATTTAGGGGCAGCTAGGTGATATAGCAGATAGAATGCTGGGCCTGGTGTCAGGAAGACCTGAGTTCAAACCCAGCCTCAGACACTTACTAGCTATGTGGCCCTGGTCAAGTCACTGAACCTTTACCTCAGTTTTCTTATCCATAAAATGTAAATAATAATAGCACCTACCTCCCAGAGTTGTTGTGAGGATCAAATGAGGTAATTGTAAAATGCTTGGCACAGTGCCTGGCACATTGTAAGTGCTATATAAATGTTAGCTATTCTTATTCTTATTCTTATTATTATTAGCATATAGTTATATATGTACATGCTGTTTTTTCTGGAAGCTCCTTGAGGGAGCTTTTTTCTCCAGTTCCTAGCACAGTCCCTGGCAGGTAACAAGAACTTTATAGACACTTGTTGATTGATTGATTGATTGATTGATTGATCATCTAGTTCAATCCCTAAGTTCATTTTGCAGATGAGGAAAGGGAGTCCCAGAGATGTATTGTAACTTGTCCAATGTTTTGAATCAAGGTCCTGACTCTAATTTTGATTCTCTTTCCACTACACCACACTGCTCTCTTCCCGGGTCATGGATCATTGGAGCGTTTGCTCCGGGCACCCACCTGGATATCTTCCATACTATCTGGGTTGCAAAACAAAGGAAGCTTCTGACATGCTGGGATGAAATTGACCCATGACTGTCTGGATAAAAGCATATGGTAAGGCAGGGTCTTTGCCTGCTCTACTCTGAATCCACACATGTGACAAGCAACCAGTCCAACTTCTACAGAAAAGGGTTTTTGCCAGTCCCTGGGCTCTGTGGCTATTTAGAGACCTGAATGGCCTTCCTGTTTATCAGTCAAATGGGCAAAGGGGAGCTCTCTGCTTTCTTGAACTTCATTGAAATTGGAAATCATGGAATCACAGAATCTTAAGAATTGAATGAGACCTCAGAACTCAGCTAGTCCAACCTGTCTCTGAACAAGAAACCTTTCTACAGCATTTCCCCAAATGCCTTAGTTTGTATCTAAGAACCCAATTCACTATGATGAAGACTATTCCTCTCTGATTAAGAAGCTCTAGCCTAGGTGGAATGGAAAGTCTCTCTTGCTTGGGGTGGTTGGAACATTATCCCATTGTCTATCTGAAGTGAGAATATGAGATTGACTAGATGGCCAACATCTGAAAGTCCCCTCTTGTCCATAGAATCCAGGATTCTTTGATTTTTGGGATACTGTTGAAGTGGAAAAATCATGCAGTGAAAGGAGGCTAAAATCTGGGAGTTTTCTAAGGATTTGATTGGTGTCTTGAGCTCCACTCATGTCCTCCTCCAAGCTACTTGTAAACAGGCTAATTTACATAAAAGCTGTTCATCAGATGATTCATTTTTCATTCAAAGAAATTCATGAAGTTATCCACTCAGGTGTAATACACTTGTGATCTATAGTTCATGTATCAATAATTCATGAGGCTGATTTCACAGTTATACTGACAGATCACAGATATTTGAAATAATTGGATTATAATATCTTGGATTGGGGTATTGGCTGGGGAATAGATATCTTGGAAACATGGTAGAAGTCTTCTTAACTGGGTTGTGGCATGAGACAAACATCATACACAGCTGTGTTTGACCAAAGACTAGGAACAGGGAAGCATTTTGCATTCATTAGAGAATTCGTTAAGTAATCTAACAGATCAGGTTCATCTATCTCTAAATCAGGTGTTCTTAACCCGCCCCCCCCAACTTTTTATGTCGTAGCCCCTATTAACAGTTTGGTGAAGCCTATGGATCTCTTCCCAGAATAATTTTAAAAAAGTAATTTATAACAGAAGGAAACATCAAATTTCAATTAGCAGTTAGTGAGAATAAAGATGTAATTTTTTCCCCATTGAAGTTCACAGGCCCCTGAAATCTATTCAGAGACCCCAGGTTAACACTCCATATTCCAAATGCTAAGAGTTTTAAAGGCTGCTATGGATAAACAACTGACCTAATAATAATCCTCATAATTATAGATATTTAAATTGTGCCTTAAGGTTTTCAAAGTGCTTCATGTATATATAACCACATCTAAGCCTCACAGACTTGTTTTATTATCTCTGCTATTACCATCACCATTTTACAGGTGAGGAAACTGAGGCTTACATTAGATAGCTGTTTTCTAACCAACTGAGCTGAGTTCTGTAAGTTTACTGCCTACTTCATATGGTGCACAGTAAAATTACAGCATTTATACCCCCAAGGTTGGAAATATAAATTACTTTCAAAAGGCCTGAAATTAATTCAGGGATGGCAGATCTCTAATAAGTTATTAAGGGATATTAAGATGGTTTTTGGACTCATCCCTAATCTTTTCACCTTAAGTCATTGACATTTAGATTCTAGTACTGGGATGAGCCTTCAAGCGATCATTTGGTCCAGAAGCCCTTTCAGTTAGGTAAGATATTATCATCCCAATTTTATAGATAAAGAAATCGAGGCCCAGAAAAGTCAAGGCCACAAAGTGAGTCAGTGACAATACTGGAACTAGAATCTAGATGATTCAAAAGGTCTCCTAACAACTTAGAATAGCATCTGTTGAAAATGCCTTAGGATGGGTTTCTGTAAGGTAGGAGGTTGGTGTAGATGACTTTTAAGTTTTCTTTCAACTCTGTGAATCTTTGATCTAAGGTCAAGTTTAATGCCTCCGTTCTATTTTAATGACCCTAAATGGTTTTTCAAGAGTTCAGGGCCATGTGAGGATAATTGCTGATCTCCTTATGAATAGGCAGGCTTGTGCTTGCAGAGACAGAGGTAGCATGGGGGTAAGTAGAGAGAGTGATAACTCTCTTGCCAGAAGACCTCGATTTAATTCCCAGTTCTTTTCCATTTACAAGCTATGTGACATTGGGCAAATTAGCTAAGTTCTCTAAGTCTCAGTTTCCTTCTCTATAAACTCAGAGAATTGGTCTCTTCCAGCTTTAGATCTATGACAATATTTAATATTCATAAAGACTTAGCACAATAAAACTCGGGCACACAGTAGGTGCTTAATAGATGCATGTTTCCTTTTTTTTTTTTTGCTTCCTATGAACCTGACTTCTAGTACAATGTTTTTTTTTCTACTATGTTTCAAGGATAAGAACCATGATTTTTGAGATCAAACTGTCTCTTGCTGCCCTAGAGGACTAGAAGGACCTATAAATTTGATTTAATAGAAATCCCCACCCCCTGACATATTATTAAGATCTATGGCCATTTCAGCACAACTTCCCATGGAATAATGTTCTAAGTTTGGTGAATGTTTTGAATTCTGGGTGAAAGCTACGTATGATCCTAGGCATGTCACTTCTCCTCTATGGGCCTCAGTTTCCTCACCTGTAAAATGAGGAATTGAGGTTCATGATCTATTTCCCTTGCACTTCTACACCATGGTTCTATGATATCCCTATATATGAAAAGTATGTGCATATGGTGATAATGAATTTGCGAATAACTTTTGTTTGTTAATATGTTTTTTTCAATGAACATTAGTAACTACTGTGCCTAGGACAAAGGTCAGTACTATTATTTCTGTTCAGTAGATAGACAAGTGGAAGTATTAGAAAGCACAGTGGTCTGACACAGCTTACATACAGTACAGTTAAGAACTTGTGCCTAGTTTTCTGGGTCACTGCTAAACCCGCTGAACACATTGCCTCTCTTTGAAGATTCAAATCTGGATTTAGCTTAGATGTGGTATGGTTGCGGGTCAAATTTTTTTTGTGCCTAAGCTAATGAGAATATTTCAGACAGATAGTTGTAAAGTGTTCTTTTTCTTTTTTATTAACTCACATAAGCCTCACAGCAATCCTATGAAATGTAGAATGCAAATATTGTAATATTCATTTTATAAATGGAGAAAATGAGGCTCACAGAGTTGGGTGACTTGCCTGAGATCACACTGCCTTTAATCGGAAGAGCCAGAACTTGAAACCAAGATTGTAAGCTCTTTTAGGGCATGGATTGTCTTTCTCTTTCTTATTTGTATCACTAGAACTTAGCACAGTCCCTGGCACATAGTAGGCACTTAATAAATGGTTATTGAATGGAATTATTTATTGAATTCTTTTTTCTAGTCCAAATTTGGATGAAGGTATAGATGGTATGCTTATCAGATCTGCATATGTTAGGGAAGGGCAGCTTAACACATTGAATGATAGCATCAGGATCCAAAGAACACAGGGCTGAACCAAATCCAATGAGATTCAACAGGGATGAAAGTAAAGGAGTAAAGGCTCACCCTTAGGCTCAAATAATCAACTTCACAAGTACAAGATGGGGGAGGTGTGCCTTCCTAGACAGTCCTGCTTTTTCCCTTATGTTTGGCTAATCCCTGCTTGTAAAAGTTAGGTAGACTGTTGAACTCAATTTTGGGTTACTTGGTATCCATTTGGGAAGGCCCTGCTCACAGGCCCTAAGAAGAGTAGCCAAAACTTCAGATCAAGAGAATGAGAGACATTCAAGTGCTTTGCAAAGAGCACTGGGAGTCATGAAGTGTTAGGCCTAGTTCTGGTCTTGCCATTAACCAGCTGCTTGACTAGGGGCAAGTTATTTCACCTAATTAGGTCTCTACTATCCTCTCAAAATAGGACTGGTGATGCTCCCATTGCCAGGAATGTTGGGATGATGTATTTAAAGTGTTTTGTCTGTCAAGTGTTACATAAAAATGCTACCTGGGTGAGTAGCAGTGTAGGGGAATGAAAAGGGCAATGGATTTGGAGAGTGAGGACCTGGCTTTGGATCCTAGCTTTGCTGTTTACTAGCTGTGTGATCTTGGACAAGTCACTTTAGTTCTTTTACCTTTATAGTCTTCTTGTCTTATTAATGAAGGGTAGGACTAGATCAGGGGTTCTTGTGATTTGTTAAAAATTTTTTTTGCTAATTATTTCAATATAGTTGGCTTACTTTGTAACCCTAAGTATTTTATTAAAAACATTCTTCTGAGATGGGATCCGTAGGCTTCGCCAGACTGCCCAAAAGGGTCCATGGTAGGAAAAAAAGGTGAAGAATCCCTGGGCTAGAGTATCTCCAAGGTCCTTTCTATCTCTAAGATTCAATGAGCAATCTGTGGTTCAAGTTCTTCTGGAGCAGCTAATGTGAGGGTGAGTCACCTTCCACCCATATTCTGGACTTCAGAAGAGGGGTAGACAGATCACTAAGAGAAAGGTAGGCAGAAAAGGCCAGCTTAGGGTGGGGATTTGGAGAGAGAAGAAACTACTGGGTAGGAAGGGGCCCTTGAGACATCCTATCAGGGATCAGTGTTTTCCTGTTTACCAGTAGTTTCCTAAGCTATTTGTTGTTTACTTCAGTTCTAAAGGGATTACAACAAGCTTGTCTCTTTCTTCATTCCAAGTTACTTCACTTTAGTGGCTTCTATCATCATGCTCCATGCTTGGAGCTGTTTGGAATGCATACATTGACACTGTGAGACCAGAATGGCTCCCTGTTCTCTGCTCCTGGACCAGGAATACCTTTGGAAGCCTTTGCTGTGGGGCTGATGACTCAGAAGTGAAGAAGAAAGGGGAAGATTGAAAAATAAGTTTGGTTCTTTGGAGCATCTTTGCCCTTAAGCAGACAAACAAACAAACAAACGGGCTTGTACACATACAATCATCAGGTTTCCAATTTCAGCAGGGATGTGTCACCCAGGGCTGGGTTACGACAGCCTTGGGGGGTGGAGATGAAGGGGGAGGCAGAGGTGGGGAGAAGGAGGTTATGTCATCTGATGGGGTGTGGTGGTGTAATGCAGGGTGACAGCGCAGAACAAACTAGGATGTGGTATCAACAAATGCCTCCCTAGATGGACTTGAATTGGACAGGACTGGCTGCTCTCTTGTTAGTGAGGTTGTCTGGGGCAACTGTCCCCATGACTCTCTCTTGACTAACTTCAGCACCTCTCTTCCTAGATTTGAAATGAGGGATGGACAAAGGTGGGAGGGGTGGTAGCTACTTTTAGGTAGACTTAGCTCTCATACCTCACAACAGGACTCCTTGGAAATGTGTGTGTGTGTGTGTGTGTGTGTGTGTGTGTGTGTGTGTGTGTCTGTGTGTCTGTTCATTAATGGACATACAGAGGTAATTATAGGGAACCGGGAAAGGCATGGTTCCAGCTTGGGAACAGTTGTCCCTAAATGGGAAAGTATCCCCCAAAAGTCCACTGTGGTTATGGTTCAGCCTCACACAGGGATCTAATTCAATAAGGCCTTTGTTCCCCCTCTCTTTCCCTTTTCCTTCCTCTTCTTCTTCCCTCCGCCTGAATATCAAGGTAGTATAGGTAGAAGAACCCTGAACTTGAAGTCTGAAGATATGGGTTCTAATCTCATGGGATTTTCCTGACACTCCTCAGGTATTCTTGCCTATTCCTGCCCCTGGCCTGCAGAGAAAGCAGAAAGACCTGCTAATCACTCAAATGCTTTATTTACAATGCCAACCAGCTGGATCTTTGGAAACATCTGGGTCTTTGAAAATTATGCTTTTATCTGTTTTCTTACTTTAATCTTGGAGCTCGAATGGATATAGAGAAGGAGACTAAGCTCAGGATGGATGTGGGATAGAAACATATGCTTGTAAAACTCAATTCCTTTAATGATTTGTGTATATTTATTATTTCTAATAAAATGTATTAGAAAACAGAAATGCTCATATTGTATTGTGAATACCTACTAGGTGTCACTTACCAAATTCCTCCTTTAGAACTCTTTCTTGCCCTCCCTGCTGATCAGATAATTAATGACCTGTGTTCCCTGAAGTTAGCTAAATTAAGCATACTCATGCAGATAATAGGATTTGCTATTTAGCATTCATTTTTGACTTAATCTTATATTTGTCTAAGGTGTTTAGGTTAGAAAATGTGAGGAATGGAAGAGAACTTGGAACTCCAGTCTAACATTCATATTTGACAAATAAGGAAACTGAAACTGAGTCATAAAGTGACTTGTCAAGGGTCACACAGAAAGTTAGTGGTATAAATGGAACTCAAATTAAAGTCTCCACTCCAATATTCTTTCCATTATGACTGGGCCTTTCTTTGTATCACCAGTGCGTAGCCCAGTGCCCAGCATGTAGTAGCCAATTGGAAGATGCTTGTTGATTTGACTTTCCACTATATCATATTGCTTCCCAAAAACTATCTTGAAGGCAATGTTTTGTGAATTTGTGGAACACTCTGGTATTTCGTTCCTTGTTTTTTTTTTTTTTTTTTTTAGGCAATTGGGGTTAAGTGACTTGCCCAGAGTCACACAGCTAGTTAAGTATCAAGTGTTTAGTCTGAGGTCAGATTTGAACTCAGGTCCTCCTGACTTCAGGGCCGTTGCTCTATCCATTGCACCACCTAGCTACTCCTGGAATTTCATTCCTTATCTATAAGGAATCTTTACATTAGATTAGACAAAGCATTAATTAAGCAATTACCACATGCCTTGGGCGGGGATTAAAAAAAGAAGAAAAAAGAAAACAAGGTGGTCCTTGTTTTCAAGAATTTACAGTCTAATTGGGAAAGATATCACATGAAGGGTGGTTAGAAAGGGGAGAGGTCATGGTGGAGGTATTCACCCCGGGGCAAAGCAGCCTGTGTGGAGTTAGAGCAGACCAGAGAGTGAGCTGGGAAGGAAGTGAGCAGCATGGCAGAGAATTTTGAGGATATGGCTTTGGAGTGGAATCATTCTCATCAGACAAGGCAACCTATGTGGAGTTGGAACAGACTGAGGAACGATCTGGGAGGGAGGTTTGAAGTGTAAGTGGTTAAATGGGAACCTCAATCTAGAGTAAGGAGACTTGGGTTTGAATCAAATGAATGAAAAAAAAATCCAGGCCTACCACTTGCTAGTATGGTGGTGGGAGAGCTGCTTTATCTATCTCTATTAGACGCAGGGGTTGCTTGGGTTTAAAGGCAGACAGAAACGCGTGACAGAAAAAAGGGGCTTATATCTGCCCCATAATTATTCTTTTGATGCTGGTGTTCATGTGTCTGGTATAGCGGTAGCCACTAGTTCTTTCTGACTAAGTGTGGAAAGAGTATAACAGAGTGGTATTAAGATATCTAGTCTAGAGGTGCAAAAAGTAGACGATTTGAGTCATTCATGGTTGTATTTTTAAATGAGACTCATTGCGAGGATATATGGAATCAGAAAGCAGCCTCCTCAGCTATTAATCGCCCAGTATTTTTGGGGGTACGCAATGGGTTGTACCAGCTGGAAGATGCTTGGGGTTATTTAAGACAATGACCAAAATGGAAGGATTCACTGACAACTCCCATTCTGAATGGAGGTTATAAGTGAAAGGGGTGTGAAAACTTTGGTATGTAAGCCATGTGCTTCTCACTGATGAACCTGTGCAGGAACTCTCTGGAGAGGGAAATGGGGACTCAGGATCTGTGGTGAGACGGATTTGCTACAGCTACCTGTGTGATCACGAGCAAACAACTGAACTTCTAGATTTCACCGGTTCTTAACCTGGAGTCTGTGAACTTTTTTCTTTTTTTGTATTTTGATAACTTTATTTCAATATAATTAGTTTCCTGTGTAATCCTATGTATTTAACTGTATGTGTTTAAAAACATTTTTTAAGAGGGAGTTAATAGGTTTACCAGACTGCCAGAGGGGTCTATAACATAGAACCCCTACTCTACACACTGTTGTTATTGAGTAATTTTTTAGTTGTGTTCAGCTCTTGGTGACCCCATTTGGGGTTTTCTTGGCAAAGATACTGGAGTGGTTTGCCATTTCCTTCCCTAGCTTATTTTACAGATGAGGAAATTGAGGAAAGCAGGCTTAAGTGACTTGCCCAGGGTCACACAGCTAGTAAGCATCTGAGGCCAGATTTGAACTCAGGAAGATGAGTCTTCTTGACTCCAGACCTGGCGCTCTATCCATCGCGCTACCTCTCTACCTCTAGGCTCTGAGCACACCTGAATTGAAAAGCAGATGACTGTGTCTGCCACACTGATAACCATGACGTCAACAGACTGCTGTCCTTTACAATCCACCCCTTGGGAGCAAAGACCCAAATCTAGGTTTTGTACAAAGGCTTGAGGTTGGGAGAGGAGAAGAGAATCAATGGATGCTTTGAGGATAGGGATCATTTCACTTTTTGTCTTTGTATTCCTAGTATCTAGTACAGTGACATACACTTAGTAGCTGCTTAACAAATGTTCATTAAATTAAATTGAATTTCCTCCTTTCTGTTCCAAGTTTCTGAATGTCCGGGGTCCAGGAACTAGTTATAATAATGGGAAGGTTGGTGTTGAAAATCCAGATGTGACTCACAGTAAGGTTATTCACATATGTCTAGTTACAGCAGTATATTTACACAGGAACTTGTTATGTGAGAGAAGAGAGGAAAAGAAGAAAGACATATAAACACACACATGAAAGCACAGAGAAAGAGAGAGACAGAGCAAGACAGAGAGAGACATAGAGACAGATTCAGAGAGAGCAGGAGTCAAAGAGAGAGAGACAGAGACATAGAGACAGTCAGAGAGAGAGGAAGTCAGAGAGAGACAGAGAGACAGAGACAGAAATGGAGACAGAGACAGAGACAGACAGAGAGAGAGGGACAGAGACAGAGACACACAGATGGATAGATAGATAGATAGATAGATAGATAGAAAGAGAAACAGACAGAGTTAGAGAGACACACAAAGAGACACACATAGAAAGAGACACACAGAGAGAGCCAAAAACAGCAACCCTAAAAAGTTAGTTGGGCCAGGGCATGCTGCGGGGTCCACAGCAAGCTCCATAAACAAAAGGGACCCAGTAATAGGGAGAAAAAAATTGGACATTTTTGGAGTTATTTTAAAGGGGCTCATCCTTCATTCCTTTATTTCTGCCACCATGGATTCTTGAAATTGAGGAATACAATCCATACAGTGCTACTGTGTGGGATTCCAATCAGTGATTAAGCTGGTATACTGCATCCTGGAGAGCAATACCATTTTTTTTTTTTTAGAGTGGAAAATGATGGAGGGTGTTCAGAAACCTCCTGTTACCAGCTTTGTGAGGCTGTGTCTTCAATCCTTCCCCCAGATGTAGCATTCAAGACGATCTCTACAATTTTGGAATGTCATTAATAGCTTGCTAACAATATCCTCCTGTTACTGGTTGCTGCTGATGTCCCTAATGCCCCTAACGCCCCTGGACTTCTCTTTTAGTGAGTCTACTAAAATAGAAGTGTTCAATCTAGTTTATGAAACCAACACGAAAATAGGATAGAATACAAATATCAAGAGGCATTGCACTATTGACCTAATGGGTCTCACCCAGCACAGTGAGTTTCATCTACAATCATTTAAATCACACCAATACTGGTCAAACTACCTACATTCATCTCATGCAGTTGATTAAGTATTTTCTTCTCTATGTCACTATCATCAATCAGCTTGTGACTTTGTACCATGGCATGCAATAGACACTATATATTAAACTTGATCTTTTCCAAACTTCCAGTCCTTTCCTTTCTTTGCCTGTTTTTAGCTCCCCATGTGACTTACATGCACCATACTAAGTAAACATCTTAATGTAGAATACCTTTTTGGTAATATACAGCAGTACCCCTCCAGTGTCTGCACCCTAAGAATGTTGTTTTGGGATCAATTTACCCTGGTCCAAAAATGTCTCAAAAGTGTTTGTCAGGTCACTTGCATATGAAAAAGTGCTTGCCTCAAAATTTTATTTGAAATCCCAATTCCCACACCAGAAATAATTATAGGCATTTATATAGTGCTAGTGATCATGGATTTAGTATGGAAGTAGAAGACGTTAAAGGATTTGCAAAGCACACACACACACATATGTACATTAGTTATATAAATATACTGGTTCATTTCCAATTATATATTTGTATGTAAATTTATATATATATATATAAATATACATGTACATACATATATATATATAAATATAATTTATTCCTTACAACAAAGTAGAAACTACAGCATTGCACTATCCTCATTTCAGATGAGAAAAATGGAGTTCAGAGAGGTCAAGTATTCAGCATGAGGTCACAATGGGCAAATGTCAGCATCTGCACTTAATTCCAGATCTCTTCTGGAATGCAACATTACTTCATTCATTCTCTTGACAGTTCCCAACACCTGTTCCTGAATGGACCTCATCTGCCGCCCTCGGTTTGAGGCTGGACACAAAAGTCTTTCCCTCAATGAATTTTACTACATTCTGGGTATGAGTGTCCAAATGAATGAATGAATGAATGAATAAAATATTTATTAAGTGGTTATTATGTACAAAACACTGCACTTGGATACAAAATATGAAATAAGACATTCTCTACTCTCAAGGAGCTTACATGCTGATAGCGAAGATAACACATATTAATTTGACCAGAACTCCAGTTGAACAGTCTGTCATGGGTACCTCCAGAAACCCACCACAAAGAAAAATGTGAAATTCAATGTACAATAACCCAGCATAGCTGGTAATCCTGTTCCTTATTAACAATAGTTCATCTAATTTTCCATTCATATAAATTTGAATTCTAAACAATGGTGAGGTGACTCCAGTTAGAATAACAACAAACTCTAATTTTCACCTCACTATAATTTAAAATGTTTTTATTCTTAATTAGGAAATCAACAAACATAAATATTTTTATACACAAAGAAGGCAAGAAAATATGGATTGTGAATGAAACTATGAATCAACTTCATATGTCTTCCTTTTTTCTATCTCTACCACTATTCTTACTCACTCTTCCCCTCAATCTCTTCCCCACTCATTCCCATAAAAGCCATCTCTCCTAACAAGAATATTTATCATTCATTCTTGTCTGACTCTTCATGACCCTGTAGACTGTATTGTCCATGGGTGTTTTTTTTGGCAAAGGTACTGGAGTGGTTTGCCACTTCCTTCTGCGGTGGATTAAGGCAAACAGAAGTTAAATGATTTGTCCAGGGTCACACAGCTAGTAAGTATCTAAGGTCACATTTGAACTCAGGTCTTCCTGATGCCAGGCCCAGCACTCTATCCACTGAGCCACCTAGCTGCCCATTGCAAATGATTGTCTCTGGAAATGTATGTCTTATTCTGCACCCACACTGTACCATCTCTTCAGCAATGAATAGGAGGAATACTTCATCATCATAGAGTAGTTATTGGTTAGAGTTCTTAAATGTTTCACTTTTTAAAATTTCCAATGTTGTGGTCATTTTATGTTTATTTTACTCTTCATCAGTTGCTACAAAGTCTTCCTAGATTTCTTTGAATCCTTCTTTTTCATAAATTCCTTATGGCACAGCAATATTCTATTACATTCATGTACTATAATTCATTCAAACATTTATCAAGATGGGCACTTTGTTTCCAGTTCTTTGCTATAATAAAAAGTGTTGCTATGAATATTTTTCTACTTATGGGTCTTCTTATTCTTTCTTTGATCTCTTTAGAGTATAGGCCTAGTAGTGGTATTGCTGAATCGGAGTATGCATGGCTTAATGACTTTTTCATATAATTCGAAACTGCTTTACAGAATGGTTGAACCAATTCACAACTCCACCAATAATGCACTAGTGTGCCTGTCCCTCCTCCTGCCTTTTTAATGATCCTCATTTTCCTTCCCTTGACAACTTTCTGTTGATAACACGTGATCATTTATCAACTGGGAATGGTTTTTGGAGTTTTGCATATTTGCTATCAATTTCCTATATATCTTGAGTGTCATAACTTTACCATAAAAATTTGTTATGAAGATTTTTTTTTTCACAGACCTCGGATGAAGAACTCCTGATCTAGGTTATGTATCTCATTTGGAACTTTGGTTATATTATATGAGATGTTTTTCACATTTTCTTTTCATTGAGAAGGAGGATTCAACTATCCTTCAGTTCTTGCATGGAGAGAAGTTCCTTACATAGACAAACTCATCCTTTGATCTTTGATGTACTCATCTTATATATTTCTTCACCACAATTATTTAATTAATTTAGGCACTTATTATCCCCATACTGGTGGAAACTATGAAGATGTCAGCTGAAATTGTATATACAAAGTTTTAAAAACAATTTAAAGGTTCACTCTTTGATCAATAAGCTCTTAACTACTACCCCACCAACACGCAAGTCAGAAGCCTGATAAATTTTTCCAAGGTCTTTTGCACTTGACCACCTATTAGAAAAAGGAAACAGTACTTTCCAAACCAAATTAATCCCTGACATTACCACTGTTTGTTTACTGAGTTCCATTTCTGGTGCCAGGTCTGTGCTAGTTGACCCTGATATAGTTTTGGATAGATAGGTAGAGATAGGTCATAGATAGATAGAAATTTTTTTAAGTGCTTAATATGTGCTAAGCATAGTGCTAAGCCTTGGGAATATAAATACAAACAAGAAGACGTGCCCTGCACCCAAAGAACTTATGTACTAATGGTGGAGAGACCACATCTGGGGGGAGATAGAAAGGAGGGAACAAACTTGCAGCACAGTTTGAAGACTGTATAGAAATGGTATGGAGACCTGGATCCAGGCAAGATAAGATGAGAGTTCATTTGGGTGAGTTGGGATGATTCCAGGGATAGAATCTAGTTTAGTGGTTCAGGAAATGACAGTTTTTGACACAAAGGCAATTTTTGACCAAATTTGCAGAAAGGATGGATGCATAGGACCAGGAGAGAGCTCTATTAGCTGCTTAGTCACCTGAATACCAGTATTCTCAACTGGGGCTATATAGTAAGCCAGGCCAACCAAGTGTTCTTAGTATCATTCCTGACAACTACTCAGATTTGAGTGGCACATTGGCTCCCTAAATGGAGGCTTTTAGACTCCAGGTTAAGTGCTGGAACTTTGTAGCAATGGAAGTGGGTGTAAATACTTCCGTATGTGGTCACAAACTCCTTTCAGCTATCCTGTGCAGGAACTCCCAGGACAGGAAACTTTTCTGGTAAGGAATATGGGAATGAGGCCAGTGTGGCCCATGTCTGCCCCAATAAGGGTGATGGATTTAAGGTGCAGTGCCATACAGAACACATATCAACCTCACAAGGTTGTCATAGGAGAAGTAAAGTGTGATGTAAAATGTGGGTTATTTTCATTCCTTTTGCCTTTGTGATTTTTCTTTTTCTTTTTTCCCAATCACACGTAAAAATAATTTTAACATTCTTTTTTTTTCAAATTTTGAGGTCCAAATTCTCTCTCTCCCTCCCCTCCCTCCCCATTAAGAAGGCAAGCAATTTGACATAGGTTATATGTGTGTAGCCATGCAAAACATATTTCCATGTAAGTCATTCTGTGAAAGAAAACACAGACAAAAAACCCCAAGAAAAATAAAGAAAAAGTATCTTTGATTTGAATTCAGGCTCTATGTTTCCTTCTCTGGAGATGCACAGCACCTTTCATCATAAGTCCTACAAAATTGTCTTGGATCATTATATTGCTGAGAATAGATAAGTTATTCATAGTAGATCATCATACAATATTGCTGTTACTTTATACAATGTTCTCCTGGTTCTTCTCATTTCACTTTGCATCAGTTCATGTAAGTCTTTCCATGTTTTTTCTGAGAGCATTCTGCTCATAATTTCCTAAAGCACAATAGTATTCCATCACAATCATACGAAACAACTTGTTTAGTCATTCTCCAATTGATGGATATCACCTCAATTTATAATTCTTTGCCACCGCTAAAAGAGCTGGTATAAATATTTTTGTACACATAGGTTCTTCTCCTTTTTGTTTTTTATCTCTTTGGTAAACAGACCTAGTAGGGGTATTGCTTGGTCAAAGGGTATGCATGGTTTTATAGTCCTTTGGGCATAGTTCCAAATTATTCTCCAGAATGGTTGAATCAATATGCAACTTCACCAATAGTACATTAGTGTTTTAAATTTCCCACATCCCCTCCAACATTTGTAATTTTCCTTTTCTGTCATATTAGCCAATCTGACAGGTGTGAAGTTGTAGTAGCTCAGAGTTGTTTTATTTTGCATTTCTCTCATCAATAGTGATTTAGAGCATTCTTTAATATGACTATAGCTTTGATTACTTTGTCTGATGTCCCTTGACCATTTATCAGTTGAGAAATGGCTCTTTTTTCTATAAATTTGACTCAGTTTTCTATATGTTTGAGAAATGAAATCTTTATCAGCAAAACTCATTGTAAAATTTTTTTTTCACAGTAATAACTACCAACTATGTATTTCCCTTCATCCTATTTCCCCCTGTTTATCCTACTCTTTCTCTCCTTTTAAAAGTGTTTTGCTTCTGACTTTTACCTCCTCCAAACTGCCCTCCCTTCTATCACCTCTGCCACCCTTCACTTATCCCCTTCACTTCCTACTTTCCTATAGGGTAAGATAGATTTCTACACCCAACTGAGTGTGTATATTATTCATTATTTGAGTTAATTCCAATGACTGTGAAGTTCATGTGCTCTTCTCCCTACTTCTCCATTTCCCCCTCCAATGTAAAATATCTTTCAGGCTTCTTTTATGTCAGATAATTTAACCCATTCTACCTCTCCCTTTCCCCTTCTCCCAGTGCATTCTTCTTTTTCATCCCTTAATTAATTTTTTTTAGATAATCATACCATCATATTCAGCTCACATCTCTGCTTTCTGTCTATGTGTACTCCTTCTAACTGCCCTAATAATGACAAAGTTTTTAGGAGTTATAAATATCATTTTCCCATGAGGAATATAAACAGGTTAACATTATCAAATACCTTATGATTTTTCTTTCCTGTTTACATTTTTATACCTTTTTTGCATCTTGTATTGAAAGTCATGTTTTCTCTTCAGCTCTGGTCTTTTCATCAGGAATCCTTGAAAGTCCTCTATTTCATTGAATATCCATCCCCACCCGCCCTGAAGAATTATACTCAGTTTTGCTGGGTGGGTATTACTTGGTTACAATCCTAGCTCTTTTGCCCCCTGGTGTATCATATTCCAAGCCCTTTGATCCTTTAATGTAGAAGCTGCTAAATCTTAGTTTCAAGACATTTGAATTGTTGCTTTTTGGCTGCTTGTAGTATTTTCTCCTTGATCTGGGAGGTCTGGAATTTGGCCATAATATTCCTGGGGGGGGGTGTTTCATTTTGGGATCTCTTTCAGGAGGTGAGTGGTGGAATCTTTCAATTTCTATTTTATTTACCCTCTGGTTCTAGAATGTCAGAGCAGTTTTCCTTGATAATTTCTTTTTTTTTTAATTTAATATTTTTATTTGTCTCCAGTTACATGTAAAAAACAATTTTTAACATTTGTTTTTAAAACTTTGAGTTCCAAATTTTCTCCCTTACTCCCTCCCCCCCACATTGAGAAGGCAAGCAATCTGATATAGGTTATACATATGTAGTCATGCAAAACACTTCCATAATAGTCATGTTGTGAAAAACTATATTTCCCTCCATCCTATCCCACCCCCCATTTATTCTATTCTCTCCTTTCACCCTTTCCCTCCTCAAAAGTATTTGCTTTTGATTACCCCTCCCCCAATCTGCCCTCCCTTCTATCAACCCCCTTCTCTTATCCCTTTACTTCCTAATTTCCTTTAAGGTAAGATAGATTTACATACTCAATTGAGTGTGTATGTTATTCCCTCTTTAAGCCAATTCTGATGAGAGTCAGGTTCACTCATTCCCTCTTACTTCCCCCGCCTTCCTCTCCGCCGTAAAAGCTTTTTCTTGCGTCTTTTATGTGAGGTAACTTACCCCATTCTACTTCTCCCATTGGCTTTCTCCCAGTACATTCCTTTCTCACTCCTTAATTTTGTTTTTTTAGATATCATCCTTTCATATTCAACTCACACCTGTGCCCTCTGTCTATATATCCTCCTTTTAACTTCCCTAATAATGAGAAAGATATCATGAATTACTATTATCATCTTTCCATGCAGGAATATAAACAGTTTAGTAAGTCCCTTATGATCTCTCTTTCCTGTTTACCTTTCCATGCTTCTCTTGAGTCTTGTATTTGAAAGTCAAATTTTCTATTTAGCTCTGGTCTTTTCTCAGGTATGCATTAAATTCCTCTATCTCACTGAATGTCAATTTTTCCCCCTCATGGATTAAACTCAGTTTTGCTGGGTAGGTGATTCTTGGTTTTAATCCCAGCTTCTTTGACTTCCAGAATATCATATTCCAAACCCTCCAGTCCTTCAATGTAGAAGCTGCTAAATCATGTGCTATCTTGATTGTGGTTCCACAATACTTGAATTGTTTCTTTCTGGCTGCTTGCAATATTTTCTCCTTGACCTGGGAACTCTGGAATTTGGCTATAATATTCCTGGGAGTTTTCATTTTGCGTTCTCTTTCAGAAAGTGATCAGTGGATTCTTTCAATTTCTATTTTACCTTCTGATTCTAGAATATCAGGGCAGTTTTCTTTGATAATTTCTTGAAAGATGATGTCTAGGTTCTTTTTTTGATCATGGCTTTTAGGTAGTTCAATAATTTTAAAATTATCTCTCCCAGATCTGTTTTCCAGGTCAGTTGTTTTTCCAATGAGATATTTCACATTGTCTTCTATTTTTTTCATTCTTTTGGTTTTGTTTTATAATTTCTTGATTTCTCCTAGAGTCATTAGCTTCCATTTGCTCCATTCTAATTTTTAAGTGAGCTTTTGGGCCTCTTTTTCCATTTGGCAAATTCTGCTTTTTAAGGCATTCTTCTCCTCATTGGCTTTTTGAACCTCTTTTGCCATTCGATCTAGTCTGTTTTTAAAGATATTTTTTCTTCAATTTTTTTTTTGAACTCCTTTAGCAAGTTGTTTTTTTCATATGGCCAATTCTGCTTTCCAAGGCATTGTTTTCTTTATTGGATTTTTGTGCCCTTTTTTACCATTTGGCTTATTCTGTTTTTTTTTTAAGGTGTTATTTTCTTCAGTATTTTTTGTGCCTCCTGTTACCAAGCTGTTGACTCTTTTTTTCATGATTTTCATGCATCACTTTCATTTCTCTCCCTAATTTTTCCTTTATCTCTCTTACTTGATTTATAAAATCCTTTTTGAGCTCTTCTATGACCTGAGACCAATTCATATTTTTCTTTGAGGCTTTGGATGTAGGAATTTTGACTTTTTTGTCTCCTTCTGACGGTGTGTTTTGATCTTCTTTCTCACCATAGTAACTTTCTCTGGTCAGATGTTTACTCATTTTCTATCCTGTTTCTTGATTTTTGACTCTGTGCTGAAGTGGGACTCTGTTTCCCAAGTGAAGGGAGCACTGCCCCAAGCTTCAGGTTTTTGTGCAACTTTTCAGAGGTAATTCTGGGGATCTGTAAGTTTTTGGCTCTTCCGAGGTGGTATGATCTAGGGAAAGGTGTGTTTACTATTTTCCTGTACTGCTCTTTTGTGAGGCACCATAAGCACTCCTTTCAACCCCGGAACTGTGACCAGGGTCCCTGCTCCCTTGTAACTGCAAGCTCTTCTGTGCTAGTGTTCCTCCTCACACTGGGACTAAGGGCCAGGACTGCCACCCAGATCCTAGTGCAGGCAATGAAACAGAGTCCTGCCCCTGGTGCCTGCAAAGAGACCCCTGTGAATCTCCTTCTGATCTGTTGTCTGATCCTCTTACCATCTGTAGGCTGAGAGGTCTGGAAACTGCCACTGCTGTCGCTGATTCCGTTGCCCCAAGGCCTGCTCTTGGTTTGCTGGAGCCCAGTCTGTGCTGGACTGAGCTTCTCTCTCACCCTGATGCAACTGACCTTTTCTGCTGACATTCTAAGTTTTTTTTGAGCTGGAAAATTGTTTTACTCCATCTTTTTTGTAGGTCCTACTGCTCTAAATGTGTTAGAGTCATTATTTAAGGGTATTTAAAGGGGTTTGGGGGAGAGGTCAGGCAAGTCCCCGCCTTTACTCTGCCATCTTGGCTGTACCCAAATGCGGGTTATTATTAAGGAAACTACCAAGGTGGTGGTCAATCGGTCAGTAGGTCAGTCAGTCTACATGGACTTACCAAGCACTTACTCATTTTTAGGCACTGCATGAAATGCTGGGGATAAAAAGAAAGGCAAAACAAAACAGAATAATTCTAGTCTGCAAGGAGCTTACATTTTAATGGGAAAGAAGTTGGAGGGGGAGGATGCCCAGAGAATGGCAATGTTCCTCATTTGTGCTATAATAGCCACATTTATGTAACTCCTTCAAGTTGAAGGCTGTTAAAGCCCTCTACATTGATCTTTGGGCAGCTAGGTGGCACGGTGGATAGAGTACTGGGCCTACAGTCAGGAAGACTTGAATTCAAATCTGGCCTCAGAAACTTATTGGCTGTGTGACCCTGGGCAAGTCTCTGTTTGCCTCAGTTTCCTCAAATGTAAAAAAGTGACCTGGAGAAGAAAATGCAAACCACTCCAATATCTTTGTGAAGAAAACTCCAAATGGGGCCACGAAGAGTCAGACGTGACTGAAAAATGACATATGATATGTTCTTCATTTGATCCTCACCACAACCCTGGGAGGTAGGTGCTATTATCACCCTCATGTGATGAGGAAACTGAGACTGAAAGAGGTCAAGTGACTTGTCCAGGGTCACATAGCTAGTAAATGTCTGAAACAAGACTGAAGATCTACCAAAATTTCATAAATTATGCCAGGGGTGTCAAACTCAAATGGAAAGGGGGCCACTAAAGTGAACGTAAAGATTCTTGTGGGCTACATTTTGTCGTTGTTCAGTCATTTCAATTGTATCCAACTCTTTATGACCCCATTTGGGGGTTTTCTTGTCTAAGATACTAGAGTGGTTTGCTATTTCATTCTCTAGGTCATTTCAAAAATGAGAAAACTGAGGCAAACAGGGTTAAATGATTTGCCCAGGGTTGCACAGCTAGTAAGTGTCTGAGGCTGGATTTTTCTTAGGTCTTCCTGATTCCAAGCCCAGTGCTCTTATCCACTGTGCCACTACATATTAATACATATATCCACATATGACCAAGTTTTAATATTATTTATGTTTCATTGTACTTTTATTTATTTTGTTAAATATTTCCCAATTGCATTTTAATCTGGTTTAGATTGTACTTGGGAGTGTTGTGGAATGCATGTGGCCTATGGGCCCAGTGTATGACACTCTATACTATGCCACCTACCTTCCTTGAATCAAACTGTCCAAATATTCTCAAATAAAGTTACCTACCTCCTCACCCCATCTTGTTCCACCTGTTTCTCTTTCTGCAAGACCCTATCCTGGGTTATTGAGACAGTGATGAAAAATAGGATCCACCAGCCAATTAGAAGAGCCAGGTTATTTTGGATTTAGCACAATACTAACAAGCCAGAAGAAATCAGCAAGCTCTGCCTCTTACAAATGATTATCCCTAGTTTGCAGATGAAAGAGGCAGTTTCAGAAAGTCAGGGATTGAATATAGCTGAAGGCTTCTGTGAGGGACAGACAAATCTGTTCTAATCACTTACCGCAAGCCGTCCAGATAGACGCCTGTTACTGACTTCTCTGATCAGAGGAGGAGCTGGTGACAAAGTCTGCCATCTTCACAATCTCAGGGTTTTTGCATTCTTCCTCCAGATGTCACAACATTCCCCTTTTAGTGTTTTCCCTATTTCTCCTTCCTTTTTCTCCCCCTTAAAGTAGTAAGAAAATTAGGGAAAAATCTCAGGGTTCTGAATGGGAGGCCAAAAACACTTCTAGATAAAGCCACTCTGTTATTGTGCAGTGTGGATAGAACACTGGTCCTAGACTTCAGAAGAACCAAGTTAAAATCCACCCAGCTCTGTGACCTTAGTCAAGGCCCTTAACCTCTGTGTCAGTTTCCTCACCTGTAAAATGGGGATCATACATAATAGCACCTACCTTTCAGGGTTGTTGTAAGGATTAAATAAGATGATATTTGTTAAAACAAAAAGGGAGGGTGCTTAGCACAGAGCCTGGTATGAAGTAAGTGCTATATAAATGCTGGCTTTTCTTATTCTTATTATTTTTATTACCTTGTGAAAA
This sequence comes from Vombatus ursinus, assembly GCF_900497805.2. Lineage (NCBI taxonomy): Eukaryota > Metazoa > Chordata > Mammalia > Diprotodontia > Vombatidae > Vombatus > Vombatus ursinus. Next base: position 1,926,065 of record NW_020954751.1, read on the forward strand.
AGAATCTGAGACTCTTATTCTATTGATGTCCCATACCTGAGTAAAATTGGGCATGTGTGGAGCCCTTTGGCTTTCACTGAAGGCATTTTCTCTTCTGTGAGCTCTCTATAGCAATGAAATCACAGATCTAATCTGTATTCCTCAGTTCACAACCCATGGACCAAGGCTTAATTCAGAGTGGATAGGAAGGATTGTCAAATACCCCATGGTCAAATCTTCCATATCTTGCTACATAAATTACATCCTGGGAAGTGAGAACAATAAGGTCATGCATTCCCATATATTTTCCTTGACTCCTTTTCTATCACCTCTACTATTCCATGGTCAAAGCAGGTCCTCTCTGGAAAATTATGGGCCTCCACAATTGTTCTCCCGCAAACTTCTCTAGACTTACCCAGCTCCATTCCCTAATACAGTATTCTCTAGTTGGACTGGTCTACTCACCCTCCCTTGAACACATCCCACATTTTCCTCTGTCTGGATTTTTGTTCCTCCATCAAGATTGTCCTCCTCTCTCTGTTGCACTTCTATTCATTCTTCAAGGTCTAGTTCAAATGTTTTCTTCAGAAAGTTTTGCCTGATGCCTCCAGCCAAGACTTACGTCTTCTTCAGGACTGAATGAACAGCTAGAACCTGGAACCTACACTTTGCAAATCACGCCAGAGCTGGTTGCCACTGCCTCCCCTGGTTCCTGGCAGTCAGTAGGATAAAAAGCAGTCAGGGGGTCCCTCTCTTCAAGTTGCGCCTGCGTGGGGTCACTGCCCTGCTTGGCTTTGGGCTGGCACCACTATACTCCCCTTCCTTCTTACCCTTCTTCACCTTCCTAGTTATTAAGCATCAGCCCTCTTTGCTGTACCACTCCCATCTTTCTTGACATCATAATGGTCTTGGTTCCTTCCTTAATAAACTGGAGAAGAGAGAAAAAATGAATAAATGAACAAACTCACTGATCTGTTGCTAAATCATGATGGTTCTTCTTTTACATCTTTCCTATGAATTCTTTTCTCTCCACTGTCATAGCCCTTACCCTGATCCAGGTCCTCAATGCCTCTTGATTGCTCCATCACAATAGATTCCTATTTGCCTCCTGTCTGAGTCTTTCTCCATTGAAACTGATCCTTCGCTCATTTGCCAAAGTGATTTTTCTAAAGCACAGGTCTGACCATGTCATCTCTTCTACTCAATAAACTTCTGTGGCTCCCTATTACCTCTAGGTTCAAATACAAAGTCCTTTGCTTAGCATTTAATGTTCTCCACAACTTGACTCCTTCCCACCTTTACACTCTTATGCTTCGCCTCCCTTTCCACACTGTGGTATAGCAACAATGGCCTACTTCCTTTTCTTTTATTCAATGCTTCATTTCCTTTGTCTTCTATCTTGGCACCTTTGCACTAACTGTCCTCCATTCCTGGAATGATGACTCTGCTCTCTTCACCTTTGCCTCATAGCATCCCTAGCTTCCTTCTAGACTGAGCTGAAATGCCACCTTCTGCAAGAGACCTTTTCTGGGTTCCCCTTAATAACTAGAGACTTCCCCTTCTAAGATGATCTTTGATCTACTCTAAATGTATCTTGTATGTATCTGTTTATCTACTCTATATGTATCTATCTGCTCTAAATGGATCTTCTATGTATCTATCATGTATAAATGCATTGTCTTTCCCATCAGACTACAGATGACATTGGTTTTTTTTTTTTTGGCAAGGCAATTGGGGTTAAGTGTCCTGCCCAGAGTTACACGGCTAGTAAGTGTTTCGGTCTGAGGCCAGATTTGAACTTAGGTCCTCCTGACTCCAGGGCTGGTGCTCTATCCACTGCACCACCTAGCCACCCCTACAGGTGATATTGTTGCTGCTGTTGTTCAGTGGTTTCAGTTGTGTCTGACTCTTAGTGACCCCATTTGAGGTTTTCTTGGCAAAGATACTGGAGTCATTTGCCGCTTCTTTCTTCAGCTTATATTACAGATGAGGAACTGAGGCAAATAGGGTTAAGTGACTCACCCAGGGTCACACAGCTAGTAAATGTCTGAGGCCAGATATGAACTCACAAAAGTTGAGTCTTCCTGACTTCAGACCCGGCACTCTATCCACTGTGCCACCTAGCTGTCCATATAAGTAGATATAAATATATGTAAATAGATGAATTTAAACCTAGAGATATTTCTATATGTATTTATAGAAGAAGAGGCAGGAAATAAGCATTTATTAAGGGCCTACTGTGTATCAGGCACTGTACTAAACTCTTTCTGATCCTCACAAGAACTCCTCGTGGTAGGTGCTTATTACCCCCATTTTGAAGATGAGGAAACTGAGGCAAACAGTTTGTGATTTGCCCCAGGTCTCCCAGCCAATGAGTGTCTGAGGCCTGATTTGAACTCAGGTCTTCTTGACTCCATCCCAGCTCTCTATCCACTGTGCAAAATAAATTTGGTGTTTTCAGCTATTTTTATGACTGAACCAGGTCAGTGGCTTGACTGAGCACATTAACTTCAGAAAGCAGTTGTTAAGCCACCTCCAAAAGCCAATTTGACCGAGACCCATATGATTCAGTAGCTATGAATAGATGTGGCCTCTCTCTCCCTCTGATTGAGCCTAACTTTCTTTTTTTCCCCTAATGGGGAGTCAGACTTAGCTAGTGGAACCTTCTCCTATTGATTGTTTGAAAAGAATCACCTGGGGAAGGAGGGCTAGGGACAAGCCTTTCTGGGTCACTGAATTCTAGTGTGACCTCGAAGGAATCACTCCACTTTTCCCTGGCCCAGTTTCAGGCTCTGTGGGAGGTGGGGAGCTCCACACTGACCCACATCCGGGGCTGTGCTGTGGAAGAAAGGAAAAAATGATAGGGGATTCTAAAGGTGCAATGGAACCTACTTCTGATGCTGATGCTGGGAAGACAAGACTGGTGCTTTCTGCCTCACAGTGGGAGAAGTCAGAGCAGGGTTTTACTGTGAGATTGTAGGACTGAAAGGATACTTTGGCTGTGCCTTTAAGAGGTTGCCATTTTGGAAAGCTAATGAATTTTGACCTCTGTGCTATAACACAGAGCCCTACAAAATGCCTGCCATGGAGCCTTTCTCTTTGGAGATTTCTTTCATTTTATTAATTTGAAAATGTGCTACTGAATTTGGCATCAAAAGTCCTGGGTTCAAATCTCGATTATACCACTTGGACTTAGTGACCTCTAAGATCCATTGTAGTTCTCAGTTTATGATCTTAGGTAATGTTAAAACTGTTGGATAGGAGTAGGGACTGGATAAATGGTTTCTTTGAAGTAAGGGACTCCCATGTGAAGAAACTTCCTCTACCAATGCAAGTTGGCAACTCCTCTACAATTTATAGTCTTAGAGAATCATCTATAGTTCTGAGAGGTTGTGACTTTTCCAGGGTCACACAGATTGTGTCAGAGGTGAAACTTTAGCTGAGATCTTTCTGGCTTCGTGTCCAACTTTCTATCTACCATACAATATTGTCTCTGTTAAGCCTGAGTAGTTTCTCTCTCCCCTTCCCTCCACAACCAGTATTGAATATGGACCCAGTAACGAACACTGAGCCATCCACATTCTGTTACCCATTCCATCTGAGGACCCTTGGTGCACACATTTGCAAGATTGTAAACTGGGATTAAGGCACAAAATCTTTGAGGGGCCATAAAAAAGGGCAACATTGATTGTGCCCCATGAGGATAGAACACATGACCTTGGTTTCATTCCCATGGTTCTCTAATCAATGGGAATACCTCCTATTGTATCTATTTTTACAAGTGTCTTCTTATTTTGAGTCTGTGACCATTGAAGTTCTTTGCTTAATCTTCAGGACATAGGGCCTCATGTTGGTTGGATTGGACCAGATGCTCAGAGAAGCTGACAGTGAAATTCAGAGGCCCAGCCCTCTGAAGAACCAAGAACCAAACCTGAGATTGATCAAAACAGAACATTGGAGTGGAAGAGACTGTTTAGTCCATCCATCTCAGTTTACAGAGGAGGAAACAGAAGCCCAGGGAGAAAAAGTGATTTTCCAAGGTTTCCCAATCATTAATCAATCATTTATTAAGCACCTATGCCAGGTAAAAAGAGGCAAAAGACTATAAATGCCCTCAAGGAACTTACAGTCTAATGGGGGAGATAGCATGCAAACAAATATATACAAAATAAAGTATATGCTGGATTAATAGGAACTTATTAACGAAGGGAAGGCACTAGAATTAAGAGGGGTTGGGGAAGGCTTGAGGGGCGGCTAGGTGGCACAGTGGACAGAGCACTGAGCCTGGAGTCAGAAAGACTATTCCTGAGTTAAAATCTAGCTTCAGATACTTACTAGCTGTGCGACCCTGTGCAAGTCACTTAACCCTGTTTGACTCAGTTTCCTTATCTGTGAAATGACCTGGAGAAAGAAATGGCAAATCACTCCAGTACTTTGCCAAGAAAATCCCAAAAAGGGGTCATGAAGAGTTAGACACAACTGAAAAAACTAACCAACAACAAGGGGAAGGCTTCTTGTAGAAGATGGGATTCTAGTTGGGACTTAAAGGAAACCAGGGAAGTCAGAGGGAATTGAGGAGGAAGAGCATTCAGGCATGAGAGACAGCCAGAAAAAATGCTCAGAGCTGAGAGATGGAGTGTCTTGTTCCTGGAACAGCTAGGAGGCTAGTGTTACTGGATTGAAGAGTACTTGTAGGGGAGTAAGGTATGAGAGGACTAGAAAGGTAGCAGGTGGCTAGATCATGAAGAGCTTTGAGTGTCAAACAGCATTTTGTATTTGCTCTGTGGCACTAGGGAGCCACTGGAGTTTATTGAGTAGGGGGTTGCCATAACTGGACCTGTGTTTTAGAAAAGTTATTTTAGTGGCTGAACAGAGGGTGGATTGGAGTGGGGAGAGCCTGAGGTAGGGAGACACACCAGCAGGCTATTGCAGGAGTCTAGGTATGAGGTAATAAGGGTCTGCACATGACAGTGTCAGACGAGAGAAGGTGATATCCAGGAGATGTTGTAAGTGGAAGCCAGGATTAGAACCAGTCTTTTCTGCTGCTTAGTTCACTGTTCTTGCCATTACCAAAGGGCTCTTATATCCTTTACCAGCCCAGCCAGAAAAACAAACTTGGCCCCACTTTCCAAGAGTCCAGTTTAGCAAATGCTCTCTAACTTATTTCATTGAAGTTTCTGGGGTTTTGTCACTTGAACCAGCAGGTATCATTCCTATAGCAAGGCCAGGTAGAATAAATAACTGGGAGTAAACTGGCTAACTTGGCTCCTGAGAAGGCAGTCACTTTGGATGGTAGCTCTCTAGGAAAGCAGCTTAATACACTGAAAATCTCTGGGAGAGGAACATTAGTACCTGTCTGTCACAAGAGAATAACAGGAGAAGGCTGGCCAGGATGGGCCAGGATCAGGGATCCAAATGAGCAAGAGGGGTCTAGTGGATATTCCTGCTCTAGGAAGGTAGAGTTTGAATCCAAAGAGTTCAGTTAAGGCAAAGATACTGGAATGGTTTGATATTTCCTTCTCTAGCTCATTCTACAAATGAGGAACTGAGGCAAACAGGGTTAAGTAACTTAGGGTCACACAGGTAGTAAGTGTCCAAGGCTGGGTTTGAACTCAGGTCTTCCTGATTTCAGGCCTGATGCTCTATCCCCTTTGCCACCTAGCTGCCCCAAGATATTGTACATAGAATCCTAGATTTATAGTTAGAAGAGATCTTAGAGGTCATCTAATCTAACTTCCTCATTTTACAGATTATTTAACCCAGAGAGAGGAAGCAACTTGCCCCTAGTAATAAAGATCCTATGTAGGAGATTTGGGATTTGAATGTGCATTCTTTAATTCTTTCTACTTTTCAGTCCCAGCATCCTTTCTATTTAAACAATTAGCCTCCTACCTAGACTGGCAGGCAATCAATAAACATTTATTCAAATGCCCAATACTATACTAAATACTGGAGATATAAAAAAAAGGCAAAGGACAATTCCTGTCCTCAAGGAGCTTACAATCTAAAGGAGGTAGCTAGGTAAAGTCCAGAGGCTGGGAGGCCAGAGAGTCAGCAGTAATGGTACTAAAAAGCAGGGGGGGCTGGCATTCCTGATTAAGGGCTGTCTATCTTCAACCCAGTTCTATAATTGCTGTTGGATGTGACAACCCTGAGTTCACTGGGCTTAGTTGTAGTCGGGGCCTTGCAGGTGAATCCTGCCCATAACTTAGGAAAGGACAGATGTGACTCACAAAATCACAGAGTTTGAAAAGAAATCTCATTGGCCATCTAGTTCAACCGTATACCTGAACAAGAAGCCTATCCTTAACATCACTTACAATTGATCACCCAGTGTCCCCTTGAGAAGATGTCTAGTGATAAGGAATTTACTCTCTAGGGTGGCAACCACTTCCACCTTTGGACTTATCCAATTATTCAGAAGTTTTTTCAAATTTAGAGCCTGAATCTGTCTCTTTTTTGCTCTTCTCCTTTTTAGTGTTCTTTCTGGGGCTAACCAGAATAATGTGAACATGCCCTGCCTCCATATTATGGCCTTTCAAATATTTGAAGGTATCTATCACTCTCACTCCCACCCCTAGACTTTTCTTCTCTGGGATAACCATCTCTAATTTCTTATCTGATCCTTGTGTGCCATCAGAGAATCAGAATAAGAAAATCTCAGAACCACAGAATTTCAGAAGCAACCTCAACAGCTGTACGGTCTGTTTTTGTACTGAAGAAGAATTTTCATTGTAGCATATCTGAAAACTGTTTCTCTAGCCTCTGCTTGAAAACCTCTGATGATAGATCTTCAATTCCATTTGTGAGTATTTATAATTATTAGGAAGTTTTTTCCTTGACATCAAGAATCATTTTTCCTCTTCATGATGCCCATCTATTGCTATAGATTCTACCATCTGGGATCAAATAGAAGAAGTCTGAACTTTTATTCTTCTATAGGCCTTCTGAAACTTGAGGACGGTTGTGATAGTTCCTCTGACTCCCTTTTCTATGCTAAATGGACCCAGTTCCATCAACTGACTCTTGGACCCTTCCCATTGTGGTTGACTAACTCTGGACATTTTCCAATTTGTCTTTAAAATTGTAGGGATCCCTATCAATTGCAGAATGACTGAACAAGTTGTGGTGCATGATTATGATGGAATACCACTGTATTATAAGAAATGATGAGCTCATCATTGGTCTTAGAAAGGCTCGGAAAGACTTGCACGAAATGATAAAGAGCGAAGTGAGCAGAACCATGAGAACATTGTATACATTAATAGCAATATTGTTTTAAGACTGACTTTGAGTGCCTAAGTCATTTTGACTATTATAAATACCAAAATTGAAAATAAGGGACATAGGAAGAAAGATGCTGTCTATATCCAGAGAAAGAACTGATAAATAGAAATATTTATAGAATAATTTTACATATACACACATACATACATGTATATATGTATACATGTGTATATACATACATACATACATACATACACATTCCTACTTGTGTCTAATGGCAGCCATCTCTAGGGTGGGGAAGAGGAGAGAAGAAAAAAGAAAAAAAGAAAAATTTACATGATAACTCATATTTGGAGGGAATAGCAAGTTGTATGTGGTAGATTTGCAGTTTCATGTGCAATCATTTCTTTTATTGTACTGGGTTATGGAAATTCTTATTTTGTTCCATAAATTGAAATTAGTGTTCCATCACATTCATGTACCAGCCATTCACTAAATGATGGGCATTCTCCTCAGTTTCTAGTTCTTTGCCTCCAAAGCTGCTATAAAGGACACTTTTCAATTTATCAGCGTTTTCCCCAAACTGTGGCCATTATATAGCTCTAGATGAGGTTTGACTAGGATAGGGTACAATAGGCCTGCCACTTTCTTATTTCTGGAAGTCATGCCTTTCTTAAAATGGTCCAACATTTTGTGTTAAAGCTTTTGGCTGCCCTATCACACTGTTGATCTCTTCTGAGTTGGGAATCGTTTGGATTCCTCAGAACTTTTTCAGACCCACTGTTGTCTAACCGTACCTCATCCATCTTAGATTTGTGAACCATTCTGGCTGTCCTCTGGACTTTCTCCAATTTATCAATGTACTTGCTTAACCGTGGTGACCAGAAATGAACATAGTACTCTGGGTTTGAGCTGACTATAGCAGAATACAATGGGACTGTTGGCTCCTCATTTCCAGAAGCTGTGCCTCTTGGACATCCTCCAGTTTAATCACTGTCCTTCCTAAAATATGATAGCTTAAAGTGAACACAGTACTTGAAATGAAGTCATACTAGGGTAGAATACAGTGAAACTATCACCTCTTACTTGAAATGAGACCTCGGTCTATTACCTAGGATTGCCTCACAATTATTCAAGGGAGGCCAGCCAGGGCTGGGTCATGGACTGTGCTGCTGGATGCAATGCCCACATGAATGAGGCTACTGGTCTATCAAAACATTAAAATAACTAATAGTATTTTGCTCTACGTAACAATACTGTGGAAGAAGTTTAGAACCTAAGTGATGACATTCAGCTTGACCTCAATCTGGGAAACAGCCCAAGAAAATATACTTGAGGGACCACTGACAATGCCTCAAAAAATGGCAGGGTGATTATTATGTAAGCTCTTCATTTGGCATCACGGGGGAAAGCTATTTCTTTCTCAGAAATCTCTGTTGTTTTGAGTCATATCCATGGAGATAACTAGTCCTGGCTTTCAGACAAAACTGTGACATCATCAAATTGGTATTTGGTATATCCAAGGCTGATTTTACATTACTCTTTGTCATGTATTCTAAGTTCAGTCAGACTAACCTAACTTGTAATTCCCATATTCAGTTTTCCATCTCCCATCTCTATGCCTTTGCACGGACCATCTTCCCTCTAGGAATGTACTCCCTCTTAACTTCTGACTCTTAAAAATTCTCTTACCTTCCTTCAAAGAGCAGCTCTAATGCTACCTTTGACATAAACCATGAAATCATCTGGCTTTTAAAGCCATTTACAAACTTGTTCCTGCCTATCTTCCCAGTCTTATTACACTTTATTCCCTTCTACATAATTTATAATATAACAGCATCTGCCCATTTACTGTTCCTCATACACCACCCTCCATCTTCAACTTAAGTACTTTTTCACTGGTTTTTTCCCATACTTGAAATGCAGCCAGGGAGTGTAGTGGCTAGAATGCTGGAATCAAGAAGACCTGAGTTCAAATCCATCCTCAGATACTTACAGATTACTTAACTTCTATCTGCCTTAGTGCCCTCATCTGTAAAATGGGGATTAAAAATAATACCTATGTCTCAGAATTGTTGTGAGGATCAAATCTGGCTAATATTTGAAAAGCACTTGACCAGAGTGATTGGCACATAGTCGCTAATAAGTATCTGAGGCAGGATTCAAGCCTAGGTCTTTTTTAACTCCCTTTCTAGAATTCTAGACTCCATGCCCTGCTGCTTCTATGCCTACTTACTTTGTGGGGTTGTTCTGAGAAAAGTACCATATAAATCTAGGTTATTATTATGGAGGATGATTGAAAATAGGTTATAAGGAGAGAAGAAATGAAGAGCTACATCTAGAGTATAGATTACTTCCCAATCCATTCCAGGAGGCTCATATGAAAGGCTCAGATGAGTAACAAAAGCATGAGGCTACCTTGTGGTTGAGAGAATATATAAGATGAGAGAAGGATGTGAAAGGTAGGGGGAGTTCAGTTCAATTCAACAAGATTTTAAACACTTATTATGTGCCTTCTTGGGACAAGGTGCTGGAGATACAAGAATAAAAACCAATGAACTCTTTTAAATGCTGAACAATTTACAAATATTATCCCATTTGGGCCTTACAACAACCCTGAGAGGTAGGTGCTATTATTAGTCCCATTTTGTAAGTGAGGAAACTGAGGTAGACGAAGGTTTAGTGACTTGTTCGAGGTCACGGAGCTAGTAAGAATCTGAAGCTAGATTTGATTCTAGGCCCAGCCCTCTAACCACTGTGTCACCGAGATACCTCATTCCAAGGATTTTAACTTTACATAGTATTGTTGTACTTCTGTCTCAGCCTTGAATAGACTTTGACATAAATAACTAAGTGGACACTGGACATACAGAGGGAGTTTACATGGATTTTTAAATCATTAAATTTTCTTGGGCCAACAGAAAGAAACCCCGGGGGAGGCAGGCAAGTGAATGTGAATCATTCATTATATGGGATCATAGAGACTGAGAGATGAAAGGGACCTAAGTGGCCATCCTATGCCTGAAATTATTACTTTATCTTATTATTACTTTATTACTATTATTTAATATATTATTATGATTACATTATTACTGTTTCTTTATATATTATTATGGTTACATTATTACTATTATTTTATATATTATTATGATTATATTATTATTATTTTATACCATTATTACTTTATTAGAATTACTTCATATATTATTACTTTATTACTATTACTTTATATAATATTATTATTATTATTATTATTATGACTTTGTTACTATTATTTTATTTTGCTTAGACATTAAAACGTTGATAACCATTCATCAACTGGCAGGAGGGGGAGACAGCCTGGATATAAACTTGGGAACTTGGTCCCAGCTTAACTTCCTCAGATTTGCCATGAGGATGATAAACCTAAAGCTGGAGAGGACCTCTGGCCATCTAGCCCAGAAAGTCAAGTGACTTGTCCAAGGTCATTACAGGCAATAGGCAGAAGAGGTCAGATCTGAAACGACCCTTGCCCCCAAATCCAGGGATCTTTTTTTTTTGTTTTGTTTTGTTTTTTGGGTTAGGCAATGGGGTTAAGTGACTTGCCCAGGGTCACACAGCTAGTGAGTGTCAAATGTCTGGCCTGAGGCCGGATTTGAACTCAGGTCCTCCTGAATCCAGGGCCAGTGCTCTATCTACTGCACCACCTAGCTGCCCCCCAGGGATCTTTCCATTGCACTGTACCATTTCTCACAAGAGGTCATCAAAACCCTGCCTATCACCTGTCCATGCAGCCTGTCCCTCTGTGGGACACCGGGAAGTTTTTCCTGGCATCCAGCCTCAATTTGTCTCTTTGTGCCTTCCACCCACTCTTCCTGTTCCTGCCCCTGGGGCCAAACAGAACAATTTAACCCCTCTTCCACGTGACAGTCCTTCAAATACTTCAAAGGCTTCATGTTCCTCCAGGTTAAACATGCTCAATTTCTTCAACTGATTCTCATTTGATAGACTGAAGGCCCTTCGCAGTCCTGAGTGCCCTGTTCTGGACACTCTCTAGCTTCTCATTGCCATTTTTTTTTTTTTTTTGGTGGTGGTGGTGGGAGGTCCCAGAGATTCCCTAGTCCAGTAACTGCCCGAGTCATGAATCCTGTCTTCAAAATATCTGTCAGAAAACTTACAGTGATGGGAAACTAATTCCAGAGGCAGTCTATCCCTCACTTTGGGGATAGCTAGGAGTGTTTTTCATTACATAATTACTAGGATGTTTTCCATTATATAAGTAGGGATTAAGCCTGTGATTTTATTGTTATAAGGAACTCCTGGGTGATGGAACTCCCTCTATCAGTGCAGATTGACACCTTCTCTACAACTGAGAATCACGGATGATTTATTCTGCTAGACTGTCAGGCTTAAGTCAGGAAGACCTGAATTTAAATCAGGCCTCAGAAGCTCACTAGCTGTGTGAACCTGGGCAAGTCATTTAGCCTCATTTGCCTCAGTTTCCTCATCTGTAAAATGAGCTGAAAAAGGAAATGGCAAACCACTTTATCATCTTTGCTAAGAAAACCCCAAGTGGGGTCATAACAATTTGGACACAACTGACATCAATTGAACAACAACAACAACTCTTGAAGCCTAGGACTTCTCTAGACCTCAGTTTCCTCATCGCAAAAATGAGGATGCCACAAATTGTCCGTATTGGAATGTGCAACAACAACCAAGAAAGCTTACATGATCTTAGGTGGCGTTAAGAGAGGCCTGGAGTTTTTTCCGCTGCATCTCATAGTCCATTCTTTGCCAGAAGGGATTTAAAACTGTCTTCATGTTTCATAATTCAAAGGGCCAGCGTGAGAGGCATCATGGCTTAGTAGATAGAGATCCGGATAAAGATCTGGCCTTCCAGTAGGAAGACGTGGGTTTGAGTCTGACCTCTGACATACAGTGACTGTGTTAACCTTAGGCAACTCATTTATTCTCTCACTGCCCCGGGCAACTCTCTAAACTATAAATTGAGGTACAGATGCCAATCTGCTTTGGTGGAGTGAGTTGTCTCACTGGAAGTTCCCTGCAACAATGAAATCTTAGACTTCGACCATGAAAACAATTAGTCTTTAGTGGAAAGAGCATTGGGCTTGGAGGTATTAAAATCTTTGAATCTTGAATCTTGCCTTGGACACCAGTAGTGTGATCATGGGTGAATCACTTTAAACTACACGAGTCTCAATTTTTTTATCTGTAAAAGGAGGGTAATAATATATTTATTTAAGCAATTGGGGTTAAGTGACTTGCCCAGGGTCACAGAGCTAGTAAGTGTGAAGTGTTTGGTCTGAGGCCGGATTTGAACTCAGGTCCTCCCGACTCTAGGGACGATCCACTGCACCACCTGGCTGCCCCAAGGTGATTTTTTTTTTTTGGTAAGGCAATTGGGGTTAAGTGACTTGCTCAGGTCACACAGCTAGTGTCGAGTGTCAAGTGTCTGAGGTCGGATTTGAACTCAGGTCCTCATGACTCCAGGGTCAGTGCTTTATCCACTGCTACACCTAGCTACCCCTAATAATATATTTATTAAAATGCCTACCGTATGCCAGGCACTGGGCTAAATGCTGAGATGCAAAAAAAGGGGCAAAAACAGGGTCCCTGCCCTCAAAGAACTTGAATTCTAATGGGGTAACTATGCAAACAATTATGCAAAAGCAAGCTCTCTATATATAATAAATTGGAGATAATTAGCAGAGGGAAGCCATTAGAATTAATGACCTCCTATAAAGTAGAAGGTAGTGTTTTAGCTGAGCATTGAAGGAAGTCAGGGAAGCCAGGAGGGGGAGATGAAGAGGGGGAGCATTTCAGGCATGGGGAACAGCCAGAGAAAATGCTTGGAGGTGGGAGATGGAACACTTTGTTCAAGCAATAGTAGGGCGGCCAGTATCACCGGATCAGTGTCCCTGGTTGGGGGGAAGGGGGAGGTGGAGGAGGCACTTGGATATGAACCACAGACCCCTTGAGCTCCAAATGAGATCAGGTGTGTAATGCCCTCTGCAATTGTTAAAATGCTACATAATTTTCACTTATTATTATCATCATTACAACAGAGTTATAAAATGTAGAGATAAAAGAGAATGTAGCAAGTACTTATTCAATCATCATTTCTTACCTTGGAAAAAGAGCTCTCCCAAGGTAGTAAATAGAGGCTGAATTTGAACTCAGGTCCTCAGACTGCAAATCTACTGCTTTTTCTTTTTTCTACATTGTGACTTTAATGAAAGTTGTTGCTAATACGTAAGAAAAGTAAGATGTGGCCCTCTCCTCAAGGGAGTTGAAAAGAAGAAATAAACACATGTCAAACACAGGATTATTCAAGACAGTATATAATTAAACACTAGATTGGAAATCAAGAGATGAGTTCTACATTGTTGGCTCTGCCATAACCAGGCACATAACCCTGGGCAAGTGACTGTATTTCTTGGGCCTCAGTTTCTTCATCTTCAAGTGAGGAGGTTGCAAATTGTCAGTATCAAAAGGTGACATGGTAACTGATGAAGAAAAGAAATGTTTTTCATTCTGATCTCAACTGATCAGTTGGTCAGTTGTCCTTCGTGCTTGAAGATGACCAAAATTACATCACTATGTTGGGGTCAAAGTACTGTTCGTCCTACTGTGACTGATCAGACCGATACAAACTCAGAAGACTACCACAGGTCTGACACAAATAGTCCGTATGAACATTAGGAATGGGCATGTTTCTAAATTTGGGCATCTCATGTTTCTTTTGAGCTATTGCAATTCTGCTTTGTTCATAGAGCATAGCACTTTCTTGGACATGGGCATGCCATGCTGGACTATCCTGTGCCAATGTCTCCTGTGTTTCACAGTTGATTCCAAAATTCTTTAAAGAGACTTTAAAGAGGTCACACATGGTGACCTGAATAGAGGCACAGTGTCTGGGACTAGGAAGAAGGGAGTCCTGTTGCATTTTGTCTTGGTAGACCATATTTGGAGAGCTGTGTTTAATTCTGGGTGCCACATTTTAGGAAGAGCAATGATAAGCTGGAGGGCGTCCAGAGGAAAGCCTCCAGGATGATGAAGAGTCTCAAGTTCATACCACGTGAGGGCTGATTGGTAGAACTGGGGATGTTTAACATGGACAAGAGAAGATGAAGTGGAGACATGACTACGTTCAAGGTTTAAAGGGTTGTCGTATGGAGGGGTGTGAGTAGATTTATTCCAAGAGCAAGAACCAAGACCAATATGCAGAGGTTGCAAAGAGGTAGACGTAGGTTGGATATGAGGAACAGCTTCCAAATTGTTAGTTATGTCCAAAAATAGAATGGGGCTGCCCCAGAGGTTGAGACTTTTCTTCACTAGAAGTCTTTAAGTAAGACCAGATCACCACTCTTTAGGCTAATTAGCATCTGTGATGAGGCTTAGTTCAATCAATAAATCAACAAGCATTTATTAAGCCCTTGCTCTCTGCTAGGCACTGTGCTTACATTGGAGATACAAAGAAAAACCAAAACAATGCCTACCCTCAGAGAGCTTTCATTCTAATGGGGAGACAACATGGATAAATCATAATGCATAAAATAAATGCAGTATGAGGGGATGGCATTGGCAGCTGGAAGGAATCAAGAAAGACCTCCTGGTCTTTGGTGTATGAGCTGAGACTTAAAGGAAGCCAGTTATTCTGAGTTAAAAATTGGGAGGAGAGAATTGAAGACATGGGGAACAGCTGTTGCAAAGGCCTGGTGATGGGAGATGGAGAATTCTCCATCTTGTGCGTGAAGAATGACAAAGAGGACATTATGACTGGATTATAGAGCGTGGAAAGGGGATCAGGATATAAGATGGGAAAGGCAGGAAGTAGTCATGCTATGAAGAGCTTTTTGTCTGATACAAAATGATCTGCTAATCCATCTGTTATAAGGCATAGGGGGAATAGAATAAGGGAATTAACCTATGTGTCCTTCAAGCTATAGTTTTTCCCTTAGGAAGCCCTCTTTTGTTCTCCTGGTCAAAAAGGATCTTGCCTTCTTCCTAAGTATATCTCATGCTCTTTGTGCTTTTCTTACATGTTTATTATTTTTGCATTGTAGTTATTTGTGGATGTGTCCTATTCCCTTTGGGGGCAGCTAGGTGGCTCAGTGGATAGAGGTCTGGGCCTACAGTCATAAAGATCTGAGCTCAAATTCAGCTTTAGATATTTACTAGCTGTGTGACTTTGGGCAAGTCACCTAACCTCTGCTTGCTTTAATCCATTGGAGAAGGAAACAGCAAACTGTTGCAGTATCTTTGCCAAGAAAACCCCAGCATTGGTGTACTGTGTATGGTCCATAGGGTCAAGAAGAGTGAGACCCGACTGACAACCTACTTGCCCTATAAGAATATGCTCTCTATGGGAGCATAGACCAGCTTATCTATCTGTGTATCTTTCCTAGTGTCTAGCTCAGTAATAAATAATAAAAACTGACTGAAATGAACCAACTGTAACACGGAAAGGAAGGGAATATAGAATGACTTTGATCATGGGACCATTGAGTCAACAGATTAAAGATGATGCCTGGTATTTGAAGAAGCCACTTGTCTTTCTATAATAAGGAAGGTTTTCCATGGGGTAGTGAAAAAAACCATTGGGTAGAGAGTCAGAGGATACGAGTTCAGAGGCCAGTGTTGTCACTTACTACCAGTGTGACTTTGGCCAAGTCATTTGCATGATTTAGGATTATCCAGAGCTAGAAGGGACCTCAGAGGCAATTTAGCCTCCTTATTTTACAGAGAAAGAACCTGAAGCCCAGGGTTAAGTGATGTACCCCAAAATCAAACAGGTAGTAAACCCCAGAACAGGATTCGAACCCAGATCCTCTGATGCCAAAGCTTGTACTCTTTCCACTTTACTATGCCGTCTCCCTTATCCTTTCTGTGCCTCAGTTTCCTCATCTATAAAATGAGGGAATTGGATTGGGGTATCTGTCAGCTCCAAACCTACAAAGGCAAAGTCCAATGGGAGAACTGGTTCAAGTAGCTCCCTTCTACCAGCAAGTGATTTATTTAATTATTAACTGTCATGGTGCCAGGTTCATAGGACTCTCCAGTCATCTATGGGAAGAGGTAATTACCCTGTAGTTCTCTAGGGCTGCCTTCTTAATCTGGGTCACCCGCATTGTTATCAGTTGGGGAACAGGTCTGTCCACGAGTTGCCACCACAGGAAACTCCTGAGAAATGATTGGGCAGGGATCATTCAGCCATGGCTTCAGAAGCGCCTGCCAGTTTTCAGTTTTCTCAATCTTCCTTCCCCAGAAGGCCCTCCTGAAGTCATTGTTATCACTTGATACACTCAGAACATTGATGGGTAACATACCAGGTGTAGGAGAACACCCGGAGGGATACGGGGCCTGTTTTGTGGGACTTCCTGAAAGAAATGACACAACTGAAGGTGTGATAGGTAGAAGAAATAGGAGAAGCAGCGTCTGTATAGTAGGCCTGGTTTTATCCATGGTTGGAGTAGGTGGTAGCCTACATAGTGGTGTGATTTGAGGAACCAATGGAACACCTCCTCTTTCTCATTCAATTTAAATCAGTCGACTTTCAAAATTTTATTTTGCCTTTTTTTTTTCCATTCCAATCCAAATTAATCAAGCATTTATGAAATGTCTATTATTTTTCATCCACTTTTTGCACAACGCTTGAAATTCCACCATTAGTTCTCATTTCTTTATTTTAAGCATTACTCTGTCCCTTTGGTCCTTTTGAAAAATGCAGCTACTTCTGGGATGAGTAACACATTAAGCCTCTAATAGTGTAGTCTGAATTAGTGAACTTAATCACAGAATGTTATATCTAGAAAGCTTCTTAAACATCATTTAGTCCCTTCACTCAATGCAAGAAAAGAAATCTATTGGAGATGAGTGACTGTCAAGATCCCACAAGCTATTAGTGACTGAGTTCAGATTAAAACTGGGAAGGTGACTGGCACAGGCCAGTCCTAAGTATTTTGTTGTTGTCATTGTTGTTCAGTTATGTTGGACTCTTCGTGACCCCATCTGTTGTTTTCTTGGCAAAGATGCTGGAGTGGTTCGCCATTTCCTTCTTCAGCTCATTTTTACAGATGAGGAAACTGAGGCAAACAGGGTGAAATGACTTGTCCAGGGTTGCACGGCTATTAAGTGTCTGAGGTTGGATTTGAACTCACAAAGATGAATCTTCCTGACTCCAGGCACGGCACTCAATCCACTGTAGCTGCCCCATCCTAAGTGCAGGCAGAGCAGACATGAGGGATGTTGAGAGGCCTAGCTGCCCCTAAAGATCACCCTCTCTGGGAGGCTCCAGTGCCTGAAATCTTCCATTAGAGCTACCTTTAGCTCAAGAAGTTAGGAGGATGTTAGGAGCCTCTGCTAAAAAGGCATTATGTTCTCTGGGAAAGGTAATAGACTGAGTCATCAACACCCCCTGATACTATTTGAATTACCCTATCAGATTAGATCCTGACATCTAGCAATGTCTTAGCTCATCTCTAGCTGGTGCTAGCCAGACTCAGGATCAAATCCTCCCACTCTCTGCTCTTGAGTGGATTTATAATGCCGGGCTCTCCAGAACTCTATGGTAAGTGAGAGGACATGGCCTTCATGTGCACAGATATACACACATCTATGCACACATACATGTGCACAAACACATATCCACATGTAGGAGTGCACCCACACCTATTTACATCTGCATTGTGCAGCAAGTGATTCATGAAAAATTAGTCAGAGCTTGTAAATCTTCCCCTCTTATTAGCGATTAATTTAGCCCATGTACACTTGGCTACTCTGTTAACACTTTCCTTAGAGCCTGGGTCAACCCATATGGCCCAGTAGAAGGAGCACTGGATTTGAAGATCTGGATTTGAATCCAGGCCTGGCTATTTGCTAATTGCACAATCTTGAACAGGTCAGTTGCCCTTTTTGGCCTTGGTTTAAATGGAATCAGAATGGATGACATCAGTGATGATGATGATGATGATGATAGTGATAATGACAACTAACATTTTTATAGTGCTTTAAGGTTTGCAAAGTGCTGTACATTAAGTTCCTTCCCAGCTCGACGTTTAATGTTTCAGGGCTTAGCACAGTGCCTGGCACATAGTAGGCGCTTAATGAATGCTTAGTACCTTATGTTCCTTTATGCAGACTATACCTCTAGGCTGAGTCATTAATAAGCAATATCCAAAGTTGCCCCAGGGAGGAGATCATTGAGCTTGAATGTAGAAGGTATAGTTGGGGGGAAAAAGATATAGGTTCAAATCCTCACTTTCCTGTTTCTAGCTGCCTGACTCTGGGCAAGCGTCTCAATTGCTATGAGACATAGTTTTCTCTGTTCAAGTACAGACTCTGCCAATTAATCACTTCACTCCCCTCCCCCAAGCCTCAGTTTCCTCATCTGTAAAATGAAGGCGTTGGACTAGGTGACCTTAAAAGGCCCTCCTAGCTTTGGCCCTATTGTTCTGTGACCTATAAAAATACTTGAACTATCAACTTTACAGGGTGATTGTGAGGTTCAAATGAGCAAGGCAGTGTGGTATAACAGTGGGTAGCGTGTATGACGGACTTGAAATCAGTTAGACTTTGGTTCTTATCCCATCTCAGTCACTAACCGTGGGACCAGAGGTCAGTCACTTCTACAACCTCAGTTTCCTCACCTACAAAATATGAATGATAATGAATCAAATGAGATAATTTATGTTAAACACCTTACAAGACTTAAAGCCTGTGTAAGTACTAGTTATTATTATTATTATTATAAATATCTATAGCACCTACCACACAGGGTCATTGTTAGGTTCAAGTGAGATAATGTATATGCAGTACTACACAAATGTCAGTTATTAATTATATTAGTTAATTATGCCATAAAAGTACTTTATAATAAAAAATTAGTCAGTGCTTATAAATGACTTCTCCCACCTACCAAGAGCCAATATTAATCCCATATATACTAATAAAATATACAATATATAAATATGGATTTATTATGAGTGTGAATGGTAATAATAGCTCACATTTACATAACTCTAAAGGTTTGCATAGGGCTGATGCCATGCATTATCTCATTTGAGCCTTTCAACAACACTGGGAGATAGGTGTGATTATTATCTCTGTTTTACAGATGAAGAAACTGAGGCTCAGAGAGTTTTCTGCAAAAGACAGTTCAGGGTTCCTCATAGAGAGATGAATTGGCTTGCCAAGGATTACATAGATCATAAGTTTCAGAGGCTTGCCTTTGGTCACACAATCAATGACTAAGGTGGGACTGGAACCCAGGCTTTAAAGGAGAGTGGGGAAAAAACAGCCAAGTGTAGATGTCGCTGAATAACATCTGATAAGTGGGGGAAGATTTACCAGGTCTTTGTTGTTCAGTCATTTCAGTCGTGTCTGATTCTTTGTGACCCCATTTGGGGTTTTCTTGGCAAAGATACTGAAGTAGTTTGCCATTTCCTTCTCCAGCTCATTTTATAGATGAGGAAACTGAGGCAAACAAGGTCAAGTGACTTGCCCAGGGTCACATAGCTAGTACATGTCTGAGGCTGGATTTGAACTCAAATTTTCCTGACTGCAGGCAGGTATTCTATCCACTTCGAGACTCCAAATCCAGTGCTCTATATACTATGTCATTCAACAGAGAATAGAAAGGAGAGAGAACATTTAATTTCTTAACATCTGATTTTATTTGTTAATTTCTCCCTGCCTCATTTCCTTTAAACTCTGATCTCACTGGTACTGTGCTTAGTTCCAAAACATTTTCTCTGTGTTATGTACTCAAGCTTGGCTGTCACTTTCACTGGCTAACCCCTCCCTTCCCCCTCACCCCACTTCTTTCATTTTCCACTGAGCTCAGTGAATGTGAACCTGCGCTCCATGTGGGGCAGACCTGGGCAGGATTGCTTCATCTTATCATGCCTTTGAATCAGCTTCCCACTCTGGCATGGGTGGGGCTCAACCCAAAAGGTTAGGAGCCTGATCCCAGGCCACAGACTTGCCTGAGCACCAGAGGGGATCCAAGCAGAGGTCACTCAAGGAAAGCACAAACCTAGTCCTACTGGCATTGATAAATCAACTATAAGCTCCCTGAGGATAGGCACCTTGTCTCTCTTATCTAAGTAGTCCTTGCAGTACCTTACACAGGGCCTTGAATATAGCATGCCTTTAATAAATGTTGAGTGGAGAGTGGAGTTGAGTGGAACTGAGTGGAGAATTGGAATGCCAGTCAATTTGGATCAATGACAATCAGACAGAAGGTGGGATTTTAGTTGCAACTTAAAGAAAACCAGGTACAGTGGATAGAGCTCTGGCCTTGGAGTCAGGAGGATGTGAGTTCAAATCCACTCTCAGACACACGGCACTTACTAGCTATGTGACCCTGGGCAAGTCACTTAATCCTGATTGCCTCACCAAAAAAAAGAAAAAAAAAAGAAAACCAGGGAATCTTGGAAGTGGAAAGGAGGAGGGAGAGCATTCCAGCTATGGAGGACAGCCAGTGAAAATTCATGAAGTGTCTCATGTGAAGAATATCCAAGAGACTAATGTTATTGGATGAGAGAACCTGGTGGGGTGAAAGGTGTAAGAAGAGGTATAGGTGAGAGAAGGTTAAGAAGGGCTTTAAAGGCCAAACAGGATTTATATTTGATGCTGGAGGTGATAGGGAGCCACTGGTAATTATTGAATTGGAAAGGACACGGCCAGATCTATGCTTTAGGAAGACCACTTTGACCACCTAATGAAGAGTGGATTGGAGTTCGAAGACACTTGTGGCAAGCAGACCAACCTGTAGGATGCTGCAATTGCAATGTCAGAAGAGACAAAGTGCTTTTCTTTTCTTTAATTAATTTTTATTTCCTTAAAAATTTTTTTGTTCATTTTTAAATTAAACACAAAAAGACAAAGAACATTTCCATATACACATCACAACATAAAAGAGGATTCAATATAAAACTGTGAATTTCCATTTCACACTATTTTACTTTTTTTGAAAAACCATGTAATGAATACTATGCATCATTTTCAAAGCTATCCTGTTTCCTTCTGTTTTCTTTTGTTCTCTACTATGCTCTTTTAATTTCCCCACCCTGCCCTAGAGAAGGCTACTTTTAATTTTTTCATTTATTTATTTTAAAAAATTTGATTTCCCTAATTATATGGTAAAACAATTTTTTAACATTTAAAAAAAAGTTTTGAGTTCCAAATTCTATTCCTCCCTTTGTCCTTCTCCTCCACCCTGCCTGAGATGGTACGCAATCAGATATAGGTTATACATGTGCAATCACTTTCCATGTTAGTCATTATGTACAGGAAGGCTTGAATAAAAGAAAAAGAATGAAAGAAAGAAAGTGAAAACTAGTATGCTTCAGTCTGTATTCAAACAATATCAATTCTTTCTCTGGAGGCAGATAGTATGCTTCATCATTAGTCCTTTGAGATTGTCTTAGATCATTCTATTATTGAGAATAGCTAAGTCATTCACAGTTCTTCATAGTATAATATTGCTGTGTACAATGTTCCTCCTGGTTCTGTTCACTTCACTTTGCATTGGTTCATGTAAGTCTTTCCAGGTTTTTCTGAAACCATCCCGCTTGTCATTTCTCATAGCACAATCATATACCATAGCTTGTTTAGCCATTCCCCAATTGATAGGCATCCCTTTTATTTCCAAATCTTAGCCACCACAAAAAGAGCTGCTATAAATATTTTTGTATAAATGGGTTCCTCTTCCTTTTGATGTATTTGGGATATAAACCTAGAAGTGATATTGCTGAATCAAATTAATGATTTTTTCTGTTCAAAGTTCACTTTGAGGTGATATTTTATCATTTGTGGGAGAAATTTGGAGAATCTGGTATTTCCTGCCTTATTCCACCATCTTCCCCAAGAAATTGGTTTTATACTGCACCACAAATTCAAAGGATCCTGGATTTAAAGCTGTAAGGGACATTAGAAGCCTCTGAGTCCAACTTTCTTGTTTTACAGATGAAGAAACTGGGGCATAAAGGTTAAGTGACTTGCTCAGGTTCACACAGCTAGCGAGTGTTTAAGGCAGAATTTGAATTCAGGTCTTCCCAAATCTGTTGTCCTATCCACTATGCTATGCTTCCTCATTTAAAAAAAAGATTAAATGACTTGAGCAAAGCCACACAATCATTAGGTGTCAGGCACACCATTAGAACCCTAATCTTCCTATCTCCAAGGCTGAACCTTTCTCCATTATGCCACAATACCCATAATGCAAAAAGGAAATGGAATAAAGTGTATGGACACAGGAAAGCTACCTGGCTCTCACCTTAATTTATTGATTCTCTCTCTCTTTCTCTTCTCTCTTATCTATCTATCTATCTATCTATCTATCTATCTATCTGTCTGTCTGTCTGTCTGTCTGTCTGTCTGTCTGTCTGTCTATCTATCTATCTGTCTGTCTGTCTCAGACCTGTGCTTTCACTAGTGTTAAAAACACTTGGTGAGGAAATAGTCTTCACCAATGCAATTCAGCAACTATTGTAGAACTTATGGTTTGGGATACTAAGGGGTTGAATGATTTGCAAATGGTTGCACATGTATCACCATGTATCAGAGGTAGGTGCCTACTCTCAGTGCTTGCTATTGTGCCCAGATGGAAATGGCATCTTTTCTCCTGAACAGACCCAAGCCAGATAGAGGATTTGTCCACCTATGCTGAATTCACTTTCTTTCATTTTATTCTTTCATTCTCAGTTCTACTCTCTGCTAATCATACAACTTCCTGATAGTAGGTCTAGCTTGTGGTTGCCTACCCAGAGCATTATGGGTAGACATATTTACCTGACTGGATGGCTAACTGCACCCTTCTTCCCTTCCTCCCTATCCTCCTTCCCACTAAGAGGCAAACAAAGAAGCACAAAATAATTTTAAAGTGACTCCTAATTCCCCATAACATGAACAAAGTGAAAGATTCAAGTAATGAAAATTCACAAAAGTCAAGTGATTTAGAAATTATGACATATGCTTAACTGGTGGTGGATGACGCCTATTGCCCATGGACCATCTCTGAATCATCTTTTAGCTGGTAGCCCTAGCTGGAAAACATTGTTCCATTGGTATGATCATTTAAACCTGAAGGCATAATTGAACTCACAAAGTAAAAGACCTTAGGAAGATCATTAGATTTAGAGCTGAAAGACACCACAGAATTTCGTAGGACCATAGATCTAGAATTGTTAGGGATCTCAAAGGTCAACTAGCCCAAAACCTTCATTTTATAGATGAGGAAAATAAGGCCCACAAAGATGATATTACTTGCCCAAGGTTGAAGAGGAAGGGACCTTAGACATTTAGTTCTACCTCCTCATTTTAAAGATGACCCACAAAGGATAAGGGACTAATTTAGGGTCATCTGAATAGTAAGTGACAGAGCCAGGATTAAGACTCAGGTCCCATGACTCCAAGGTCAACATTCTTTGTATTATATTCCCATCGCTTTCTCTCAAATTTGGGTATAAGGTGTTTGGAACCATAGCTAGAGTGGGGCCATGAGTGCTTTGCTCTAGAGTGTCTGCATTGGGGTGAGGTGGGGCCATTGTCACCCTCATGATTCATTTCACTCTTCTGTGGGAAACCTCTATGTGGTGTGACTGCCTCAGACTACCATCCTCAATATCCTGTCACTATGACACTACTCCTTTGGTTCATCTTCCCCCTACTCCTGCACTGGGTATTCTTTGGTGGATGGGGCATTCTCTCTCCTAGTGTGACTGCACTCATTTTTGTACAGTGATTTGTACTACCACTAGTGCTCCTCCCCATCCCCAGCTCAAATGAATTCTTACATTTACCCATTGTAAAGAATTCCTAATTTTGGCTTTCCAAATAGCAGAGAAAGTAGTCAAACTTGAATCTTCTGATTCCAAATCTTGTTTTCTTTCCACTGAATCATTGCTGCCTTGACATAGGCCATGATACTTTGATTTTGGCTCATCTTGACTGGCTGAAGTCATGCAGGGGTCATACCAATAGTTTGTATACACACTGAAACCTAGAATTGGGCTTAGCATCTTTTTCTTGGAGCTGAACTTTAAAGGTTCTCTTTAAGAGTAAGTCAAGAAATGAAAACAAAACTTTCTTGGCTTTGAAGACACATGGTTGAAACTTCTTTCTTTTCTTGCTTCCTCTTTTTTTTCTTCCCTTTTTTCCTTCTTTTCTTACTTTTTTCTTTCCTTCCCCCTTCCCCCATTCTTCCCTCCTTCCTTCCTTCTCTCCTTCCTCTTTCTCTTCCCTCTCTCTCTTCCTCCCTCTTCCTTTGCTCCTTCCTTTCCTCTTTCTTTCTTTCCCTCCTTCTTTCTATCTTTCTTACTATCAGTAGTGTGGCTACTGACAGTAGAGTTCTTCTGTTTTGGGACAGATTCATACCTAAGCTACTCTTGCCATCCCACAATATTAAGCTTTACAACCAACACAATCTTCAAGAAACATTTATTGGGAGTGTTCTGAGTTCAAGATATTGGTTTTGGTCTTCACTTTGACACAGCTATTCTCTCAAGCTATCATCATTCATTTCTTCTTATTACACCCAAATTTGGCAGAAGACAAGGGGAGTATAATAGCAAAAATGTTGAACTTGGAATTATGGGACCTGAATTTGAATTCTGGCTCTGTCATTTATTATCCAGATTACCCTGAATAAGTCACTTATATTTATGGGTGATCTTTAAAATAAGAAGGTAGGACTCAATGATACTCTAAGGTCCCTTCAAGTTCAAGATTTATGATCCCAGAAAGGATTGTCTGAGCTTGTTGATTCCTTTTCTCATCTCTTCCTTACTTCTCAGTCTTTTGCTATCTACTTTCTGACCCTACTGCTCAGATCAGAGGACTGTCTCTAAGGTTATCAGCACTTGTAACTGCTGATCCATTATCTGCTAAATCCAATGACCTTTTCTCCAACCTCATTCCTCTCAGTTGCCATGTCTTATGGAATCTACCTTTGCAACATCTCTTGTCTCCTTATAACCGCTTGCATAGCTAGGGTCCTCATGACTTCTCTCCTAGATTATTGCAATCACTTCCTAGTATGTCCTCCTGGTTCCAGTCTCTCCTTTCTCTAATCTAGCTCCTTTGCTGCTACCAAATCATTATTTCAAAACACAAATTTTGACATTTTGCTCTCGTGTTAAAAACCAACCCTGGCTTCTTATTGCTTCCAGTATAAATTACAAGATCCTTAGGATGCCATGTAAAGGTCTCCACAGTCTGGCTCTTACCTACATCTTCAGTCTTATTTCATCCAGGTGGTATAGTGGATAAATCACTGCACCTGGAGTCAGCAAGACCTCAGTTCAAATCTAGTCTCTGACACATAACTAGCTGGGTGATATTGGGCAATTTGATTAACCTCTGTCTGACTCAGTTTTTTTTTTCATGTGGAAAATGGAGGTAATAGTAACACCTACTTCCAGGATTGTTGTGAAAATCAAATGAGGTAATATTTGCAAAGCATTTTGCAAACTTTGAAGAACTATAAGTTATAAATGCTATCATAATTACCATTATTATATTCATAATAGGGAATTTGCACATGCTTAGACCACCAAACATAGAAGTACCCTGCTTCAGGGAAAAGCTGTATTACATTTCCCATGTTGCCACAAGGGTGGCAACAACTTTTTTTCCATCAACTGCATAGCTAGAACAGGCTGCATCTTTAAAACTGCAAGAATGGGACATTCTCCTTTCTCCAGAAAGGCTGAAGGTCTTGTTCACCAACAGCATGTGTGCAATGAGCTGACTAGGGGGTGGGGAAGGCTGCCTTTCCCTCATCCCCCACTTTTGCCCTGTGGTAAATGTGCCTAGAATGTGCCTGGGGTTTTGTTTTGGTCTGTTTCATTTGTCCATTTCAGTTTGAGGAGCAGGTGGTAGAATTCCCACTAAGACCCGGTTTTGAGTTTTGGCAACCTTAGAACCAGGATTCCAGCTCAAATGTTGCAGTAAACCTCAGCAGGGAACCTGGTACTCCAGTTTAAGGGGTGTGTATGTGGTTCTTTGGACTTGGAGCTCAATGGAACTGTACTATGTAGGGAATGAGTTAATTAGTGAATGTCATTTCCCTCTCTTCCCCAGAGACTGAGGAGTGTGCAGGAGGTGGATTATGTCCCCTAGGTGTTGGGGGGGACTGTATCTTTTTTATTGCTGTATCTTCGAAGTAAACATTCCTTTGCAAAATGTAACTTAACTGTTAAGTGGTTAAATAGAACTGGGGTGCAGAGTACTCCTGAAATTGAGAGAACATCATTGGGAGGTGCTGCAGTCAGTGACTGAGCCTGAACATACTCAAACTCTCTTAGAGGTACCAGAGAACCCTGAAGGAGGGGTGAAATGTAATCTATCTTGCCTTAAGGCAGTAGGGGCCAGGGTAACCACTGCTGCATATAGCTTTCCCTTCATGCATTCTCTGTTCTAGTCCAGACATCCTCCCAACTGTTCCATATGCATGACATTCCAGCTCCCACCTCCAGGTGTTTGCACAGGCTTCTCCCCCCACCCCCTCCCTTGTCTGGAATGCACTTCTTCCTTACTTCTTACCTCTTGGAATTTCTAGGTTTCTTTAAAGCATAGCTCAGACACTATCTCTTTCATAATTTTCTTTTTTCATCCTCCCAGTGACTAGTTCTAATTTTCTTTCAAAAGGCCTCTGCATTCACTCATCATTCACTTATTTGAATGCCTATGACACCCCTCTCAGTATAGGCTCCTTGAAGGCAAAGACTTGTTTTTGTCTTCGTGGCTTTACCACTGCCTTCCACAGTCCCTTGGTCATAGTACATGCTTAATAAATGCTTGATAAATTGATCTAATGATCTGAGCTAATTGCTATACTCCTAGGATTTCCAGGTTTTAGACCTTGGTTTGAGTCTAGGCTACACAGCTTCAGACTTGTCCTGGGTAAGCACTCCAGTAGATAGTAGTTAACCTCATCTCCATTTGAAGATGCTCCCATGCCAGTCAGTATACTCTCTTCAAACCTGGATCAGACCACGCCTCCCCAGACCAACTCTCCACCTTACCCCCAACCTTCACTGCTTTTTCTCCCCACCCTCCCAACTTTTCAGCTGTGTTGTCCTCCCCCACTAAAATGTAAACTCTGAAGGTAGTGGTTATGTTTATTTTTGTTTGTATTTGTATTCTCAGTATAAGTATTGTCTTAGCACAGTGCCTGGCTCGAAGTAATGGCTTCATAAATACTCTCTCTTTCTCTCTCTCTCTCTCTCTCTCTCTCTCTCTCTCTCTCACACACACACACACACACACACACACACACACACACACACACTCACCCTCCTGGGCTTTCTTTAAGTCCCAACTAAAATCTCACTTCCTACGGGAAGCCTTCCCTAACCCCTTTCAATTCAAGGGTTTTCCCTCTTTTAATTATTTCCTATTTAGCTTGTATTTAGCTTGCTTTGTGTATATTTGTTTGCACATTGTCTTCTCCCATTAGACCAGAAGCTCCTTGAGGGCAGGGACTGTTTTTTGCTTCTTTTTGTTTCCTAGCACTTAGTGCAGTTCCTGGCACATAGTAGGCACTTAATAAATGTTTACTGATAAATCTGTATATCTAGTCACATTTTATACTCCAGCCACACTGTCCTTCTTGCTGTTCTTAGCATATAATAGTCTATATTCTTCCTTCTTCCTTTTGTATGGACCATACGTGATTCCTGGAATGTTCTCCTTCCTCAACTATACCTCCTGGAACCCCTAGTGCCTTCAGTACTCAAGCCAAGTGCCACCTTCTTCAAGCAGCCTCTTAGTTGTTAGTTCTTACCTTCCCTCTACTCCCAATCACTTTGTATATATTTTATATGCATTCTACATATACTTATCTGTAAATGTCTCCTACTAAGAGAATATAAGTTTAATGAGGGCAGTAACTATTTAACTTTTGTATTTGTGTCCTTAGTAACTAGTACAATCCATATCATGCCACAAGCACTAAATTCATGCTTATTAACTGATTGATTAATGATACTTAGCTGCTTTTTCATGGTAGAACTATGACTTGGAAAACCATTGTTCTTCAGTGTTGAAGATTATTTAGTCTCTCTAAATGTTTTCCATCTGCTAGAATTAACCTTTCTCATATATGAAGCTTCTCTTGAATAATCCCTTGACCTGCTCTCCTCTTGCTAAAGGGTATTCTAAATCTTTTTCCTTTCCTCATCATTTCTGGGCTATGTTTGTTATTACATCATATCCAAGGAAATACAGTGTGGGTGGAGACCAGAAAAAATGGTATTGTAGGAGGAAGCAGGATAGCTCAGCTTTCCTGAAGAAGATCTAAGAAGAGTGTTTGAGTAGTGATCAGAAGTTTAAGGAGTAAACATGAAGGGTCGTCTTTCCAGCCAAAAATCATAATTTGACCCATAGGCAAGTGACAAGGGTAGGAACCATAGAGTAGGGGTGGACTCTTATTTTGGACTCAGCCCTGGGTCCAAAACCAAAATAGGCCAGTAACTGGGGGATGGCTCAGGGACGCTAAGATCCTAGACTCAGCCCCCATGGTGCTAAATAGGGCTGGGTCAGCAGTGGTCAGCAGCACAGGGTCACCCAGATTGGATCAGAGACTCAGCCCCCAACCCAGAACAGAGCTAAGCCAGCAGTACATGGTCACCTAAAGCCATACTCAGAGGGATTGAGATCACAGACTCAGTCCCAAGGGCTTCCCATATGGCTGAACCAGCAGGGTAGGTCACCCAGAGAGAGTCAAGGGCTGAGACCTGGGCCCACAATAGATTAAATAGGCAGCCTGGTCCCTTTGAAACTGCTTAGCCTTACAGATACTTGACAGGGAGTGGAGCTAACTACAATCTACTGGAGTGCTACCCAGGGCAAGTCCGCAGCTATGTAGCCTAGAGCCAAACCAGGGTCTAGAATCTGGAAAGTCCAGGGGTACAGGAATCATATCATGCCCTTGATTTGACCACATAGATGCTGCTGAAAGTTTGCAGCTCTCTGACTCCTGTTATCCTTTAATTATATAGTATTTACTACCCAAAGGAGACAGAGTCAAGACCTCAGATATGTCAGGCCAGGGTTATATAAGGCCAAAACAATCCAGCAAGAAGTACATAGAGCCTGGCTCTAACACAAATTCCCAATCTGAGAAGTAAGGCTAGAAGAATGAGTAAAATAAAAGAAAGAGCTATTATGATACCAAGGATGCCCAAGACACAAACTCTAAAGAGGAAAATAACTCCAAAAAACTTCTAAACAAAACCTCAAAAATAGCTTGATTATAAAGCAAATTAGAATTTCTGGAAGAAATGAAATAAGGATTAAAAAAAGACTTGAAAATAATATTATAAATGAAATGGGAGTGATAGATGAAAGGAAAAGAAATGAGAGCTTTGGAGGAAAGACTTGGAAAAAGAATTAATAGATTAGTACAAGAGGTATGAAACCTTACCCAAGAAATAGACTTCCTGAAAATCAGAATTAATGAAAAAGAAATTAATGGCTTCATGAAAAAACAAGATATACATGAAAAAAAAAACAAATGAAGTATGGGTCAGGAGAGAGTATGGGAGAATCAGTATGATTGTTTGGTTTCAACTTCTTAGATATATGACTTTGGGTAAACCCTTTTGGATCTCAGTTTCTCTATCTGTTCAATTAGGGCATTGGACAAGATGGTCTCTTAAAGTTCCACCCAGTTGTAACATTCTCTAGATCTACGAGTTTATAATATTTCCAAAGAATTGCCATTTCATCACTGATTTAGATCCACACATTTGTCTTAATGAGTCGCTATGGCCAAACAAAAATCTATCATCCTGTAGTCAGTCATCTGTCAGTGAACCTCTCTGACAGTTGGTCTATCAGAAAATGTATAGTCTTTCCCTAGGATTGTATTGAAAGCCTATTCTATCTTGGCGGAATTTGACACTTTGTTCTCCACTGGCATAATATACAAGAGGTCATGGTCACCTCCACAACCCACTGAGATATCAGATGACTTTAGTAGAGATAAAGCAATTATTTGACCAGAAAACAGAAACATTGAGGTTGTATTGTCACCATGGACAACTCATCTGGATATAGCCTAAGGAGGTGGTTGCTTTGAGCCAGCTGGCTGATTGCTTGAATTGACTGCCTGAATCTATTGAAAGCATCCATCCTGTTGCCTTGATTAGGAAGGTATGTAGTTGAACTTTTACCTAATACAGTTTGACATTAATATTCTCCTAGTGTTATTCTATGACTGTGAGTTATAGAACACCAAGGTGTCGGAAGCATCACAAGTGCAGGTCATTTAAAGGGCCATAGAAAGATATATCCTGAGGGTAAGTAGGCTGTAGCTTACTACCAATGATACATGAGAAGTTGTATAAAAAATATCATTGAAGATGTGTGTTGCTGGAGGCAATAGATTTACAGCTAGAATAGACCTTAAAGGTCATCAAATACAACTCCTCATTTTAGAGATGAAGAAATTAAGGCACAGAGAGATTGAGTGATTTGTCCAGCATTACATAGCTACTAGGTGCCTGAGTACTCAATAAACTCTTGCAATAAACACTCATTGACTACTTAGCATAGACCCTTTAGACCAGAAAGGACCTTAGAGATTATCTAAGTCCAGTATTTTCTTTTACATGTAGAGACTATGATTAGAAGGAGCTTGAAGAGACCCTCATGGAGTCTTTTTGTGTTTCCTTAATGAAGTTCAGGATTCTCTTGACAAAATTAAGTACTTATCAAGCTTAAAACCACATTAAAACTCTGTTCTGCCCGTTGAGATGTCTCTCTGACAAGACCTGAATTCAGTTTGCCTTGAATATTCCTTTGCCTGAGAGCATATTGAGGGTGGTTGATTGCTGTACGTGAACTTGACTTTTAAACAGGAGAGCACAAAGACAATGAGTGTGGAGAGAAATTAAAAGAAGAGAAAGGACACACCTAGACTTAGACTTGGGGAAATCAGGGAGGCCCTTCTAGGGGGTTGGGTGGAGATAGGCAGCAATGATGCAGCAGAGTTCATCGGCTAAGCTGGGGACTACAGGAACATAAGCTAGCAAAACTGGTGTAGTGAAAGGGGGAGTCCTGTATGAATTGAGGAATTCCTGGACCATGGGGCAACTACAGCTGAGGAACTTAAGCTTAGCATGGTGCCTGGCACATAGTAGACACTTAAATTCTTCTTTCCCCCCTTTCTCCTCATCCTCATAGCGTGGGATGTGGAGGAACAAATTGGACCTTGGATTTTACTGGTATTGTGATTTTGTGGAGGGAGGGAAAAAAAGTCAGGTATCTAAATACCTGAATTGCTTTCCTCTTGTAGGGAGCAGAGTTCAAATCCAGGGTAGTATTATGGGTCTTAACGACTTTATAGATTCCTGAGGAGGTGAGGATCCCCAGAGAGTGAAAGAAAGCTGTTTCAAGAGTCATTGTGGCATAGTGGATATAATGTTGGACTTAGGCTTAGGAAGACCTGAGTTCAAATCCTTAGATAATTATTAGGTTATGTGATGCTAGGCAAGTCTCTTGGCCTCAATTTATTACCTGTAAAATGAGGGGGTGGGACAAAATGGCCTTTGATGTTCTTTCTAAGTCTATGACTATAGCCTCCACTATGATTCTGTATTTTTAAAAAGAAGTTAAATAAAGCCTATGGTATATTTGATATCATATTAGCCTGAGTGCTTGCTTGAAAACTGAGGGCACTATACCTTTTCTGTAGTGACTTAGACATATGCTAAATTCTGATGTTCCTAGAGAACATGCAGAATTTGTGTCTAGATGATCAGAAAAGCATTTAAGGTTGAACTTAGTCTGGGTAGACAGAGATCTATGATTTGCGGCTACTAATTATGTGTATGGGGCTACATACAAATTTACAAGGGCCTATATGAGTGAAGTCATTCACTCAAGGCTACACAATTTATAAATGGAAAGGTCAGGAGTAGAACTTAGGTTTGCTTACTCCCACTCTGGATAGGCTAGGCCTAGATTGGAACTGGTATTGCTTATGAAAGGAGAGGGCCTCTGAGGCACAGAGGCATTGATACTCTAGACAGGATAGACAGATATGCAACTAGCATTAAGAAATACAGCATATGACTTGGGATCAAGTCTTTTAAGTTCCCAAGCCTAGAGGAGAGACACACAGACATTCAATGGCTTGGGTGGCAGGAGACACGGTTATTGCCCGCATGTGTACACGTAGGATACATGAGGAAATTTCATTTTCAAGAGACTTGGATAACACCTAAGACAATGAATCCTTGATCCAAAGACAGATCATCTGGTCTTGCACTATATCAATGGGATACATAGCATTATTTGCAAAAACACTGCTAGGTTTGTTATCTCTTTTCTTGCCTATCTCCTTATCTTGGTATATTTCTCATCTGGTCAAATTAGGTCAGGCCCAGAGCTCTAAGGCCTAAAAGCTGGATATCCAAGAAATCAATGTACAGGCAACAAATTTACCCCATGTGAGTCAATATGGCAGCTGTCAAAGCAAATGTGATCTCAGGTTTTATTAATAGAAGTTTAATGTCCAGAACAAAGGAAATGATAGTTCTATTATCTTAATAAAAACATGCCTAGGTTATTGTAATAGCCTTTTTTGCATCTTTAAAAACACTTTTGTTATCTGTTAGTATTATTTTGATGCATTCACTTGTTTTACATAATTTCACACTGAGTCACAAGATTTTGAGACATTCCTTAATTGACATGCACTGTTATCACATTGGTATTAGGCACATCTTTGGTACAAAAGTATATTTTCTCAAGTCTAGTCTTGATTATAACCCACAGGTTTTCTCTTTTAGAAATTAATTTTTAATGGTATTTTTTTTATATTGCTTAAATTTCTCTCAGTATCTTTCTTCTTACCCCTTCCAGGGAGTCATCTTTTATAACAGAGCTTTTTTACAGAAAGAAGTAAAAGAAGAAGAGAAAAATCAGCAAAAAAGAAATCTGAAAAGATATGCAGGATTTTATCCTTTTGGCATCCACCAAAGAGGTGGGAGGCATTTTGTTACATGTCTTCTTTGGAGCCAACCTTGTTCTTTGCAATTTTACAGCATTCATTTTGGTTTGTTTTGTGATTGTTCTCTCAATTTATGTTGTTGTAGCCATTGAGTGCAAATATACACACAAATATATGTATAAATCTGTACATATCCATACCTATATATATTTATATATGCATACATATGTGTATAAACATCACATATATGTTTATACATACACAGGGTGTCCCAAAAGTCTAGAGCAAACTTTAATAACTCAAAGGCTTGGGTTACTGCACATTATAATCTCTCCATGCTTCCATTGTAATCGATTTTCCTTACTTCTCTGTATTGATTATATTCATCATTTTTTACCACTCAGTACTATTCCATCATATTCATGTACCCAGTTTTTTTTCCCCATTCTGCAATAGATAGGCATGCAGGTAGGTGGCACCACAGTGCCCAGCGCTCCAGGCCTGGAGTCAGGAAGACTTATCTTCCTGAGTTCAAATCCGGCCTCAGACACTTACTAGCTATGTGACCCTGGGCAATTCACTTAACCCTATTTGCCTCCATTCCTCATCGTAAAATGAGCTGGAGAAGTAAATGGTAAACCACGCCAGTATCTTTGCCAAGAAAACCCCAAAAATAGGGTCACAAAGAGTTATATACAACTGAAATGATTTAACAACAGCAACAATAAATGGGCATCTACACTGCTTGTAGTTCTTTGCTACCATACACATACCCACACACACACCCACACCCTCACCCACACCCACACACCCCACAGATACATGTTGCTATAAATATTGATGTATTTGGAAACTTTTTTTTTCAATCAATGACTTCCTTGGGGTATACACTTTGTGGTGGAAGCTTTGGATCAAAGTGTATAGACATTTTAAACACTTTATTTCCATAATTCTAAAATGCATTTTGGAATCGTTATGTCAATTCACAGTCCCACCAACAATGCATTAGAGTGCCCGTCTTTCCACAATTTCTTAATTCTTCCCATATTTATCATCTTTGCTAGTTGTCTGGGTATAAGGTGAAAACTCAGAGTTGTTTTTATTTGCATTTCTCTTATTATTGTGATTTGGAACATTCTTGCAATTCTTTTGAGACTTCTTTATTCTTATCCTTTGATCACTTATCTATTGGGGAATGATTTTTTTTCTCATATATTTCTTTAAGTTCTCATTATATTTTGGATACCAAATCCTTATCTCAGAAATTTGATACAAAGATTTTTTTCCAGTTCATTGCTTGCCTTTTTATCCCACATGCATTAATTTTGTTTGAGC
This sequence comes from Vombatus ursinus, assembly GCF_900497805.2. Taxonomy (NCBI): domain Eukaryota; kingdom Metazoa; phylum Chordata; class Mammalia; order Diprotodontia; family Vombatidae; genus Vombatus; species Vombatus ursinus. The sequence goes on from NW_020954751.1 coordinate 1,960,575, forward strand.
AAAAGCTTTTCAACTTCATATATCAAATTATCTACTTTATCTTTTCTGATCACCTTTATCCTTTGGTTAAGAATTAATTTAACTTAAGCACTCATCTCATTAACTTTTAAAGGTATATGATCCATTTCTCTTCAATTTTTTTTATGTTATATTCTTTAATATTCAGTGTGCATATCTATTTTGAATTAATAGTATTACATGGTGTTAGATGTTGGTCTCTGCCAGGCCTCCTTCTAGTTTTCCCAATAATTTTTATCAAATAGAGAGTTCTTTCCTATATATCAAATGTCCTTTAAACTGGACTCTGTGTGTCTAACCTCTCTTCTCCAATCAATTCATCACAGAGCTTCCAAATTAATTTTCTTATTATATAGGCCTGGCAATTTCATTCACTAACCAAGAACCTTCAGAGGCTAACTGCTTTCCTTTAAGATAAAGTTCAGTCTCCTTAGATAGGTAGTTAAGGACCTCTAAAATGTGACTCCAACCTGCCTTTCCAGCCTTATTTAACGTTACTTTCTTAGCTCACTTTACACTCTAGCCAAACCCAGACCACTAGATTCCCCCTGATCTTGTCCTTCCACCACCTATCTTCCTGCATTTACACATAAACATATGTTGAAATCTCTTTCTTCAAGATTAATTTTTACAGAATCTCCCAACTCATCCAATTCAACAGGTATTTATTAAGGGCCCACTGTGCTAGGAACAGAGGCTACAAAAAACAAAATGGAACAAACAAAAAAATAGTTCCTGCCCTCAGGTAACTTACATTCTGCTGAGGGGGACTCAACAAGATATAGATATACCTTGTTTTGTTGTGCTTCACTTTGTTTCACTTCTCTGATATTGTGGTGTTTTGGTTTTTTTTTTTTTTTTTAACAAACTGAAGGTTTGTGGCAACCCTGCTTTGAGCAAGTCTTTTAGTGCCATTTTCCCCACATCATATGCTCACATCATGTCTCTCTGCATCACATTTTAGTAATTCTTTCAACATTTCATTCTTTTCCATTATTATATTTGTTATGATAATCTGTGATCAGTGACCTTTGATGTTACTGTTGTAATTGTTCTGGGGCTTCACAAATTGTGCCCATAGAAGACAGTGAACTTAATAGATAAATGTGTATGTTCTGACTACACCAAAAATCAGCTATTCCCCATCTCTCTCCCTCTCCTTGGGCGTTCCTATTGCCTGAGACACACCAATATTGAAATTAATAACCCTAAAATATTTAAGTGAAAGGAAGAGTCAACTGATAGGAAAAACTTCCTCGTTGTCTTACTTTAAGAAATAGCCATAGCCACCCCAGCCTTCAGTCATTAACACTGAGGCAAGACCCTCCACCAGCAAAATGATTATGACTCCCTGAAAGGTCAGATGATAGTTAGCATTTTTTAGCAATAAAACATTTTTTAAATAAGGTATGTATGTTGTTTTTTTAGACATAATACTATTGTACACTTAATAAACTAAGCAGGAGTGGGGAACCTGCGGCCTTGAGGCCACATATGGCCCTCTACGTCCTCAAGGGCGGCCCTTTGACTGAATCCAAACTTCACAGAACAAATCCCCTTAATAAAAGGATTTGTTCTGTAAAATTTGAACTCAGTCAAAAGGCCACACCCTAGGACGTAGAAGGCCACATGTGGCCTAGAAGCCACAGGTTCCCCAGACCTGGACAGTATAATGTAAATATCTTTTACATGTACAGGAAAACCAAACGATTCATGTGAATTGCTTTATTGTAATATTCATTTTATTGTGTCAGTCTGAAAACAAATCTGCAATATTTCTGTGGTATGCCTGTAATTTTGGTGGGGGGAACAGGGGGGTCTGCGTTTGTGATGTCATTGGCATAAGAATATTCTGGTATGGAAATCCCTTCTACCAACTTAGATCAGCAACTGTTCTTCAGTGTTTACAGTCTTGGTATAATCATAGGAGTTTGTGGAACGTCCAGGAGGACTAGAACCTCTGGTGTGAGAGCTTGATGAGCCCTTATCAGGGCTACTCATTTACCTTTGATGACTACTTGATTTATCCAACTCTCACCTGTGGTTCTAAGAAGTTGTAGCATGCTCAGCAGCCGCACCCAGGTAACCTATTTCGGCAGATGGGCTATGCCAGATTGAGATTAACCAATGGACTTCAAACCTGTCAGTGAGTCAGGGAGATGTCTACCCCAAGTGAAGAGTTCCTGGGTGGAATGGGCAAATGAGAACAATTTGTTCCAATATCCATGAAAGAGGCTAAATCAGAGCTTGATCGGATATCAAAGACCCCAAGATCATCCACTGCATCTCAGGCCATTGCCAGTTGTCTTGAGTTTTGTCCTTCCACTGGATGTCAATGACTGTGTAAGAGAGAATAAGGCTCATAACTTTGTGGAACTCTGCCTCACTTAAATCCGATTCATGAATAAATCAAGATATCACCTGTGATGTCATTGGTCTTCTTCGATAACAAAGGATGAACAATAATCTTAAGTTTATACGTGACAAATTGAGGAGGGTCTGGAAGGGCTTCACATGGGAGGTGACACATGGGACGAGTTTTGAAGGAAGCCAGGAAATCTTAGAATTGGATGGGGCCTCAGAAGCCATCTAGTTTAACTCCTACTTGAGTAAGAATTCCCATTAATCTATCTGACAGGTGGCTACTTAGTTTTTGATTGAAGTCCTCCAAGTGGGAGGGAACCCATCATTTTTTTTTTAAAGCAGCAAGTAGACCAATGAGGCTGGAACATAGACTGTATGGGGAAGAGTAACGTGGAATCATTGTGGAAAGATGGATTGGAGTCAGATTGTAAAAGGGCTTGAGCAAAGCTGCTTTTATTTTATCATAGAGTCAATAGGGAGCTACCAGAGCTTTTTAAAGAGTGAAATGACAAGATCAGAACTGTGCTTAGGAACAGAAATTTGACAGATTTATGGAGGATGGATTAGAGAGGGGAGTGGTTAGCTGGTGTTATGGAACAAACTAAGTTCAGTGGCAAAAGTTAATGAGACCTGAAGTAGGATAATGGTTATGTGAGTGGAAAGACCCAGATGGGAGATGGGCATCAACAAGATTTGATAAATGATTGAGGGAGGTGAGGGAGAGTCAAGGATAACTCTGAATGACAGTAATAATTCACAATGCATTATAAGGCAGTTTCATATTTATCACCTCATTTTGACTTTTATTTAAAGCAAAAACTTGAGATGATAAGCTACAAAGTCTCACAGAAGCTTTGAGGGTGCCTTGCTGAAGGTCAGGTAGAGCTGAACCTTGAACCCAGATCTTCTGACTCTTAGTATAGAGTCACATAGCTGATCCTGGGAGGTTAGTACATCTATAAGTGGGATGAGTGGAGGAAGACTAGAAGTGGTTCAGGCTTGTGTGTGGGGAGGGCTGGTGAAAACACAGCAGAAAATGGTTTTGTAGAGTGAATTGTAATTTGTGCAGATCAGTCTGTTCTTTAAAAATATTTATTGAATCTTGTCACAATAGGTATTGAGAATAGATATAATAAGTTTCATTTTTTTTTTTAAAAGTGAGGCAATTGGGGTTAAGTGACTTGCCTAGGGTCACGCAGTTAGTAAGTGTCAAGTGTTTGGTCTGAGGCTGAATTTGAACTCAGGTCCTCCTGACTTCAGGGCCGGTGCTCTATCCACTGCACCACCTAGCTGTCCCAATAAGTTTCATTCTTGCAGGGATATGGGTTAGAGGGAGAAAAACACTCCTTTGCATCTTGATGTCACAGAATTATAGCTATCAGAGCTGGAAGAAACCTTAGAACAAAGGATGCTAGAACATAGAACAATGGATCTGGAAGAGACTTTAGAACAGAGGATTTTAGAACACAGCACATAGGAAGAGACCTTGGGACAAAGGATGCTAGAACATAGTCTGTTCAAACCAAGGAGTGGAAAGGGCCCTTAAATCACTGAATGTTAGAATAGGAGGGAACCTTAATGACTATCTTGTTTAATACTCTCATTTGATGGATGAGGAAATTGAGTCTCAGCAAGGGAAAAGGACTTGCCTGTGGTCGTGGAGCTAGATCACTGGTCTTACTAGTGCCCTATGAGAGTCATCCCCATTGATGATCAGAAGTACTCCATTCATACACAGTGGGGTGAATATCAGAACTGAGAACCCAGAGGTTCTTGTCCCTATTGTCGCACCCGACTGAAACAAAAATGATGACAGAAATGACAGGCCAAGTGACCGTGTGGTGACCATGCTTTGGTGGGTGAAACCCAACCACATGACTATTTTCCAACCTCTGTCTCTTCTGGAATTTTTATACGTTGCTGAAGTCCCACATGACACTCTGAGTTGAGGAATAAAGTTACTTTAGGCCTTTTGGTTGCTTGGTTATAGATTGACTTAACTTTGTTAGTGAAAGCAGCCTTACTTCAACTCTACTTCAAACAGCTGGTTCTGGGCAAAACAACAATGATATAGTGCAAATTTTTTCTTTTCTTTTCTCTTTCTTTCTTTCTTTCTTTCTTTCTTTCTTTCTTTCTTTCTTTCTTTCCTTCCTACCTTCCTTCCTTCCTTTCTTCTTCTTCTTTTCTTCTTCTTCTTCTTTTTCTTTTCTTCTCCTCCTCCTCATCTCCTCATCCTCCTCATCCTCCTCCATCTGCTAAATCTGATTTTGAATCCCACCTCTGACTCTTACATGCTGGATGAGACTGAGCAAATGGTGAACCTCTTTGAGTCTCAGTTTCTACATCTGTGAAATGAGGGATAATATCATATGTGGAATCTTTTTTATCTATATAAGAAAATAAGGTGTGCAAAAAGCTTTACAAAATTTAAAGCACTATCAATTATGATTATGATTATTACTGTGATAATTTAACAGTTACAGAAGGAAGCAGGCAGAATCTTGAGAGAAATGAACTAAGAAAGGAGGGAAACTTGCCATGCAAGACTATTTCAACCAAACTTTCTTTCTTAGTCAATAATCGTTTACGAAATTATTAGCATCAATAAGCATTTAATAAACACCAGCTAGGTGGAGGAGTGGATAGAATGCTGGGCTTGGAATTAGGAAGACTCCTCTTCCTGAATTCAAAGCCAGCCTCAGATACTAGCTGTGTAACCCTGGTCAAGTCATTTAACTCTGTTTGCCTCAATTTCCTCATCTGTAAAATGAGTGGGAGAAAGAAATAGCAAACCATTCCAGTATCTTTGCCAAGGAAACTCCAAAAATGGGGTCCTGCAGAGTCAGACTCGATTGAAATGACTAAACAACAATAATAACAACAAAATACCTACTCTGTGACAGAAGCTCTGTTAAGCACTAAGCCTGGAAAGTACTTGGGGTGTGAGCCTGGAGATGAGAAGACTCTGGGTGGATATGATAACTGTCCTTCAGCATGTGAAGGTTGTTCCACATAGATGGGAGTAGACTAATTTTGCTCAGCCCCAGAGGGCAGACCTGGGAGTAATGAGTGGAAGCTGCAAAAACGTAAGGAAAAACTTCCTAACAATTAGACCTGTTGAAGAGTTCAATGTACTGCCTCAGAGGTAGTGAGTGCTCCATTCCTGCACGCTGAGGCTGGATGACTACCTGTTGAAGAAGCTGTTGGAAATAGTTCTTGTAACCATCCTGTTGGGCACCATGACCTCTGAGGTACCTTCCAACTCCCTGATTCTATGACTCTGTGAGAAATCAGGGCTTGCCTAGCAGTGTGCTGAGTCATCTCTTCCCAAGCGGCTGTTAGTGAGCAGTATTTGTGGCCAACGGATTATGTGCAGAACACTCACCTAGGACTTCTGGGGAAAACATCGGAAAGAGGAGTCAGACATCACCAACACCTACAAATAACACACAAATCAATGTATCACCAGGTTCAGCTTTGCTGAACAGAGTCCATCATGGGACGGACCTTCACTGCAGGCAGAGGTGACACACCATGAAACATTATCGGGAGGGTGTGCACTTCAAGTGGTTCATGTTGGGATGGGGAAAAGTTTGCACTGACCCATCCACGCTTTCTCCTGGATCCCCCTGGGACAGATGCCTCCCCAAGGCTAGGGCTCTAGTCTATGACTTTGGAACAGAGTGAAATAAATCACTGCTCCTCTCTGCACCACTGTTCTCCACAAATAAAATGAAAGGTGTTAGACTAGATAATCTCCATAGAACGCTAGAACTGGAAGGGACCTTAAAGGGCATCTTGTCCAACCCCCTTATTTTACAGAGTGGGAAACTGAAGACTAGTGAGGTAAAGTGATTTGTGGAAGGTCATGCAGCTAGCTACCAGCAAGGCTGAGGTCCACTGAGTCCCAGTCAGGGGTCTTTGCACAAACTAAACCATTGTGCTTTTCTCTAAGGTTTCTTCATTCTCCATGACGCTATTATTCTATGAAGGTAACTGGGATGGAAACCATCATGCCTTGAACTGATCAGATTGTAATCTTCTTGTATACAATAGACCCTTAATAAATGCTTGCTAAATGAATGATAATAGCTAATTTTTATTTATTTTTATTTATATATTTAGCTCGTGCTTTAAGGTGCTATTACATATTTAGGGCCTTAAAGTACTATTTATAGAGTGCTTTAAGGTTTACAAAGTGCTTTATAAATAGTTTCTTATTTGATTTTCACAACAACCGTAGGAGGTGAGTGCTATATTATCCCCCCCTTTTTTTTTACAAATAAAGAAACGGAGGCAGAGAGAAGTTAACTGACTAACCCAAGATCACACAGCTAGTGTCTGAGGCCCTATTTGAACTCAAGTCTTTCTCACTCCAAGTCTAGTACTCAATCCATTATCTAGCTAGGTCTTTAATGGTACTTCCTATATGGCATTGATGGGCAGCTAGGTGGTGCAGTGGGTAGAATGCCAGACCTGGAGTCAGGAAGATGAGTTTCCTTAAGTTCAAATCTGGCTTCAGACATTTACTAACTGTGTGACCCAGCGCAAGTCACTTCACTTTGCCTCGGTTTCCTCATCTGTAAAATGAGCTGGAGAAGGAAATGGCAGACTACTCTAGTATCTTTGCCAAGGTAACCCCAATTGGGGTCACGTAGAGTTGGACGTGACTCAAAAATGACTGAACAACAATATGGCATCTAGATATTAGACACAAAAGTCTCTGAAGAATTGACAATAGCCCCCAGAAGGTAATGAAGAGGCACATGTTGTAACATGCAAAGGATGAGGGGATTGGAAGAACAGGGGTAAAAGATATCATCAAAGAAATATGTAAGAGAAGATGGATTCGTCACATGATGAAGGTGAGAGATAACAAATGGACAGCTTAAATGTCCCTTTGTATCTTCAAAAAACATGGGAAAGAAAAAAAGTCCTCCTGGGAGAAATTACAGGAGGACCCGGACCAGAGGTGCACAGGATGGACAGGCACAGGTGAGTTTTGATCTGAGTCATTGGAAGCAAGATCCAAAGTGAGGAGATTTAACACCTATTCGAACATTCAGGTAAATGAATGAATCCGACTCAGACCAAGAGTGTAAGAAAGGAAATATTTTATACTGGAAATAATACTGGTATCTGAGTCAGAAGGCCAGGGTCTGAGCACATCAGCTGTGTGACCCCGGATAAGTTATTTCATCCTTCTGAGTCTCAGATCCATCACCTACAAAATGGGAAGCTAATGTTTTCATTGCCTACCTCCAAAGGTTGTCAAGGGAAGGTGCTTTGTTAACCTGAGGGTGTTATCTAAGTGTGAGCTACTCTTTCATTCATATAAATTTATTCATTTTTTTGTTCTTGACCAGCCAGACTTTAAATATTCAAATAGTCTTAAATGAGGAAGAATTCCATTTTTTTGGGGGGGGGGCTTATTTTCACCCAGGTTTACCTACTTTGCGTCACACTGAATTGTGTCTGCATGAATTTAATCCTCCAGATGAACACAGGAAAAAAAAAAAACCAAACCCCTGAAACCTTTATTAGATATTTGGTGTGCATGACACTAGATACCTGGGTATTTGGAAATAGCTAGAGAACTGGTTGAGTATTTTTGGCTTTCCTCCTTGTGGGCTGGTGTCACGTAGAGGAGACACAGCCTTTGGACTTCAATAGTCTGAAAGGCCAAACAGAGCTGAGTCGAGCCCCTTATTTGGCTGAATGAAGAACTGGCTTGAATACACACCCTCTGACTCACTCAAATCAAACCAGCTTGAGTTTGCTTCAGGTCCTGGAGGTGAGCTCATAGCTGCTCACAGAGTCAGCCTTGGTTAGGTCAGGTCATCCATCATTCCTGGGGTTTGAAAGGAACCCTCTGACTTGTCACTCCTACTCTCTTTTCCTAACCCCTGTCCCTCCTCATTGACTCAGCTCCCTCCCATTTTGCCTCCCCCTAATTACAGTTCCAGCTTTGATTTCTTTCTCTTATTTTAGATTTTCTCTGAGCAGCCCTCACTGAAACCTCCCCAGGGATCCATTTCTTCACTTGAGCTACCTACACATATCCACGAACAATATGGTAAGTGATTGCTTATCACTGGGGAAATAGATCATTGGCCCCTCTCAGGAAGGGAAGGGCTTGGGTACCACCTTTCAATGAGGTGGGGCCAACGGTTTTGCTTTGTTTTGTTTTCTCAGAAGTGAAGTCCTGGAAAACACTGCAATCTGAATTCAGCCTAGGAGCTTGTGCCCAGGTCCATATGAATTCCCTACTAATAGACTATGGAGGCATGCAACATAAATCAAGTAGCAAAGTATTTAATTGGGACAGGATAAAAATTCAGTAATGGGAAAATCAAACAATGGAACTATCATCCTCTCATACTCAGTCCCTCCACTAATCTTGACCCCCACCCCGAAAGACCACAATTTCCCATATACTAACATGCTAGTGGAGAATAGATCTGGCACAGTGGGTAGAGCTCTGGGCCCAGAGTCAAGAAGACCTGAGTTCAAATCCAGCCTCAAATATTGACCAGCTGTGTTATCCTAGAGAAGTCACTTAACCCTTGCTTGCCTCAGTTTCCTCATCTGTAAAATGGGAATAGCAATAGTATGTACTTCTCAGGGTTGTTTTGAAGATCAAAGGAGATAATAATTGTAAAGTGCTTAGCACAGTTCCTGCGACATAGTAAGTACTATTACCTATTGGCTATTTCCAGAAGACTCATCTTTCAAAGAGGGAATTTGACTTCACAGCTAGAAATTCCTGTTTGAGTCCACTTGATTCGTTTTAAAATAAGCTTTATTGATGTGTTTTGTTTTCACATTATAAACATTTACAGATTATCTTCACCCTATGAAATCTTTCTTCTAGTAAAGTAAAACTATTAAGCAAAACTAACAATACAATGACCTTGTATGAAAGTGCATGCCACATTCTATATCTGTAAGCCCCCCTTTTCTATTTTTAAAAGGTGTTTCAAAAAATTAACTTAATCTATTTTCTCTCCTTCCCACTCCCCCATCTCATAAAAAAAAGAGAGAGAAAAGCAAAGTAAATTCCTTTTAATGAATAGGAAGTCATGCAAAACAAATTCTAATGTTGGCTGTATACAGATGTGTGTATGTATGTATATATAAACACATATGTATATATGTATAGGCATACATGTACATATACATATATGGACACACATGTATATATACGTATATTAAATGTATGTCTGATTCTATACCCTACAACTATCACCTTTCTGTCAGTAAATAGATAGCATGTTTCATCATCAGTCCTCTGGAATCATGGTGGTTATTGTATTAATCATGTTTCTATAGCCTTCTTTACAGTTGTTATTATGTACATTGTTCTGGTTTTGCTAATTTCATTTTTCATCAATTTATAAACATTTTCAAAATTGTACACTTTTAGGAGGAAGGGAATAAGTATTTATTAAGGACCTACTATGCATAGGTACTGTATTAAGGACTTTATTGTGCTTATTATTAGTATTTCAACCAGGAGAGGTAGATGCTATTATGATTCTTATTTTACAACTGAGGAAACTGAGGCAGACAGAGGTTAGATAACTTGCCCAGGGTCATACAGCTGGTAAGTATTTGAAGTTGGATTTGAACTCAGGTCTTCCTGACTCTAGTCAGTCAGTAAATATTTATTAAGTGCCTACTATTTGCCAGGTATTGTACTAAGTGCTCTAGGCCCAGTGCTCTATCCACTGTGCCACCTAGCTACCTCAATTTTACAATTATTTCTTCTGGTTCTGCTCTCTTCATTCTACATCAGTTCATATGAGGCTTTCCCTGTTTCTTTGAAATTATTTCCTCAATTCTTATAGCACCTCTACTGCATTCATATTCAACCATTGCTCAATTGATAGACATGTCTGTAGTTTCTAGTTTTTTTGCAACTACAAAAAACGCTGCTATAAATATTCTTGTACGTGTAGGACCTCTTCTTATTTCTGTGATCTTTTTTGGGTATAGGCTTAGCCATGGCATCACTGGGTTAAAGAATATCTACTTCTGAGTAACTTTTTGTGTAAAATTACAAATTGCTTTCCAGAATGGTTGTACCCATCACAGATACCAACAGTGAATCAACATGCCTGTTTTTCCACAGTCCCTTCAATATTTGTCACACCCATCAGATGGACAGAAAAGGAAAATGACAAATGTTGGGGGGTAAGCATTTATTAAATGCCTACTATGTTCCAGATACTATGCTAAGAGTTTTACAAATAATATCTCATTTGATCCTAACAACAACCCTGGGAGGTAGGTGGTATTATTATCCTCATTTTACAGATGAGGAAATTGAGGCAGATAGAGGTTAAGTGACTTGCCTAGGGTCACATAGCTAAGAAGAGTCTGAGATTGGATATGAACTCTGGTCTTCCTGACTCTAAGCTCCTTGATGTAGTCCAGGTATTCTAATCCTGTTTGGATCTATCCTGTACCTTCTTCTTTGAGGCAGGGAAATTTACTGTCCTACTGCCTCACCTGCCAGCTGCTGAAGTTTTGACCTCTCTTCCCTCTCCTAATCTGCTATCTGCTAAATGTCTATCTTCTGCTGCTGTTTTCCACTTTTCTTCCCTGTTCAGCAGTTATGGGGCACTGTTATTTCTTTTTAGAATGAGACTGCCGAGACAACATGCCTTGGGTGACTCAATACACCTTCCACTCTGTCCTCAAACAGTTCCATAGCCCCACCTTATTAATACACAAAAGGGCTACTCAGGAAACAGAATTCTGACTTTCCTCTCTCTATGACAGCTCTTAATCCTGACTAAGTTAGGACTGAATGAATTCCTTTTACTTCTTTCCTGTGCCAGGGAAAGTGCTTGGACCTTGCCCTCCCTTCAAACACATACCTTCTGAAGAATCTGTCTTTGAGGCTTAGTACAAGCATCCAAAAGTGAAATGTGCTGCCTGGCAGGAAATAAGTTTCTCCTCCTAGGAGGTATTATTGGGGCTATTGTAGAGAACAGTCCTGTAGTAGTAGTAGTAGTAGTAGTAGTAGTAGTTACTAGTAGTTGTAGAAGTAGTAATTATTGTAGTTATTGTTATAGTAGTAGTAGTAATAGTAATAGTAGTAATGGTAGTTGTAGTAGTAGTTCTTAGAACAGTTGTAGTAGTATTAGTAGGAGGAGGAACAGAAGTTACTACTACTACTACTGGTGGTAGTAGTAGTAATAATAGCAATAATAATAGTAGTTGTAGTAGTAGTTCTTAGAGAGGTTGTAGCAGTAGTAGTTGTTGTTTGAGTAGTAGTAGTAGTAATAGTAGTAGTAACAGCTGACATTTATATAGTACTTTAAGGTTTGTAAAGTACTTTATGCCCATTATCTTATTTGTTCTCCCCTGTGCAGATATGACTTGGACTAAATGACTTTTGAGATCCCTTCCAGCTCTATTGTGTTATTCTCAGCAGAAATTTCTTGTTCATTATGAAATGGAAATAGCACATACTGTGTTTGGAGAGCCGGTATCCAGAATAACAGTTGCTTTTAAATTCAGAATGTAAGTCATACATGCATACTCTTCGTAGTTTTGCTGCAGGTGCCTGCAGCAAATACTGTGCCACCCCCAGGAAGGGCATCATACTCCAACATGGCACCAGACAGGCACCTTGTAAAAGTAAGTTTAGAACAATGCTTGTGTAAAAGGTGGTACTTTTTTGGGTGTGGTTGCAGATGTGGGAGGGGGAGGTCCCTATGAAGTGGAGGGAGATCTGCTTTGGAGGATAGATGTGTTAGCCTTTGGACTGCTACAATATCAGAAGCCTGAGGAAAAAAAAACTAAAGTGAGATGGATGGCTTGTTTCAATTTCAGGGGAAAAAATGAAGCATAATTGCCTAGCTCATTTAGGAGGCAAGTCTGCTGAAAGGTACTGAGATACTTTTAGGTTTTACTGAAGGGATGTGGGATATTTCCTAGGACAGTTTCTTACTTCAGAAACATGTGCTATGGTGGAAAGAGAAGCAGACCTGAGATCAGGAGAGATTTGAGAGTTTGTTTTGTTTTGTTTTTTGAGATTAGGTCTCCCTCTTTTCCCTAGGCTGCTAGTGCAATAGTCACGCGTGAGCCTGGTCCCACTACTGATTAGCATGGAAGCTTTTAATCTGCTCAGTTTCCAATATTCCACCCTTCCTCATTCCCATACTTTCCTGCCCAGTGATCCTGACCCCCTTGCTGTTCACATAAAACATTCTATCCCCTGACCCTGTCCATTTTCACTGGCTGTTCTACATACATGGAACTCTTTCCCTCTTCATCTCTGCCTCCTGGCTTCCCTGTTTTCCTTCAGGTTTCAGCTAACATCACACCTTTCCTCATCCCCTTTAATGCTAGTTCCTTTCATCATAATGATCTCTAATTTATCCTGTTTATATGCTCACAGGCAGCTGGGTGTATCCATTGCACCACCCCATGGAGAGAATATTGGACTTGTAGTCAGGAAGACAAGCTCAAATCTACCCTTAACCACTAGTTGTATGACCCTGGGCAAGTGAGTTAAACCTGCCTCAGTTTATTCATTTGTAGAATAGGGATAATAAATAGCACCTACCTCGCAGGGTTGTTGTCAGGACAAAAAAAATTGTAAAGCATTTTGCCAACCTTAAATTGCTATATAAATGCTAGCTATCATTTATCTTATTGGTATGTTGTTGTTCGCAAACCATCTGCTCCATTAGAGTCCCTTGAAATCAGGTACTGTATTATGCTTTTCTTTGTGTTTCTAGCTCTTAGTACAATGCCTGGCACATAGTAGGTGCTTAATAAATTCATATTGAGTGACTTATTAACTGATATGGACCAGACCTTTGATTTCATTGATACATGGAGCATCCTCCTGTAGAAGTTCTCTTTTTGCCAATGCAGGTGGCATATTCTTTACAACTTAGTTTTAGAAAATTGAGATGTTAAATAAGTTACCCAGGGTCACACAGACAATAGGCATCAGAGGACAGTGAAGGAGTAAAGACCAATTCATCAAGAATCGTCTGAGTCCAATAGTATAAGCAACATTCCATACCCATAACCCTCTGCCTGTATAAACAAGGGAAGAATATATTTTGACAATTTTTTTCCAAGGTCAAGTGTCTTGGCAATTTAAATTACACACTATTCAGTTTTTTTGTTGTTCTTTCCATTACATTGTTGAATTCATTGTGTATATTGTTTCTCCAGTGCATACTTAACTCTGCATCCATTCATATAAATCTTCCTATGATTCTTCATACTCATCATTCTTTATGGCACAAGGATATTAAATTACATGAATGTACCATGTCATTCTAACTGCTTCTGTCCACTTGTTCCCTCTCTTCCCTCCAGAGGAAGGGATTCAGTTTCATTTGATGCATCAGCTACCAGGAGTCAGACATGTTCATCCATGACTTCAGCAAGGCATTTGGGAAAGTCTCTTGATATTTTTGTGGTCAGTACAGAAAGAAGGCAGCAGGTTAAGAACTTGTTAACTGCCAGACCCAAAGAGTGATAATGAATGATTTGATATCAACTTGGATTGGAGGTCTTTTGTGAAATATTCTGGTATCTATTATTAACCTAATTCCATTCAACATTTTCATCAAAGTCTTGTATCCTGATTTTTTCTTGTTTGGTTCCTCCCCTTGATCCTTCACCTCAGGATTTTGCTTGTATCTTATTTTCTACTCTTTTCTCTCCATTTCTTCTTGTCATTCTCCTCTTGGGTGTGCTTCTTGGATTTCAGCACTTTCTAGATTTCAGTACCATGCTCATCATCAATCTCACCCTGAAATCTCCCTCAGTGCCTGGGGCCTTCTCACCATGAAACATCCATCATTTCCAATAGCCTGTGATGTCAAAATAAAATAGAATGGGGAGCCACTAATCCACATATAAGGATTCCTGGGGCCACATATTGACTTAATTTTAAAATGAAATGTTATTTATATTTTATTGTATTTTTATTTATTTTGTTAAATATTTCCCAATTACATTTTAATGTAGTCAGTTGCATTGTGTTGTCTTTAGTATTTGACACCTCTGCCTTATAGTCCAGTCATCCTGGAATATCCCTTTGCTATATTGGTTCCCTTCTCTTAATGATGAGTTTCTCCTGGGGCAGCCATTCTGGCGAGAGGTTCAGGCTGGCTAACCTTCATTTCCCTCTCAGTTGTGCTTTTGATTGACTTCAACAACATGCCCCCTTGCTAGGTACAGTTCACTCCTCCCTCATCCCTCTTTTCAGCTCCTTTTTGTGTGTTGTCTTCCCCCTACTAGAATGTAAGCTCCTTGAGGGCAGGGATGACTTTTTTTTTTTGCTTGTATTTGTATCCTCAGTTCCTAAAACCTAGTAAGAACTTAATAAATGTTTATTAACTTGCCTTGCCTCTTGTTATCTCTGTCTCTTCCCTCTCTGTGTTTGTACTCTTCCCTGCCACTCCCTTCCTTCCAATCTCTCCATCTTTTCCCTTTCCTTTGGGGTTCTTTCTTTCAGAGGATTGGAAATTGCAGCAGGGAGATGAGTGTTCTCTTCTGATAACTGTTTATTATTCATTCTCAGCAGCTGGAAGATTCTGCAGTTGTTCCCAGAAAGTTCTAAGCAGCCATGTTATGACTGGTTAGGATCTTGGCTGATAGAGAGATCAGATCTGTCTTTCCAGCTCTTTGGGTAGATGAGCAATACATCCAAAGCCAAACCCACTGCTCAGTGTGTGCAACCAGAGTAGAAACTGATTCCTAATGGAATTTTTCATTCCAAGGTGTGCACTCTCTCTCTCTCTCTCTCTCTCATTGAAACCTTCTACTTTCTACAGATGGTTTGTACCATGACTGAGAAGTAGATGGGGTCAAGGTCAAAACTTACGGTTCAACCTCCTAAATCAATCCCCTGCTCCCCCAAACTATAAAGAAAGGAAGCAGCCAGCTAGAGATCCTAGAATCCCACAGAAATAGATTGGATTTCATCAAGCAAGAATTCTAGAGGCTGAACTTTGGTTGGATGGTCAATGGACAGTTGTGCCCTTTATGAAACTCACATTCAGCAGTTCTTTTATAATAGGGAGAAAAAAAACAAAACAAACCTGTGCTGTGTTGAGATTCAGGAGAACTGGGTTATAGTCTCAGTTTTGTCACTCACTTAGGCTGCCTGATTTTGGGTCTCTATGGGTATTATTAGTTCTCTCACCTGTCAGATAGTGGTGGTGACAAGGCAGAACTAGATTAAGAGTTCCATGAGGTCTTTCTAGCCCTGAAATTCTATGAGGTTGCTATTTCATATTGCCCCATATTCTCTAGGGAATGTGTTTTAACTTTCTTTGTCCAGATGGTAGCACAGCATCAATGAACTAATCAACAAGAAATTATTAAACACCTAATAAGCACCAAGAACTGCAGTGGGGAAGAGGAGGGGAAAGGAGAAGAAGAACTTATGTGGTACCTATTGTGTGCCAGGTACTGGGCACTTTACAAATATCTCATTTAAATTTCACAATGACCCTGTGGGTTAGGTGATACTATTATCTCCATTTTACAATTGAGGAAACTGAGGCAAATAGAGGGTAAGTGACATGACGTAAAAAGATTGTAGGTTGCGGAAGAGTTGCTGATCTGCATCATGATAGGAGTTTCCACATTGGGAGTTCCCTACATCCATGAAATCACAAGATGATGTTTAGAAGAACTGGATTTGAAGTCAAGAAGACTTGGGTTTAACTCCCATTTCTGACATTTTCTAGCTGTCTGATTGTGGGCAAATACTTTTTGTTCTGAATGTCAAGGTCACTTAAATTCTCTGGGCCTCAGTTTCTTCATCTTTAAAATGGGGTAATAGCACCTACCTCCCAGGCTTAAATGAGAAAATGCATCAAGTGCTTTGTAAACTATGAATCACTATGTAAATGTCAGTTTTTTAGCAAGTTACTCCTCACTGGAAGGCCTTAATCAAAAACTGGATGACCATTAGTCAGACATGGTGTAAAGGAGAGTCTTGCTTAAATAACAGTTTGGTCATAGGTCTCTGGGGTCCCTTCTAGTTCTGAGATCCCATGATTCTTTTTCCTTTTATCTTTCTTTTCTGCAATTAGCCTCTTTGTTTATTGCATAGAGGATACAGGTATATCTCCAGTGAGAATCTAGTAACAGAACTTGGGCTTCAATTGTAGCAAGAGGGATTTAGGTTTGATATAAAAAGGAGAGGGTTGGATTTAAAGATAGAGGTCCTGGGTTAATTATGACTGTTACTTATTTTTTTATGTGACCCTGGGCAAGTCACTTAATTTCTCTGGGTCTCAGTTTCTTCAATTCTAAAGTGAAGATGACCTCAAAGGTTGTTTTCTTTAAATCTATGATCTTATGACAGATGAATTCATGACGCACTCCATTTTTTTTTTAAAAAACTGAACTCATTTTCTCCCTAAAACCCTCCTCCCCTCTTTGTACTTCCTTATTGCTGTTGAGGGTACCAGCATTCTCCTAGTCACCTAGGCTTGCAAAGTAGGTATAATCTTCAACTCCTCACTCTCTCTCCTTCCTTCCTTTCTACCATATCCAATTATTATAAAATCTTGTCATTTTTGCCTTCATAACATCTCTTGCATATGCCCCCATCTCTCTGTTGCCACTATTGAGATCCAGGCCCTCATGACCTCTTTTTTGTTGCTTAGCCATGTCCAATTCTTCATGAGCCCATGGACCATAGCATGCCAGGCCCTTTGCTTTCTTTCTCAAGTCTGCCTAGGTTCATGTTTGTTGTTTCCATGACACTATTTATCCATCTCATCTTCTGATGTCCCCTTTTCCTTTTGCCTTCAATCTTTCCCAACATCAGGGTCTTTCCCAGTGAGTCCCATCTTCTGATTATGTGGCCAAAGTATTTAAGCTTTAGCTTTAGTGTTTGACCTTTCAGAGAATAGCCTGAATAAAATTACCTAAGTATTGGCTGACTTGATCTTCTTGCTGTCCAAGGGACTTTCAAAAGTGATCTCCAGAATCACAATTCAAAAGCCTCAATTGAACAGTTGCAGTCCCCAGCTGGTTAATTTCTCTGCCTTAAGTCTCTCCCCACACCAGTAGATCTCCCACTTAGTTGTTAAACTGATCTTCCTAAAGTCTGACCATGTTTTCCTCTATTCAGTAAACTCCAGTGACTCCCTGTCAACTCCAGCGTCAAATATAAAATCTGCTTGGCATTCAAAGCTCTTCATAACCTGGCTTCCCCCTACCTTTCTAGCCTTTTTACAATCTATTCATCTCTCTATGCAGGGGTGGAGAACCTGTGGTCTTGAGGCTGCATGTGGCCTTCTAGGTCCTTGGGTGTGACCTTTTGACTCAGTCCAAGTTTTACAGAACAAATCCTTTTATTAAGGGGATTTGTTCGGTGAAGTTTGGATTCAGTCAAAGGGCTGCACTTGAGGCACTAGAGTGCCACAGCTTCCACATCCTTGCTCTATACTCTGTGATTCACTGATTCAGGCTTCTTTGCTGTTCTTCGCATAAGATGATGTATTTCCCAGCTCCATGCATTTTCTCTGGATGTTCCCCATGACTGGAATTTTTTCCCTCCTCATCTCCGCCTTTTAACTTCCCTGGTTTCCTTCAAGTCTCAGCTAATATCTCATGTTCTATAATAAATCTTTCCAAATTCCCATTAAAGCCAGTGCCTTGCCTCTGTTGATTTTCTCCAATTTATCATGCTTATACCTTGTCTGTGCATAGTTGTTTGCATGTTGTCACCCTCAGACCATGAGCTTCTGGGGTGTAAGAACTATTTTTTTAACCTTTCTTTATCTCCTCAGAGCTTGGCACAGTGCCTGGTGCACAGCAGGCTCTTATTAAATGCTTGCTGAGTGACTATGATCCTATAAATGGTAAGACAGTGATTGAGGACTGAAAACAATTACTAAGAGTAATGATAAGGGGTAGCTAGGTGACACAATGGATAGAGCACCAGCCTTGGAGTTAGGAGGACCTGAGTTCAAATCTGGCCTCAGACACTTACTAGTTACATAAACCTGGGTAAGTCATTTCATTCTGTTTGCCTCCCCCTCCCCCCAAAGAGAATAATGGTGAAATTACCCTTTTGAAATCTTTATGAACCAGAAAAATATCTGCCTACCTAGAATGGTTGAGATGCATGGTATAGTGAAAGGTTTTTGTGTTAAGGACCTCTTTGGCATTCTGGCAAAGCCTGTGGACTCCTTCTCAGAATATTTTTAAATGCATACAATAAAATATATAGGCTAACAAAGGAAAGGAATTATATTGAAATAGTTACCAATATTAAAAAAACAAGTTTGTGAACCCAAGGTTATGAACCCTTGCTATAGTAGACATAGAATTAGAAAATGGGGCTCAAATCCAGTGGGACTGTAACTTCACTTCTCTTGTAGAACTCAATAAATGACCAGTAAGATCTATTTTAGCTCTTAACCCTATGATGCTGGGATTGAAGGCAATATGATGGAATAGATGACCTTAAAAGGCCTAGGTTCATTGGATGCTCCTACACCTATTAGTACAATTTTCCCCACCACAGTGCTGCTGTCTTTTAAACTGCCCTGGCCTGGAAGGGTAAATTTGGCTATTAGGAAAACTGCCCTGATTTGCACAGGTTTCCCCTAACTTTCCGCAGGCAGATATCTGAATGCAAATGTTGTCAGATGCCTTGCTGGTAGAACCAGAGACGTGTTATGGCAGGAATCCTATTGGGTTTCAGCATCTCTACCATGCTATATAGCCACAGTAAATGGAAATGATTCAATGTCTACCTATCCATGGTCCAGAGGAAGAATTCACAGGTAGCATCACTCTTCTTCAGTGAATGTCAAAGATCTTAACCTCAGAGTGTTAGAATAAGAACAGGCCTTAGAATACAGACTTTCAGAATTGGGAGATACCTTAGAGACCATCTAATTCACCCTTCTGTTTTAATGGATGAGGAAACAAAGCCCTAGAAGCAGAGATGTGCTGGTAAATGGGTCTCTGGAAAAACAAATTGCAGGACACACTTTAAAGTTGAATTGTCATTTTTCTATCACTTTCTTAGGACTAGACAATCAACAAAACAAGAAATCAAGCTGTGCTTTGGATCATTTGTCAATTTCCAAGGTGTAGATAGAAGCTGGCTCTAGTACACTCCTATGCAGAGAGATGAAATTACTTGCCCAAAGTCACATCGTTAGTAGTAGAATCAAGACTACAACCAATGGCTCTTTTTACACCACAAATTGTCCTTTCTCATGAGCAGTAAGAAAGCCAGCCACTAGCCAAGAGCAGTGGAGTGGCCCTGAGATTGAACCCTTGTATAACCTTGGGTCAGCCTCTTAACAACCTTTCTGGGCCTCGGTTTTTTCATCTACAAAATGAATGGTCTATACTAGATGACCTCCAAGGTCTCTTCTAGCTGTTAGCTTTTATGGTTCTACATTTTTGCTTTAATAGGAGATGTCAGTACTTTAGCCAAGAGGAGATAATAATGGTAGAAATTCTGCTCTGTGTGTGTGTGTGAGTGTGCATGTTTATGTGTGTATGTGAGACAGTGATATAATGTATACTCAAGAGAAGAGAGGGACAGAGTGTGTGCGAACATGTGTGTATTTGTGCATGTATGTATGTGTGACACAGAGGCAGAGAAAAACAGAGATAGAGAGGAAGGAGAAACAGAGAGAGACACACAGAGACACCAAGACAGTGTATTGGGGAAGGGGGAACTTTCTAGGCATAAGCAGTTATTCACTTGTTGACATATACATGAGGTTGTCGATTATATAGGGCAATGGACAAAATCACTGCCATTGCCTCTTTCCTCTCTGTTTCTTATCACTTTTCCTGTTTCTGCTGTGATTACTCTTGTAATTTTTTTTTAAAAAAATAGGTCTTGAAGCTCTATCTCTTGTGAAGATGCAGAAGAAAGTACATCAGAAGGAGCCACCAAAGGGGATGAGGAGAAACTGCTGTGGCCTTCATGAATCATGGTGGTTGTTGGAAGAAGAAATGGGAATGCTTGTTATTGCTAATTTCTCCTTCCTATGAGGGCACTAGATAATGTTATAGAAGGGAGAATCACAGACTCAGAGTTGGAAGGAATCTCAGAAGTCAACTCGTCCTGCCCCTACCCGAATAGTAATAAATAGACAGCCAGCCAGCCAAACAGACACACCTGAAGGCAAATGGAAAGGCCAGCAGGCAGACAGACAGACAGGCCTGACAGACAGGCAGAAAGATAGATAGATAGATAGATAGATAGATAGATAGATATATAGATTAGATAGATAGGTAGGTAGGTAGATAGGTACACAGACAGACAGACAGGTAGATAGAGACAGAGAAACAGATAAGTAGGTGGGTAGATAGGTAGGTAGATAGACAGACAGACAGACAGTTAGGTAGATAGATTGGTAGGTAGGTAGACAGATAGATAGACAGATAGACAGACATAGATAGATACACAGATGCATAGATAAAGCAGTCAGGAGTGATAAAGAATTCAAAATCCCAGAAAGAGCTGAGGTTGGCTCCTCCTGACCCTCCACTGGAGGACCTTGTAGAGGATCCAAGAAAGATGAGTAGGTCTGCTTAGAATAGATAAAATGATAATATGAGATGAAGAAAGAAAAGAAAAACTACTCCTTTCTCATTTTCGATTTTCTCTGCCAAGGAGAATAATCTCTGGACTGGGAAGGGGAGAACAAAAATCTGTGGCAGGGAGTAAAACCCAAGGCAAGTGAGGAAATGGTAAGATAATGTTTAGCTATTCTCATCGAGTTCAGACTCAGATAATCTATATTCTAGAAAATAGAAAGATCTGGCTGCAATTGGTGAGTCCCTGGCAGTGATTTGAAAGATCTTGGAGAATGGAAGAGGTGCAGGGTTGGAGGAGGGCAAGCTCTGTCCCCCATTTTCAGAGGGAAGAGAGCTATGTCTGTAAACTATAGACCAGGGGTGGGGAACCTGTGGCCTCAAGGCCACATGTGGCCTTCTAGGTCCTTGGGTACGGCCTTTTGACTGAATCCATGTTTTATAGAACAAATCCTTTTATTAAGGGGATTTGTTCTATGAAGTTTGAATTCAGTCAAAGGGCCCCACTTGAGGACCTAGAGGGTCTGTGGCCTGGAGGCGGTGGGTTCCCCACCCCTGCTATTGACTATAAGCTATAGCATGATTTGTATTCCTGTCAAAATTCTAGCACCCATTATTAAAGGGGAGATCTGTGAGTCTTTAGAAAGGGAAAATGTAATCACTTAGAAGTCAGCATGACTCATCAAGACGATATCATGCCAAGCTAACCTCATTTCCTTTTTGGACAGGGTAACTAGGCTGGTAGATGAAGACAAGGCTGTAAGGATTACCATCCTTAGTAATAATACTTAAATTTTTGCAAAGCATTTAATATTGTCTCTTATTATTATTATTATTTTTATATTGTCTCTCAGGTTATCCTTGTGGGCAAGAATGGGAGATATGTAGTAGGTGATGGTATAATTAGGTTGATTCAGAACCTATTGAATGGCTAGACCCAAAGAGTACTTATTAATGACTCAATATAAATTTAGAAATTCTCAGTAGAGAGTCTCAGGGATCTGTGTTTAGCATCATGATGCTTAACATTTTTATTAATGAATTGGATAAAAGCATTGATTATCAAATTTGCAGATGACATAAAACTAGAAGGAAAATCTCACACGTCGGATGACAATCAAGACATAAGAAGATCTCAAAAGGTGAGAAAATTCAGACAAATCAAATAAGAAACAATTTAATAGATAAATGTGAAGTTTTATACAATGATTCCCAAAAGTTGGGTTGTCCAAGTACAAAACACTTAGTTCTATTTGTCTGGACCTGATTTTATTTGTCCAGGAAACTAAACCACCCAATAAGTTGGAGAGACCCTGACTCCACTTGGCTGGGAATTTTTATACCCTAAGCCTGGAAGCTTCATCAGGGAAGCTGGGAACAACCAGATTACATGGAATTGGGGTGTGTGTGGGGAGGAAATCAGAGAAGTTGGGTCAGGATAACTCTGGTTCTATCAGAATTGGGAAAGTATATGGTGCCGGGTTATGGGGTAAGTATCAATAAGTATCAATTAGGGGACTCCCTTGCCTCCCCTCAGGGAGCATGTGCCAAGACCTTTTGCCTCCTTTTGTGAAAGAGGAGGTTCATAGGACTATGGGATTTAGAGCTGGAAGGGACTTTAGTGCCTTAACACTTTGTTTTACCTACAAAGAGTTTGTGAGGGTCTGGCTGCTAAATCAATCTGCAGCTTTCTCTGATCTCATCTCCTTCCTAACTGAGATAAGTATTCTCTTCAGAATACTTAACCTGGAATTTTTGCATCTGTGGCAAGGGTCACAAAAAAAAAAAGTGGAGATGAACAGAGTCAGGCAAGGCACCCTCACCCTTGAAGGAGGAAACAGATCCCAGGGCACAGGGCTGGGTGAGGGGGTGGGGAAAGAGGAGTTCCTGACTTTAGCACACTAGTATTCCTGCTAGTTAGATGCTAGCTTGATTGTGCTAGAATGTCCAGGCTTCATTTATTGGTGGGAGGCAGGCAAAGACCTTCAACCATCCGTAGTCCTGGGCACTCTCTTCCTTAGGGAGGCTTGGCCACCAAAGGAAAGAGCTGGTTGGGACCTTTTGAAGAGGATGGGAGATTAGGATGTAAACCCCATGTCCCGATGTTTCAAGAATCCTATAATGCTAGCCACCCCCTGCCAAGTCAGTTTCCTTTCTTGCTGAAGGGGGTGAGGCTGAGGCTAGGGGTGCTTACTGGAATAGGAGTTCAGGTGAACTTCCAGTCCTAACCCTCTCATCCTCACCCTCCTATGTGTACGTCTTTAGAAACTCATGGTGTCAGTGGACTGAGTACTAAACTTGAAGTCAAGAAGACCTGCGTCCAAATCCCTCCTCAGACTCTTACTAGCTGGGTGACCATTGGTCAGTCACCTAACTTCCCCTTAATATGATTTTCTCATCTGTAAAATTAAGGTCCTCCAAGATCCGGACTTGATGACTTCTAAGATCCCTTCCATCTCTAAAACTACATCCCATCACCTCAGGGAGGATGTGCTTGGCAGAAGCCTTTGAAGTTTGATACCCTCTAAATTCTGGAGGGGCTGAAGTAAAGAACTGTGTGTCCTACCCTGCATCCACTGCTCTGGTTCTCCCCCTTCTTACATTTTCCAGAGTACATTGTACCTTTCCTTTGCCCCTGTGGTGTTCTCCATTGTATTATACTTTCTGCATATGTGCTGTATTCCTTTATGATGCTGTAAATTCTTCTTGGACAGGCGCTGTGTGCTTTCTGTCTCTGTGCCACCAGAGCCTAGCAGTGCCTTGTATACAGCATGCTCTTAACAGATGCTTGTTGCTACAGAACCATGTATATCTATCTATCTATCTATCTATCTATCTATCTATCTATCTATCTAT
>NW_020954751.1:1984401-2092338 GCF_900497805.2 Vombatus ursinus
TATCTATCTATCTATCTATCTATCTATCTATCTATCTATCTATCTATCTATCTATATATAAAGTTTAAATAACATCCATGGGGTTATGCTAATCTTGGAGATAGAGGTTATGGCAACACTCTGAGAAGGGGCAGAGTCTGGGCTAAGTCACCTCAAGCCAAGACTCAGAGGCCCTAGCTCTGTTCCCCGATCTTAATCCTGACTCTGGCAGATACTTACCTCTGTTTACCCAATTTCTCTATCTGTGCCTCAAGGTTCCGCCTGCTGGTCATAGAATTGAAATAACAATAACAACAATAACTAGCATTTATGTGGCACACCTTAAATTTACAAGTGTCCTTTACTTCTGTTATCTTATTTTATCCTCACAACCATTTTGTAAAATAGGTGAGATGGATGATTACTCCCAGTTTACAGATGAAGAAACTGAGGCTGAGAGAGATTGATTTGCTTGGTCACTTGGCTAGGAAGTGTCTTAGGCAAGATTCCAGCTCAGACTGCAATCTAGCCAATACACTGCCTCGCTGCCAGGTGCATTGAGTTAAGCACGGGAAGGGACTTTATTGATTCTGCATTCTACCCTCTTATTGTACAGATGAGGAAACTGAACCGGGGAAAGGCGATGTGATTTGCTTGAGGTCATACACTGAGTTAGTTGCAGAGCTGAGACTGGTTCTGAGGTCACCAATCTCCCAGGCCAGAGTCCTTTCCAAAGTTCCAGGTCGTCTATCTCCCACATCTGTCCTGAGGGGACACCTTGAGATGACTTCAAAGGCTCTGTTCTTGCCCTTGCGGTGAAGGAGAGTAGGCAGTCAATTGGAGACAGTGGGAAGGAGACTGCATATAGAGAAAGTCTCCCCCACTTACACTGGTTCAGTGTCTGGGCGCCATGCCAGCTGTGTGGTAAAGAAAGTTAGGATGGCTTGTGGTTGGGAGGGGACGAGGGAGGAGCCAGCTAGCACAGATTTCCTAGTTACCTGGAGGCACCCTCTGTGGTGTGTGTCTGCTTAAAAAAGTTGTTGAAGCCCAACTGTTCACAGTTAAATCCAGCACCTGCCTGTGGTTTCCCATTTATTAAATAGGTATAGAGGTACTGGCTCTGATATTGTTGTGTCACCTTAGGCAAATCGCTTAATTTCTCTGAGCCTCAGTTTCCTCACTAGTAAAATGAGGATAATAATGCTGTCACAATCTCCCTCAGAGGGTCATAAGAATCAGGCAATCATTTGGTCAGTCAGGAAGCATTTAGGAAGCACCTTTTGGGGACTAAGTGCTGAAGTTACAAAGAAAGGCAAAAGACAGCTCACAATCTAATGGGAAGGGAGGATAACATGCAAACAGCTATGTGCAAAAAAACTATATACAAAAGAAATAGGAAGTAATCAAGAGAGGGAAGGCACTAAAATTAAGAGAGATTGGGAAAGGTTTCTTGTAGAAGGTGAGATTTCAGCTGTGACTTGAAGGAGGCCAGCAGGCAGAGATGAGGAGAAAGCATTCCAAGCGTGGCAGAAAAGATAAGAGAAAATGGCCAGAGCTGAGAGATGGAGTGTCTTGTTTGAGCAACAGCAAAGGAGGCCATTGTTAGTGGGCTGAAGAATATATGGAAGGATGTAAGAAGACTTAAAGGGTAGAGAGTGGGGGGTTGGGTTATGAGAAGCTTTGAACACCAGAGGATGAAATGAGATAATGCATGGGAGGTACTGGGTAAACCTAAAAGTGATATATTAATGTCTGCTCTTAATGTACAAATGTGAGTTATTATTTTTATTACTGACCGGATACGAAGGCAGGGTGACCTAGTATAGCAGCTAGTGTGCTAGATTTGGGGTCAAAAGAGAACTGGTTTAAATCCTGCTTCAACACCAATGGCTGTGTGACCATAAGCAAGTTGCTTAACTTTTCCTAACCTCAGTTTCATCATCTGTAAAATGGGGATAATAATACCCATGGTACCCACCTCACAGGGTGGTTGTGAAGATCAAAAGAGATAATGTTTGGGAGGTGCTTTGTAAATCTTAAAGTGATAGAGAAATGTCATTTGCCTTTAGTGTTAGGCCGGAGATGTGAAGCAACTTGCTTCACATTTAGTAAACAGTAGATAAGGAACTTTAACTCGGGCACTCAGTGCTTTCTTGATGAGGCCACACATAAAGTATCAGAGGTGGAAGGGACATTAGAAATAATCTAGTTCAATCTTCTCATTTTGTGGATGAAGAAACTGAGTCCCAGAGAACTGCAAACTGTGATCAAGGTCACAAGACTTAATTCAGTGGATTGCTAAAAGCCTCAAGCTCTGGCTTCCAGGCTAATGGGAACCTGCGGGGCTAAAGTGTTGTCTTTGCTCTCCATACAGGCTAACCTAAGGTGATGAGGGTGCTTCTTAAGCAAGCTTGTGAAGGACAATGCAACATAATTGAAAGAGAAATGCACCTGGACTTGTAAGACCAGTTAAATAGTTTTAGCTCCTTCGTTCACTATCCCATGTGACAGTGGGTGAGTCACTTGCCCAAACCTCACTTTCCCCAGCTGTAAAATGGGGATAATAACTCTTGCACTGCTTACCTCCCAGGGTTATTGGAAGACAGGTCCACTGTAAACCACAAAGAGCTATTAAAAAAAAGGTGAGCTAATGTGTGGTGCTGGAAGGGACCTTTGTGACAATCTAGTCCCACAGTTTCATTTTTCATCTAAGTAGTCATTTAGGTTTCTTGGACATCTTGATTTTATCTTTACTTAGGAAGCTCTGATCCTGGGGAAATATATCCCTCAGCTCACTTGCTTTCTGGTAGAAAATTATCTAAAACTAAGAGGATTTTCTAAGCTGGGGTTGGTGTTTCTGGTACCTCCAAACATAGATGACCAAGGGGCTCAGTCATGGGAAATAGCAATATTGTTATAAGAATGACTTTGAGTGAATATGTCATTTTGACCATTATAAATGCCAAATTAACTGTATAGGACATATGAAGAAAGACACTATTGACATCCAGAGAAAGAACTGATAAATAGAAGTATGTGCAGAATAATTTTACATATATATATGCCTATTTGTATTTAGTGTTAGCCATCTCTAGAGTGGGGTGGGGGGAGAAAAGAAAAAAAGAAAAAAAAGAAAAAATTACGTGACAACTTTATTATATATTTGAAAGGAAGAATAGTAAGCTGTATATAATCCAACTGCAATTTCATGTGCAATCATCTTTTTTATTATACTATGTTATAGAAATGCTTGTTTTATTTCACAAATCAAAAATTAAAAAAGAAAGTTAAAGAGAGAAGAGAATTTAGCTATCAGCCAATCTAATCATTTTGACAGAGGAAGAAACTCAGGCCCAAGAAGAAGAAGCAGCTCTAACTGACTTTTCTGGAGGAGTGGTCCTGGGGTGGGGTGGGGGATAACTGTTCCTCCCTTTCTGCTATAGCCATCAGACTCACCCTAACATCCATGAGTTCATGCTGGAGGGCAAGAGTCTGATTCCTTCTCATCTTTTGCCCTGGCCCGCTGGCCTGGCCTCACACTGTGACTCAGTTTAGTTTTTATTGGCCCCTTGGCACGTTAAATGGTTAGCAAACTTCACTGGAGCTACGAGTCTATTCATAATCACACTTCAAGGCCTAGTGAACTTAGAAAGTATCAGTGACACTTGCCAGCTTTAGAGGGGACCTTTTAAGTGGTGAGAAAAGGGGGGGTGTGGGTTTGACAACTGGGCAGGGAACTTGTAATTATTGCTATGTAAATGAGTAACTGGGGCCAGCTTATGCCATAACTTGCCTGTAGGCCATTATTCTTTGCCCTCCCTCACTGACACACTGGACTACTTAACCCCTGTATAATTTTGTTTTGTGTTAATCTCAGAGGTCCCTTAGCAATTCCCTGCTAGGGATCTACAGTCCAGCAAACCTTTGACGTTCTATCAGCCCTCTTTCACCAGAAATATACTGTCATGGTTAGAGACCATGCCTTAGAGTGTAAAGTATGTTTATTTTATCCAAGAAACTCCAAGTGCATTTTTCCAGGGTTTTGCATATAGAGATTAAATGTGAGTCTTTGGGAAGGAAACGAGATGGGGGCTAGTCAGTCAGTCAGTCAATACATTTCTATTAATTACTACCTATGCGTTAGGCACTGTGCTAACTGTTGGGTATATGAAAAGAGGCAATAGATAGTCCCTGTCTTCAAGGAGCTCACCATCTAATGGGGGAGATAACAAACAAACAAACAAACATATGTGCAAACAAGTTAAATAACAAGAAAAATAGTAAATAATTAAAAGTGGGAAGGCACTAGAATTAAGAGGGGTTGGGGATGAAAATTCATTCAATATCCCTGAATTCATCATGGTGGTCAATGAACCTTAACTGAATGCCTGCTATGGGGAAAACGAAATTATTGATGTAATTTTAAGTAGTGCTAAGCTCATATACAGAGGTCAACCCATAGTAACACTCTACCTCCATCATTAAGACAAAAAACATCTCCCCCTTGAAAACCCCCTCTTCCCTGCTTTTCCTTTGGTGACATTCATTTCTTCAAAGATGCTCCTGGGGTTTATTTTAGGATAATAGTTGTCTTTGTTGTTGCTGTTCGTTGGTCCTTCTCAAAGAGGAATTGGGAGGATAATGCCATGACATGCAAATGAACTGGATTTAAGTGAGGGAGGAAACTGAGGAAAGTAGTATGAAAGGAGAGTAAAGTAGTATGAGTATTATCCCCCCTAAAGTCTATTCAGATCTTATTGTGACCACTGGTTCTTATACAATAATAGAATCTTAGAGTTCAAAGGGACCCCAAAGGTTATCTAGTCCAAACTCTACTTACAATGGAATTTTGTCTAAAATACCTTCAACAGTGGTTAATTAGTTCTCAAGCAATCAGCAAGCACGTTTCAAGTACCTACTATGTGCCAGGCCCTATGCTCAAGGAAGCACATTTTTTTACTTTCTTTTTTTTTGTATGTGTGTGTTTTCTTTTGCAACATGGCTAATATGCAAATCTGTTTTGCATGCCTTTGCATGTATAATCAATGTCAAATTACTTTTCTTCTCAAGGAGAGGGGAGAAAATTTGAAACACCCCTAAAATGAGTATCCACATTTTTATATGTAAATGGGAAATATTTAATGAAATGATTAAGAAAATCATCAAACACACACACACACACATAACATATGAATATATATGGGTAGCTAGGTGGTGCAGTGGATTGAGTGCCAGGCCTGAAGTCCCGAAGACTCATTGTTCAAAATCTGGCCTGAGTTCAAATCTGGCCTCAGACACTTATTAGCTGCGTGACTCTGGGCAAATCACTAAACACTGTTTGCCTCAATTTCCTCCTCTGTAAAATGAGATGGAGAAGAAAATGGCTCCAGTATCTTTGCCAAGAAAACCCCAAATTGAGATCACAAAGAGTTGGACGCAACTGAAACAATATATATTGAATATATGTATATAAGTGTCTCTGTGTGTATGTGTGTGTGTGTGTGTGTGTATACCTGATCCTAAGGTTGCAAACTTGGATGACTGGGAAGAGGGTTGTATCCTTGAAAATAATAGAGAAGTTTGAAAGCAGAAAAATAGATTTTTGAGGGGATGCAAGTGGATTTTATTTCAGACATTGAATTTGATGTGTCTGTAGGACACTTAGTTTGAAGTGTCCATGAGGCAGTTGGTGACACAGAACTAGAATTTGGAAGACAGACAAGGGCTGGATATACAGATCTGGGAATCATCAGAATAAAGGTGATGATTAAGCTCATGGGAGTTGGTGAGAGAGAAAGAAGACAGACTTGGGAGACGCAACAGTTAGGCTGCATTATACAAATGAATATCTAGCAAAAGAGACTGAGAAGGATAAGTCAGACATTGGAGGAGAACCACCAGGGAGCATCCCACTCAGTAAAGGCACACATGGAAGTTCCCTGAATGTTCTATCA
This sequence comes from Vombatus ursinus, assembly GCF_900497805.2. NCBI lineage: Eukaryota > Metazoa > Chordata > Mammalia > Diprotodontia > Vombatidae > Vombatus > Vombatus ursinus. The sequence continues at coordinate 1,990,335 of NW_020954751.1, forward strand.
GTGGAGCACAAAAAAAGTCCCATCAAGTTGGAAAGGCCTTGAGTGTGTCTGGTGAGCAACTATATGTCTTCTGCCTAAGCTCGGAGAAGCTTGTCATTACACTGGCTTCAGGGTGATGACTTTTCAGGCACCATTTCTCTTGAGGACCACCTAGCAGGTCAGAGAGAGGTTATGGTCTACCTTGCGGGAGGGAATATCCACACTGATAAAATCCCAAGGAGTGTACAGTGGAAAAAGCACTGGCTTTGGAATCCAACTTTGATTCCATGATTTACTACCTTTGTAACCCTGGGCAAATCATTTAACCTTTGGTTTTCTCATTTGTGAATCAAAGAGGTTGGATTAGATGCTCTTTCAGGTCTCTCCCAGCTTGGAATTTATTGTCCTATGAAGTATGGAAATTTAAAGATGAGGAAATTGAGGTGCAGAGAAATGTAGTGACTTGTCCAAAGTCATTTGTCTTATAAGTATCAGAGTCAGGTCTTCCCATAACAAGTCCAGTGGTCTTTCCTGTTCTGGGCTTCCAGAATATGGCCTCACAGGACATCCTGACCTTGGCTAAGTGACTTGCCCAGAATCACACAAGTGGTAAGTATCTGAGGCCAGATTTGAACTTGAACTATCCACTGTGCCAACCTCACTGTACAGTTTAGGGGCCCCCATTTCTATTTGAGTTTGATATTACTTCTCTAAAGTACCTTCTAACTCTGAGATGCTAAGTAGTGTGGTGCCATGGAAAGAATAATCAGCTTGGAGTTAGACGATCTGGATTCAGATCCTGACTCTAATACTTAGTAGCTCTGTAATTTTGAGCAAATCACTTTACTCCTCTGAGATCTAGTTTCTTGATTTCCAAAATAACGATGATGAGAATACTTGACCTTGCAAAGGGTGTTATGAGGAAATTATTTTGTAAAAGTAAAAGTCCCATACAAATGTGAGCTATTTTAATTTTTCTTATTATGATGAATCTGTTTCTATGAATTATTTCCTCATCAAACTACAAATGTATTAGGAGGGAGGGATAATCCTTTCAGCCATTAACACTCATCATCAGTGATTGGTTTATCAGATTAGTTAACGTCACTGGGCCCTTAGGGAATCATGCTAATACCTCATATTTATATAGGCTTTAAGTTTATCAAGTACTTCTCTGAAGGCAGGTAAGACAAGTATTATAATCACCATTTTTACAGATGAGGAAACAGAGGCTATGTGAGACTTAGTAGTCTAGTGGTAAAAGCACTGGCCATTTAGGTAGAAGATCTATAACCAAATCATGGTTCTGCAGCTCAGGCAGGTAACTCAACCTTTTCCTTTTTGGTAAAATGAGGGAGATTGAACTAAATGAGATATGTCACAAACAGCAGCCGTCCTCTCTGCCTACCCACTTGCAGAGAAGGAAGGCTGGAGAATGCTCACTAGAAAAGTAAGGAACAGAAGAAGAAACTGGGGCAGGGTATCAGCATGCATGCATAGGGGCTGCACCAAGCCTGAAAGAAAGAGGACTGGTATCCTTCTGGGACTAATCCAGTGATGCTGGTCTTCTGCTCTTTGAACAGGGTGCTTAATTTCCTGACTCCAAGAGTTTTCATTAGCTGTCTCCCATGGTTCGTAAGACTTACCTGAGATTATACAGCTAGTATACTAGTTGGGTTTTGAGTCCATGTTTCCTGACTCCCAGGTATTCAGTTTCCCATAGTACCACACCTACCAGGTGGAAGCCAGCCAAGATGGATAAGTTTGCACGGAAGATAGAGGAAGGGGACGTCTTCCACTGGCCTAATCAGGGCAGTATATTCGGAGAAATGAGGCAGACAGTGGGCATCAGGAAGATCCTGGGTGTCTGGAAGGATTGGAGGCTCTGAGAGCAGACTTCAACTACTTCTCAATTATATTTGAGGCTCACCCTGCAGTAATAGCTACATTATGTCCCAAACGCTTTGCTTGGTTCCCTCCCCACAGACAGGGAGTAGTAGCTGAATGATACTTTAACAGGCAGCACATAGTTTTGGAAGGAGAGTACCTGCCAATAATTCTTCTGTTTTGCTTGGTCACTCAGCGTGCACATGGATGGGAAGTCACAGTGCTGTTCCAAGGGGCTCTGGAATGCATGATTAGGGTCAACCAAGGAGGAAAGAAAACACCTGTCTGGTGCAGTGGACAAGCTCTGCTGCTCCTTATTGGCCTCAGTTTCCTTGTCTCTAAAGATTATATGACCTTTAGGGGCCTTTCTGGCTTTGATGTCTACAATCTTCAAAACTCTGTGTGTTATTTTTCCTTTCTTCAGCAAATAGCATGTTCATAAATCAGTGGCTATAGAACTTGAGATAAAAAGGGCCTCATATAATTTCAATGAATATTTATTCAGGTCCTGCTATGTGCCAGGCACTGTGTTAGGCACTGAAGTGCAAAGTGTATGAACTTCTAGTCTAGTAAAAGGTACAAGACAACTACACAGATAATTGGAAAACAAATTATATAATTTTCAACACAGAAAAAGTCCAAAAAAGACATATTTAGAATGAATTGAAATATGTTAATATGAAAAAATGCTCCAAATAATTAATAATCAAAGATATGCAAATTAAAAACTCTGAAGTTTTACCTCGCAATTACCAAATTGTCAAAGATGACAAATGACAAAAATAGAAATTGTTGTAGAGGCTGTTGTTATTCCTCCTTCATTCTTGTTTTTTTTTGTTTTTGTTTTTGTTTTGGCTAGGCAATGGGGTTAAGTGACTTGCCCATGGTCACACAGCTAGTAAGAGTCATGTGTGCGAGGTTGGATTTGAACTCAGGTCCTCCTGACTCCAGAGCCGGTGCTTTCTCCACAGTGCCACCTAGCTGCCCCTCCTCCTTCATTCTTGAGGAGGACCAATGACATCAGGAGGGTGATATCTTGACTTGCAAGTGAATTGGATTTAAGTGAGGCAGGACTGTGCAAAGTCATCAGCTTCACTCTCTCCTCTAGAGTCATTGGGGTCCAGTGGCAAGACATAGGTCAGGATGAATGGCGATGGCCCCCTGTTGTAAGGGTTCTGGGAAGATGGGCACACCAAAGCACCATTGGTACGAATTAGTAACCAACCATTCTGCAAAAGAACTCAGGAATGTACACTAAAAATCACTAAATTGTATATATCATTTGGCCCAACAAAATGGGGCATATGTCCCAAAGAAGTTGAAGGACTGATATATAGAAATATATTTATAGCAACACTTTTTGTCGTAGCAAAGAACTGGAGACCAAGTGGGTGATCATCATTTGGGGGATGACTAAACAAATTGTAGTACGTCAGTGTGTTATACAGTAATCAACGAAGAAAGGGATGGATTCTGAGGAACCTGGGAAGATTTGCATGAAACGATTTAGAAGAAAGTCATCAGACCAGGAGAACGATTACACAATGACCACAATAATGTAAAGGAAAACAACTGTGGAAGAATTCAGAACTCTGACCAGTGCTACGACCAATTAGGACTTCAGAGAAGTCATGATGAAAAAGGACTTTCACCTCTTGGCAGAGAGGAAGGTGATAGACTACAGGTGCAGAGTGGAGTATGCATTTTCATTCATGTCCCATGTGTTGATTTATTTTGCTTAACTATTCTCTCTCTCTCTCTCTCTCTCTCTCTCTCTCTCTCTCTCTCTTTCTTACACACACACATGCACACACAAAGGAGGGCTTCTATTTGTGGTGATAGGAGGAGTTAGTGGGTATTTATAGAGATTTTAAAAATAACTAATAATGCAACAAAAATATACAGTAGAAAACAAAAAGATATTAGAAAGCAAACATGCAAGGGCAATTTTATTACTTCTATGTTAAATTTCAGATAAAAAACTGTTTTTAATAAAACTTTATGGTTTCATATATAGCATTCTTTTTTGTACATTAACATGCTCACTTTAGATCATGTTTTTAAAGTTTATAATAAGCAATACTATTTTTTTTTTAAAAAGATAATATCTTGCTTGGGAGGTCAGGAAAGGTTTCATAGAGAAAGTGGAATTTGAGGTGGACTTTGAAGGAGAGATTTTGGTGGGTATATTGAGAGATGATTTTAACCACTGAAAACACAAAGGCAAAGAGGTGAGATGATATTGGAGAATGATGAGTAATCTATTTCGGCTGGAATGTGTGAAGGATAGTAGATTGGGTTAAATGATAGCCACAAGGTGGGGGAACTTGAATGCCAGGCTAAGTAGTTTGTACATTATTCAATAAGTAGTTGACAGTTATCGAAGGTTTATGAGCAGGGGAATAACTCACTTAGACCTGTTCATTATAGAATCACAGAATCTCAGAGTTCCAAGGGATATCAGTAGGCACCTAGTCCAGTTTGTATCTGAATAGGAATCTCCTTGCCAACATCCTTGACAAGTGGAAATAAACCTGCCCATTAAAGGAGAAGCCACTAGCATCTGGAGGCAGTCCACTTCACTTTTGGACAGCTCTAATTGTTCAGAAGTTTTTATTTGAGTCAAACTGAAGCCCACCTGTCTGCAGTTTCCAGATACTGGTTCAAGTTCTACTGCCAAGCGGAACTAGTCTACTAAGCCGGCTTTAATTTGACAGCCCTTCAAACACATGAAGATGTGATTGTGGATTCTTCTTCCCTTCTTCAGGGCATCTCTAGTGCCTCATACAGCTTCTTGGATGATTTGAGGCCTTGACCTTTCATTCTTGGTCATCCTTTGCACGTGATTCAACTTGCTGATGTAAATGGCTTGGACATTATTGTTGCTGACTTTAGAAATTCTTTTCATTTTTCCCTTAAGGACATTTACCCCGTTTCCATACAGAGATGGGATGGATTGCTGGTTTTCGTTAACAACCTGACAGTTTTGCAAAAGATACAGAGCAGGGGTGGGGATCCTCTGGCCAGGCTGCAGGTTCTCCACCCATGAGATAGAGAGACTGGAGGCAGGGAGACCATTTGCAATAGTTCAGAAAGTCCAGGTTCCTCATTCGATGAAACTAAAGTCCATTAAGGGGAAATGCCTTGCCCTAGCTCAGAACTGCCTGGCACATAATAAGTGCTTAATAAATGCTTGTTGACTAACTGACAACTCAAGGAAGCCTGCAACACTTTTAGAAAGTTCTAATTACTGGGGAGTTTTTCCTGACATCAAGCCAAACCTATTTCTCTGCAACTGTGACACATAGACACCAGTTCTGTCCTGTGAGACAAGCAGAATTAATCCTTCTTCAATCAACATAACAATCCTTTTAACATTAATGCCTTGAAACTGAACTAAGACATTTGGGACACCCCGAACTCTAAGGCAGCTGTCATGGCTCCCTCCCCACTCCCCACCCCCCAGACTTCCCTTTCCCGAGTTAATATTCCACCCTTCTTTCAATGGATCCTTATATGGCATGATCTCTCAAGAGCCTTCATCATCCTGATGGTCCTCTTCTGTATACTCTTGAGTTTATAAATGTCCTTCTTATAAGGTAGTGTCCAGAATCGAATATGATACTCTAGATGTGATTTGACTTGGCCAGAGATCAGCAGGACTCTCACCTTCTTAGCCTTGGAAACTGTGCTCCTCAATGCAGAACTCCTGCCCTCAAGAAGCTCATAGTCTATCCATCAGCCAACAAGAGTTTATTAAATGTCTAATATATGTACAAGTGGGTGGGAACCCAAAGACAAAGTGAAACAATCTTTGACCTCAGTTTACGATCTAATGGAGGAGACTGTGTTTACACACAGTGTGTGGATGCGTGTGCATAAATACATATATGTGTATATATACACATATGTGCATCTGTGTATGTATACACAGGTATATAAATACACATATGTACATGTATATATACACATGTGCATGTGTGTATGTATACATAGGCATGTGTGTATGCATACATATATTGTGTATATATACATATATGTGCATGTGTGTATGTATACATAGGTATGTGTGTATATATACATATATTGTGTATGGGTGTATATATACATATATGTGTGTGTGTATATATATACATATATGTGTGTATATGTATATATATATACATACATATATGTGTATGTATGTGTATGTGTATATATATTTATAATAAGGACATATAGAAATCAATTACATTGTTGTCGTTTGTCCTTTGTTCTTGAAGAAGACCATGACATCAGGAAGGTGATGCCATGACCTTCAAGTGAATTGGATTTCAGTGAGAGAGGGCTGTGTAAAGTCACCAGCCTGGCTTTTTCCTCCAGAGCCATCTGGATCCAATGGCAAGATGTAGATCAGGATGATTGGAGATGGCCCTGGATGCAGTGAAGGACCTTGGCCATTTCAAGCTAAGGTCTTTAACAGGTCTCAGTCTGACTGAGGCAACACTCATTCAGAAATTAAGGTTAGGTAAGAAATGAGGCAGAGGGGGCAGCTAGGTGGCACAATGGATAGAGCACCAGCCCTGAAGTCAGGAGGACCTGAGTTCAAATACAGCCTCAGACCAAACACTTGACACATACTAGCTGTGTGACCCTGGGCAAGTCACTTAACCCCAACTGCCTAAAAAAAAGAAAAAGAAATGAGCCAGAGAATGGCCTCTTCTACCTAGTCAAAAAAAAAATTGTCAGTCTGGGAGGGGAGGGCACTAGTGGTTGCTGGGAGCTAGGAAAGACTTCATGCAGAAGATGGTGCTTGAGCTGAATTTTGAAGGAAACTGGGGCTCCCAGGAGGTGGAGGTAGAGGTGGGTCGGGAGAGCACTCAGAAGAGACGGAGCAAATTTAGGTGCATTATGAAATCACAACATAAACTATCAATACAAGAGACATCTCAAGGCGGTACACATTCAGGTGATATAGACTTTGAGTAGTATGAGTTCAGAAGTGGGAGATTACTTTGGCCTGGAGTAGGCTGGGAGGGCTTTGAGGAGGAGCCAGTCCTTGAAGGACAGATTTGGTTAGTCAGAAGTGGAAATGCACTCCATGTGGGAGATGCCATTTAAACAAAGTTAGGGAGGTAGGGTTATGTGAGGAGAGTATCTCTGTTTGGTTAAATTAGATTGTTAGTATAGGGGATCAGTGGGAGACAAAACTAGGAAGGCAGGTTAGTCCTAACCAGTTCTGGGCCTCGAATGCCAAGGTGAGAGGCAAGGGACTTTCTTCTGTGACTTTATGAAGGATTGTGCCAGGGCTTGCACTTTTACATAACAAAAGGTAGAGAAGCCATCAGGCCGGCAGAGGAGCCAGTAGAATTGAAAGGAAACACTTCCAACACCAGGGAGTTGTGTAATCCCTAAGATGGCAGCTGGCTGAGTAGTCCAAACTGTGTCACCCTCAGATTCATCATCCATCGTTTGCCCTTAAAAAACAGCAAACTCGGCAGCTTCAGGTGGTAAGGTTGCGACACGAGGCTGTTTGTGAAATATCTCCGAGGCACTGTTCCAGCCCCACCTGACCAGTTTTTCTCTCGCCAGTTCCTACCAGTTCCCTCTACTCATAATTAACTGAAGCACATGGTTCATGTTGAGTTATCTGAGGGTTCAGAACTTTGGGTTGGGGTCAATTATACCATCCCATTTAAACCAAAATTTTCAAAGTTTTAACTTGGCAGCAGAATTTTTAAATGAGACTTCCTAAGAATGGAAGTATAATCACACCATTTACCACGTATTTTTACCCCAAAGAAATTCAATTCAATTTAGTTCAATGAGTATTCATTGAGCAACCACTATGTGCCAGGCACTGAGAATAAAAAAGACAAAAATGATATTGTCTCTGCTCTCCAAGAACTTACATTCCACTGGGAGGAAAAACATCTATACAGATAAATAAATATAAAATACAGTCAAAGTAAATGGAATCAGAAGGTCTGGGTTCAAATTCCATCTGTGATGCTTGCTACCTAGGTGACCTTGGACAAGTCCAATGCCTCATTGAGTCTCAGTTTCCTCATCTGTAAAATTGAAGGGGTTGGATCAGTCTGAAGTCTTTTTTATCTCTTGACCTAATATTTTATGATCCTCAATACAAAATAATTTCAGAGAGGGTGGAGTGGGAGTGGGGAAAGACTAAGAAATATGAGATCAGGTGACCCTTGAATTGTGCTGCAAATGGAGCCAGAAATTTGAAGCCCTAGAAGAGAAAACTTCAAGTTTCCAGTTGTTATAATTCAGTCTAGGGACAGTCCTATGAATGCTTTATAGCCACCTTTTGATGGTGAGTAAAGTGAAGAGGCAAGCATAATGCCCTTTGATGAAAAAGCAGCTAGGACTTTGTAATTGGTTTTGGAATGAAGTCAGATATGCATACACATACACAGTTATACACAAGAGCGTGTGAACGCATAGGCTATGTACATGACTGCTTAATATTCAGTTCAGTAGAAGAAAAACATCTGGTTATTCAATGAAAAATTTGTTCTCCTTGGTAGATTGCCAAAATTTTTTTCCCTACCTCTGAGCTGGCTAATGTTGGGTAGACCCAACATGAGTCATATGTGCACCAGGGTGTGCCTGTGCTTGAGCACACACACACACACACACACACACACACACACACACACTGACTGTCACCCAGCTAGCCCTATCGTTGGGCCAGAATGCATTCACATAGTGGTTAGGGATTGACCCCTACTTGCCATAGATCACCTATACAAGACAGATAATTCCCTTGGAGATCTTTGAGCACCAACAGCATTGGGCAGACTTACCTGAATCACGTTTCTGTCCCCTGTAACTTTAAAAATTCACAGGAAACATTATTCTTTTTGGCAAATGACTTGCAACATACAAGAGTTGTAATCAGTGACCTGGCAGTTGTGCCCAGCTCCCTGGAGCTCTGGCTTTTGAGTAGGAATGCATATTGTTTGTGGCCTGTCTGTCCAAATGTTGCATAATGCCTCAGGGTGTGGATGCTTCTTTCTCTGTCGCAACACTTTGCCTCCCACCGGGCAGTTTCACCTGCCAATAAATTCTTGAGGTAACCTGTCTTGACACTGGTGACTGTGAAGGAGGCTAGGAGAGAGTCCTCGGTGGGAAGGTTCAGTTCTCCTAAATGAGTCCAAACTGCCACACTCACATCACCAGTCTTTAAGAGTTTGTTTTGCCTGTTTCTATCTGGCTCAGTCAAGGCTGTCTCTGAAACATCTCATCAAGGGGCGAATTCGAGTAGTGGGCCAAGAACTTGGGATACTTCAGAGCAGCTCCAATTTTACAAGTTCTGGAGAGCGAGAGCGGGTGTGACAGCTCCCAAGGTGCCACTTCTCTTGTTTTCATATGTGAGAATTCAATTCACTATGCCCTTATTAAGTACCTAACGACACGGACTTTGTTTTAGGCATTAGGGATACAAAAGCAAAAACGAAGATGGTTTTCTACTCAAGAAACTTATGTTTTGAAGAAATACGAAAACTTTCTCTCTTTTAAAACCTGTGCAGCGAATGCTCACAAGTGTTCACGAACACGACAAAAGGTTTGGTGCAACCAACCAGTCAAACTTGGGGTTTGAGCCTCAGTTCTGGGAGTTCATGTTCAAAACCAACAAACACTAATTAAATGCTTTCTTGTTCGGTAGGCTAGAACAGTTACTGGGGAATAAAAGAACAAAAGCAAAGCCATCCCTGCCCTTTAGGAGTTTATAGCTTACTAGTGGGAAGGAGATGAGGCAGCTAAGTGGGGTGGTGGAGAGAGTGCCAGGCCTGGAGTCAGGAAGACTCCTCTTCCTGAGTTCAAATCTGACTTCAGACACTTGCTAACTGTGGGGCCCTGGGTAAGTCACTTAACCCTGTTTGCCTCAGTTTTCTCATCTGTAAAATGAACTGGAGAAGGAAATGACTATCTAGTGTAGTATCTTTGCCAAGAAAATCCCAAATGGGGTCATGAAAAGTTGGATATACTAAAACAACTGAAAAACAACTCTTGTAATAGGTTTTGGTCTATTTGGTCAAAGAAGGATTGGGTAATGTTTTTATTTATTGTTAAACAGCTACCACTCCAATATCTTTGCCAAAAACCTCAAATGGGGTCACAAAGTCAGACAAGACTGAAATGACTGAACAACAACAACAGGGGAACCATAAAACTACTTCACTTTGTGTGACCTTGAGCAAATCACAGATTCTGTCTCTTCATCCGTAAAATGAAAGGGTTGGGCCAGGTGATATCCATAGTCCCTACCAACTTGAAATCAGTTATCCCATGATCTTATTTTTAGATAGCACCCGAAGATTCACGAATCATTCCCTTCCTCAGAACAACCTTGTATTATTATTCACATTTCACAGATGAGAATACTGGGGAAGACAGAGGTTAAGTGACTTCCAGGGTCACACAGTTAAGTACGGATCTGAATCAGAATTTGAATGCAGGTCTTCCTGACCTCAAGTCTAGTGCTCCACTTAGTTCACCACTTAAATCCCTCCCAACTATGTACATATTGTGTGTGGTGAGAGATGATTAGAGAATCAGAAATTTAGAAACAGGAGGGATCTTACAGCCCGTCTTGTGTGACCCTCCTCATTTTATAGATGAAGAAAGTGAGGCACCAAAGTGCCCAAGGTCCCACAGGTATGAGGCATTTGAGCCTAGGTCAACTCAGCAACTTCCACGAGTCTATGCTACCTTGGTTCCTCACTCTCCCTTGTCATCCTTCCCCTATGCAATCAGCTGCCAAGTCCTGTTGATTCTACCTTTGCACCATTTCGTTCATATGCCCCCTTCTCTCCACTGCCACTGTCACCGCTCAGGCGTGGGCCCTCATCACCTCCTCTTAGTCTCTTGCAACAGTCTCATGGTTGGTTTCCCTGTCTCAAGTCTCTCCCCATTCCAGTCCATCCTCCACTCAGCTGTTAAAATGGTCTTCCTAAAGCATAAATCTGACAGCCTCTCATTGAACAAACCCTACTGGCTCCTTATTGCCCTTGGGATGAAATAGAAAATCCTCTGTTTGGCTTTGAAAGCCCTTATAACCTCAAAAAATGGCCCTGTCCTACCTTTACAGCCTTACACTTTCCCCAACATACTCTATAATCCAGTGACACTGGTCTCTTTGATGTTCCTCACACAACATACTCGTTGTCCTGACCGGGTATTTTCTCTGGTTGTCTCTTATGCCTGGAATGCTCTCCATCCTCATCTCTGCCTCCTGGCTTCCCTCCTTTCCTTTATATTTCAGCTCACATCCCACCTTCTGCAAGATGCCTTTCTCAGATCTCCGTAATGCTAGAGCCTTCCCTCTGAGGTTACCTCCAATTTACCCTGGGTAGGCACAGCGGTTTGCATGTGGTCTCCCCCACTGGAATGTCAGCATTATGGTCACAGACTTTCTTTGCCTTTCTTTGTGTCCCCAGCACTTATCACAGTGCCTAGGCCAGAGTAAGTCCAAAAATGATTGACTTACTGGGGAATGGGCAGCAGCACCCAATACACCAAGACACACTCATATATGTGTGTATATCTGCATGTTTATATGTATATATACATATATGTAAAGGTGTGAAAAGAGGAGTTTGAAGTTCATCTCTTGACACCAGTAAATAGTTTGGATAAAGGGAATTTGTTATTGTTTGGAGGATATTCTTTTGTTTATTCTGGAGTGCTGATATTTCCTATTAACACAGATAATAAATTTTGGCCATATTTAAAATATGATAGATTGCTATGGCAGTAGGAAACAGCATGGTTCATTGAACAGAGTCCAGACTTAAAAGAATGTGTACACACACATGTATGTATACAGGTATATATATAAGTGTGTATATATATAGTCACATACATGTATGCATATGTATATATGCATGTATATAGATAAATGTATATGTGTGCACACATATACATACACATATGTGTGCATATATGTTTCTATATGATTTGTTGACTCTGAAGGACCATCAACATGTATGTTAAAGCCTTCTAATAATATAATCTATTTAGGTATATATGTATATGTGTATATACATATACACAGATATATGTGTGTATATAGATGTATATATTTCTTTATTATTTGTTGACTCTGAAGGAACATCAGCATGTATGTTAAAGTCTTCTAATAATATAATACATAGGTATATATGTATATGTGTATATATATATATTTCTATATTATTTATTGACTCTGAAGGAACATCAACATGTACATTAAAGCCCTTTAATATAAAGAGGGGAACTGAGATGGAGAAGTAGACTTTGGGCCAGACATTGACATCATAGGATCATAAGATCATATATTTAAAGCTGGAAAGGACCTCAGGGGTTACCTTGTCTACCCTCCTTATTAGAAAGGGAAACAGATCTAGAGAGATTAAATGAAGTCAGGGCCACATAAATAGTTAAATGGTTGAACCCAGATTTGAACCAAGATTCTCTCACTCTAAATCCTTCCTTCTCTCCTCTGTGCTGTGATGCCTCATTGAAGAAGGAGGGAGAAAGTACTGGGAATTGGTAGATAGTAACTCTCAGTATCAGGATTGGGTGAAAAATTTGGATCGAGTGAACTCAAAGTGAGTAATGTCAGTGGATGGTAGTCTAGATGTGGCAACAAAGACCAAGAAGAAATCTGACTTCTGCTTTACAGAGCAGAGGTATGACTAGAGATGCATTTAAGTGCCGAAAAGAATGGCCAAGGATTTTGTGTCATCTGGGGGAAGCCAGTTCTCTGAGGTGACAAAAGATGGAAAGTGCCTGAGAAGAAAAGATCTAAAATGAAAGGAAGTTTGTTAGTTATGGAATCAGAATGCCAGAGGGCACAGTGGAAGGAGTAGGTAGATCTGGAGAGGAACATTGAGGGGGTAGGGCTGAGATGGATGGAGAGGAAAGAGTAGGCAACAGTAGTCAGAAAATGGCTTACTCTTACACAGCTGGGTTTGGGAGAATAAGACTGATAACCATTGGGGAGTGAATCTGAGGTGGAAACAGCTCTGTTGGTGATGGCAGATGAATAGGACATTCCTAGTCACAGTTCTGCCTTACAGGATTGGTGTGTTTAGTATTGCTTGTGGTCTTGACGTGGCCTGGACTGTCTCGTGGTCTCACTGTGGTCTGGCAGGACTTCAGAACTCTGTCTTTTACGGTGCTTGGTTTGAGTCATGGAGCTGCTCCCAGCAGAGGGGTCTAGCTTGTGATTCCAATTCCCTCCTTTTGAGTATAGGACTTTGCATTTATCCCTATTAAATTGCATCTCATTTGATTCAGTGTTCTATAAGATCCTTTTGGATCTGGATTTTGTCAGCCAAAATTTTAGCAATCCTGCCTAGCTTTGTATCAACTTCCAATTTTGTGAATATGCCCTGTATATCTTTATTTAAGTCATTGGTTAAAATGTTAAATAGCACAGGACCAAACACTGATTCCTGGGATATCACTTGAAACCTCTTTCCCAGATGACATCATCATCATCATCATCATCATCATCATCATAGCTAATATTTATATAGGGCTTACTATGTGTCAGGCACTGTGCTAAGGACTTAACAAATATTATCTCATTTGAACCTCATAACAATCACGGGAAGTAGGTGCTATTATTATTATCCTCACTTTACAGATGATAAAGCTGAGACAAACAGAAGTTAAGTGACTTGCTTAGGGTCACATAGCTAGTAAGTGTCAGTGGTCAGATTTGAACTCAGGTCTTCCTGACTCTAGGCCTTATGCTCTATCCACTGTACCACCTAGACATAAAATAATTAATAAGCACTGTTTGTATCTGGTAATTCAACAAGTTCAGAATAAAGTTAATTGTACCATCATCTAGCCCATATTTCTCTGGAGGTTGGGCTCCAATGCTTTGTCAAATGCTTTGAGAAAACCTAGACAATTTATATTCCCTCATCTTCTCATTTAATAACCCTTTCAAAAATGGAAATTAGATGAATCTGTTATGGCCTGTTCTTAATAAAGATATCCTGGCCCTCAGTGATCATGGCTTTCTTTTTTGTATGTTTGTCAACCATTCCTTTAAAAATATATGTGTGATCCTATCATCCTATGTTCAAAGTTTTCAGCAAGAATTGAAATCAAGCTGAGAGGCCTATGGCCTGAAAATTCTGTTCATCTCTCTCTCTCTCTGAAAACAAGAACAAGGCTTATTCTTCCCCAGCCTTACAGCACCTCCCCTGTTTTCCATAATCTCAGAGATCACTGACAATGACTCAGTGATCACGTCTTTCAATTCTTTCAGTAATGGATGATGTAGTTCAGGTCTGGAGACTTGAAATTATCAGTGGTGTGTAGGCACTCTATTACAATCTGTTGAAGCTCTGATATAGCTGATATAGCTCTGATCCTGGAGTCAGGAAGATCTGAGGTCTAATCTGGCCTCAGATACTAGCTGTATGACCCTGGTTAGGTCACTTTACCTCTATTGTCTCAGTTTCCTCATCTTAAGATTGATGATAATGATAGCACCTACCTTTCAAGGTTGTTGTGAAGAGAAAATTAAATGATATTTGTAAAGAACTTTCCAAACCTTGAAGCATTTTATAAATGCTATTATTGTTATTATTATTATTAATAGTAGTAGTACTATTCCTGACATCCCTTCTAGCTCAAATCCTGTAAGTCCACTGTTTCTAACACTGTTTTATGTGCAAACAAATTCCAGGTTCCAACTGGGATGGGGAATGTTAGAGACACACATAATAAACTCTTACATAGAGTTTATGTAGATAAACTCATGTAGAGTCCATGAATTGATATATAGTAAACTCTTAAATGTTGAAATCCCATATTTGCTTACTGGTTAGCTATGTGACCTTGGGAAAGTCACATCCGTTCTCTGGACTTCAGTTGTTTCATTTGTAAAATGAGGAAATAGAAGTAGATTATATATAAGGTCCCATCCGGATCAAAATTCTTGATCCTGTGTCTCCCTATAAGCCGCTTCTTCACCAGTCTATAGCAATAGACATCAGACTACTAACTGATTAGTACAAGCAGAGGGGAGATTGAGGATTGGAAGGGATGTTTGTAATTTCATAGATCATAGAATTACATTATGGTAGAGTCAAGAGGTACCACATCTAATCTCATTTCACAGTTAATAAAACAAAGTGGAAAGAGGGGAAGTAATTTGTTCTTGACCATGCAACAAGGTGGGGGTAAAACCTTGATTTACAAGAAAAATTAGTGATACCTTTGGTTTTTACTCTACCTCTCCTCAACAATTGAGTCCTCCCTTGTCACAAAGAAAATATCTAAAGAAAATTGAGAGACACAGGGACCTCTCTGATGGTATATCCTACATTCCACATCTATAGACCCTGACATCTTTATTGAGGTGGATTTTCATGTCCCTTCCATATGTCCACTTTGGACACCTTCTCCATCTTCCTTCTTACTGTTGTCCTGGCTTTCCTCACCTGGACCAGCACCTTTCACAGCTGATTTCCCAAATATGTACCCATATCCCCTCAGCTCTGTAATGCCTTTAATGGAGTTAGCCATTTTGATCAATGACTAGTGACTGAAAACTTGTCTAGCATATTGTATCTAGCTGGGCATGAACCAGACCAGACCATGTTGTTTCATAGCCTATCTAGTTATTTACTAAGACTTGTGACATCTTCCATGTGGATGGGTACCTCTTTTCCTAGGAACTGTGGTACAGTGGAAAAATTGATGCACCTGGACTAGGGTTCAAATCCTGTGTCTGCCACTTACCACCTGTATGACCTTGGACAAGTCATTTTACCTCTGGGAGTCTCAGTTTCTTCATCTGTAAAAATGAAGGGATGAACTCAATTACCTCTAAAATTCCTTCTTGCTCTATATCTATGATCCATGACCCTCTCCATTTACTTCTCATCTCTTACTCCGGGCTTAGTAATCAAATCCCAATGCTTTTTGAAAGGGAGGATCAAATGACTGTTTTGTAGATCAATTCACCACCCTGGAAGTCCCCAGACTAAAATTGCCTTACCTAGCCACCATTCCCTATAGGTACTTTCTCCCAATATTAGAATATAAACATCTTGAAGCAAATACTTTATCATTTTTTAATTTAGCACACAGCATTTAGCACAATGTCTGGCACATAGTAAACCCTTAATGATTTTTCATTGAAAATTGAATCATATTTTAAATCTACCAAGGAGCTTGCTATTTATAGGAAATTGTATGATAAATTATTTTATAATGATAATAATAATAATAATAATAATGGAATTAGAGTCAGAATCCGGAATCCCTATTTAAAGCCCCGGCTCTATCATACTCTAGCTGTGCAACGTTGGACAAGTCTCTTCTCTACTTCACTTGGCACTCCCTGGGATTCATCTTCTCCTTGTTCATTTCCATTCTGTTGCAGATTCACCCATCCCCCATACCACTTTCTTAATTCAGAAAGGTCAAGGTCTTCTATTGCACCCCTGGCCATCACCAGTCATCTTGACTTTGGTACTGCCACTGAACTTCGATGACTCTGGAGGCTGATGACTTTGTGCAACTCCTCCTCACTTAAACCCAATTCAAATTAAGCAAGTGAAGACATCATCTTCTACATGTCATTGGTCCTCTTTGAGAATGAAGAAAGAACAACTTTCTGTCTCTTGCTTTGAGCTCTATACCCAAATCCACACTCCCTTTGCCTCTAAAAAAGATTTATTGGGACACCTAGGTGGAGCAGTGGATAGAGCACTGGTTCTGGAGTAAGGAGGACCTGAGTTCAAATCAGGCCTCAAACACTTACTAGCTGTGTGACACTGGGTAAATCACTTAACCTTTATTGCCTAAAAGAACAAAAAACCAAGATTCATTAATGGACTTCCCTCATGGTTCTACTCACTATGTTTGTCATTTCCCAGACTTTAACTCCCTTCCTGGCTGCCACTCCTCTTTATGTGTTGTCTCCTCCAATTGGAATGTAAACTCCTAGAAGGCAGGGGCTATCTCACTTTTGTGTTTGTACCACCCCCACCCCCACCTCCAACGCCCAGCTCTTAGTACATTGCTAAGCACCTCATAAGCTTTTTATGCCCTTTTTTAACTCTTTCTCTGGACCTCATGTTTTCTCATCTATAAAATGAGGGGGCTGGTTTCTGGGGAGGCCATATGGTAGTGGAAGGAGGACTGGATCTGGAGTCAAGAGTCACCTGGTTTTGAATACTGGCTTCAATAATTACTACTTTCTACGTGGCTGGCACATAGGTATTTCATAAAAGCTTGTTGATTTGTGTGATGCTGGGCAAATCAGTTAATTTCTTTGAGCTTGCATTTCTTCTTCCATAAAGCAGGGATAATAATATTTGCATCACCTACCTCATGGGATCAAGGTAAGAGGAATGAGTTGTATAGCTCAAAGGGTTGCATAAATGTGAGCTATTATTATCTCTCGAAGGTCCCTTCTAACATTCTCTGCATCTTTAGATTTAGGTTTTCATACACTGGATTTCCTTAAAACTAGGTATACCTGTAGCCAAATAAGTCCTATTTCATCGCTTTCAAGTAGGTTTCCATCTTAGTAGTTGACTTCTTTTGGGCAAATCATAAGGATCATTTGATGATAGATTTAGAGCTGGAAAGGACCACACATTGTGTCCAACCCTCTCATTTCACAGATGAAGACACACTGTTATAAGTGACTTGCCCAGGCTCACACAGTTAGTAAGTGTCTGAGGCTGGATTTGAATCTGAGTCTTCCTAATTCCAAGTCTAGTGCCCTATTAATTATACATGTTGTCTTTCTGAGACTCCTTTTGCATCTATTTGCTTTTTCAGGAAAAAGCAACTTGCAAATACTTCTGTTTTTCTAAATCCTGATAGTGGTAGGCAAGAATACTATAATCATCGGAGAAATTTCTTCCCATTCCAGGAGATGTTTCATCCACACACACCTTCTACTCTGGAGTCCCTGGGGTCAGAGTAGTACATTCTATTTATACCAGCTCTCCTCCTCTGAATGTTCATCATGATATGGAGATCACTCTGTAGTTTTGATGGCTATGCTGATGATGTACAAACCCTGATAAGCCTGCCAAACTGGAAAGGGTTTGAGTGCTGGTCCATCCAGGGACTTAGGTGGCATAGTCAATGGAGTTCTGGACTTGGAGTCAAGAAGGCATGTGTTCAAATCTTGCCTCTGATACTAACTACCTAAGTGAACCAGAGCAAGTCTCTTAACTTCTCTCAGCCTCAGTTTCCTCATCTGTAAAATGAAGGAATTGGACTAGATGACCTCTACACTCCTTTTCATCTCAGTGATCCCACGCTACCATGTGTTGTTCAACCTCCATTCCAGCACTAGAGAAGTGTATTGCCGGGAGAAGATGAATTATTATTATTATTATTTTTTCCATCCTACCAACTCAGAAGCATGGGGACATTCAAGACCTGGGTGAGAGGTGGAATGCCCATAATGATGAAATCATGGGTCCTTGAAATATTGAAACTAATTCACACACCTGAAGTTCCACCCTTCAAAAGAGTGGGAAGTATGCAATGTGTGATGGGGAGAACATTTCTTGGGAAAATCCTAGGTAATCCTGCCACCCACTCCCAACCCCTGACTCTATTGCAAAAGCCCTCATTGCCTATGTGATTATGGAGGCTATTCCTGGAACACTTTGGAAGCAGGTGGTCCTCTGGAAGTACAACTACCTTTCATTCTGGTGGTGGATTCCAACAGCTTGGGTCCAAGGGGATGTTCAGTGTAGACTTATACCATGCCTGCTAAGGAAGACATGTTCTGCCAAACTGGGGGCCTAAGAAAACAGACGTGATATGATTTCAAGGGCCTATGAAGACAGCTGTTTGGACAGGGCTTCTGGAAGAGCAGAGATGTACATCTATAGGTCTGACTGTTTCTGACCTGTCTGCAGAAAACAAGACAAAACACAACAAAGAAGGAGGTCGTGAACTTTCCCAAGCTGCTCTTTGACAAGCCTAGCTTTAAGACTGGAAGGCTAATCCTTGGGATTAGTCTCTCTTAAGGCAACCTTTCCATTGTTGGAACCACAGTCACTCCCCATTTCTAGTTATCTCAGGAACAGGTTGAGAAATTCTCCAACAAATGAATCAACTTTAATTGGCATTAATTATCAAAATTGTCACAGAGTGTTTTAGGGAGAAGGGAGTCAGATCATAGAATTTTGGAGCTAAAAGAGATTTTTAGAGCTTGTTTAGTACAATATATTCACTCATTTTACAGAGAAGAAAACTGTAACCCACTAGTCATCTCGTTAATTCTAACTACATAACATCTTTCACATTTTCTTCAAGTTCAGACTCCAGTCTCTTCTAATTTCTGTCTCTGAATTGGTCTCTCTGCTTCCAGTCCCTGCTGAGTTTAATAATGATAATAGTTAGCATTTATAGAACACTGATTATGGGCCAGGCATTGTGTTAAACAGTTTTATACAAGTTCTCTTATTTGATTTTCACAAGTCTGGGGAAGCAGCTGCTTTCCCATTTTACAATTGAGGTCATTAAGGCCAACAGCAGTTAAGTGACTTGCCCAGGGTCACACAGCTACAAAATATCTGAGGCCAGATTTTAATTCAGGTCTTCTTGATTCTAGATCCCGCACTTTCTCCATTGTGCCATGTACCAGTCTCTATAATCTAACTTCAAAGCAGCTGCTAGATTACAACTTTCGAAACATGGGTCTGACTATGTCACTCTCCTACTCTGAAATCTTCAGGGCTCCATATTTACTTCTAGAATAAAATGCGAGTCCTCATCTTGGCACTTAAAGCTTGCCACAAACTAGCTCCCATCTGCCTTTCCCAGACATTTCATATTCTTTCTTTTCATGAATCCTATCTTCTAGGCAAACTGGCCTCCTAGCTGTTCCCCTACTTAATGCTATCTCTCACCTTCCTACCTTTGTCCCTCATGCCTTGAATGCACTACATCCTTACCTCCACCTGGGGGAGGCTGGAGCCTCGAAATCAGTGAATTCAATGCTTGATTTATTGTGTTGTTGATTGTCTAGACTTCAAGTGACGGAGAGAATGTCAATCATGCAGATTAAACTTTTAAAAAAAGTGTGTCATGGGTACATTTTTTCTTCTTCAGAGAGTCTACTGGTAAACCTTTATCAGCATCCCCCTGAGTCCCACCTCATGTAATCCTTGGCTTCCTTAAAAGCCCAACTTGGGTGCCACCTCTTTCCTCATGCTTTCACTGACTCCTTGACCCCTAAGTGTTAGTGAGGAAACTCTCTTTTCCAATTACCTTGTATTTCCTGATCTGTGTACAAGGTGCATCCCCTTAATAGGACATAAGCTTCATGGTGGTAGTGACTGTTTAACCTTTGTCCCTGTATCCTTAGTACCTAAGGATCATTGCGACCTAGTGAGAGGAGAACCAGAGTCAGGAAGAGATCTGCATTTGAATCTTACCTCTAACCCTACTAGCCATGTGACCTTGGGCAGGTGTCTTGACCCCTCAGTGCCCCAGACATCTCTCCTAGATGTCTCTGTCTGTATTGGTAGAGGAGCTTTCCTCATGGGAAGCTCTCTCAGTTAACTACATCACAGTTTTGGGCCCCTCCTTTCCAAATCCTTATTGCCTAGCAGAGTGTACTCTTGCTCATAGTAGCACTTATAAGTGTTTGTTGATTGACAGAATGTAGTGTTGCAGAATCAAACCAACAAGCTTAGAGTGTTAGAATTCCCCAATGGCTGGGAATCATTGGTTTAAGAGGAGGGAGGGGCAGGTGCTGAGTTTAGTTTTGCAATGCACTCTCTGGCAGAGGAACAGAAGTGATGGCGGTATCTCTCCTCGGCATGATGGGAATTCTTGAGTCCTCCTTGCTGACTCCCTATGGAGGCACTCTGGTCTTGTCAATATCTATCAATGGTGAAATCCTGGTAGTGGGGTGGGCTTGAAAGGAAGCTTAAGGAGGGTTTATCTATGACTCCTCATAGAACTTGACAGCCTTTAACATTGAGAAAAGTCCCATTAATTCTGACTAGAGTTGGAATTTTTTCAGTTTGTGGTTTCATACCACTGTTTTTTGCATAGTTGGAATCCTGACTCTGACATTGCCTGGCTATGAGAGACCCTGGCCACTTAACCTTTTTGGAATTAGGTTAGCTGATTTAAAAGTGGAGACGATAATCTTTGCATTATACAATCACTATGGAAAAAGGTGAGTTTGTATTGTTGTCTTCCTAGACATCCATAGACGTGCCATCTGCACTTGACTGGATTCTGTCCCCACTTGAGATTGGACTCCATCCTTGGAGATACCCTAGGCTTTGATAAGCCAGTTTCAGCTTTATTCTACTTAGCTTCCAGTCTATCAGAACGTACTTCCAGGACGTCTTCAGCTATGCCACTACTGTTTAGCCCTTTCCTCCTTTTCAGTTCTCCATCTTCCCTTTACATTTTGTATTCCCGCATTAGATTATAAGCTCCTTGAAGGTAGAAATTGTCCTCTTTGCTTGTATTTTTATCTGCAGTGCTTAGCACAGTGCTTGGCACATAGTAAATACTTAAAATAGCTACTCTGCCTTCACCATCACCATCACCGTCACCACCACCACCACCATCATCATCACCATCATCATCATCACCACCACCACCATCATCATCATCATCATCATCATCATCATCATCATCATCATCATCATCATCATCATCATCATCTTCTCTATAACCAAGAATCCAAGTTGCTCAGTTGGGAGAACATCCTGGGCTTACATTGAGGGTCACATTTTCAATATGCTATTCAGGTAGTAACATTACTGAACATCAGCACAAAACTGTAGCAAGAGTGCCACCTTGGGAATCTAGAGATGAGGGCACCAAGCCAGTGACTGTCATAAACTTGCTTTGTGACTCTGGGCAAGTCATTTAACTTAAGTGTAAAATTAAGAGGTTAGAATAGATGATATGAAAGGTCTGTTAAAATCCTCAAATTCTATGATTCCAAACAGTGGAGGCCCTAGGCAACACTATGAAGGAGGTAAAGTCCTTGCTTCTTTTCCTTAATTCTTTTTTGTAATAATAGTTAATATTCTTTCAGCCCAAAGTGCATTATATACATATAGCGGGTCTGCTTGCCTCACTCTGTCAGAGCAGGGCAGACCCCCTCATTATCATGTCATTATCATATCACCCCCTCAGAGCTCTAGAGGTAGAGCCTCTACCCTCATGGGGTGATGTGTCATTTCTCTGATGCTATAAAGGTCAGGTTCTGAAGAAAAGGGATGAAATGTCGAGGATTTGTTCCTTGGGGTTTCTAGACTAAGCAGACGGACCCTACTATAATGCATTTGTGGTGGATGAGGGATTCATAATAAGGCAAGCAGACTTACTATTTAGATGGGAATAAAAAGAACAATGTAAGCATTTCTTAACTCGAAATCAGCAGTTTAGTGATGCAAAGTCTATTCTTCTCATATTAGCAGTACTTGTGTAAGACCTAGGAATAAAGCAAGAATCAGTACTTAAACATTTAACAAATCAACAAATGTGAAAGTTTGCAAAATTTATTTTAAAATGAACTGACTTATAAGGGAAACACCCACCAGAAAAAATGGCTGTACAGTTACAGCCTAGATTGAAGACAGGGAAAACTTGCTTATTTTTCTAGGATCCCACAAATTAGGGAATCTAATAATGAAATTTCCAAACGGAGAATCTCTGTAGGGGTCCCTGCAAATGTGAAGGGCCCAGTCTCATCTCAGATGAAGCCCTGCATGTGATGAGAACTCTGGCCTCAGTCTCTCTTGATAAGATTGGCTATATCTTTCCCTTAAGGTTTTAGGTCCTGAGGGATTTGGGTATCTATTGTCCAATGCTTTTGGCTCAAGCACTCATTCCTGTGTGTCTTCTCCTCTCCCCACTTATCTGCTGAAGACTAGTGCCCCAGTATCATTTAACTAATTAATATTCACTGGCTTTTATTTTTATTTGAAGATATAGCAAGAACAGAAGTACAAACATTTCCCCGCCTCACAAACACTTGGAGGGGGGGACATACTCTCCCCTTTCTTTCAATGTCCAATTCAGATACATCCCCTGCATAAAATCTACCATGATCCCCCAGATTATAATGGCTTTTTCCTTTTCCATTTCATGGAATCCTTCATTTTAAAATTTTCTAATGCATTTATCATGAAATATTGTGCTCACAAAATTTGTGTATTGTTTCATCTTCCCCTAGTAGACAGCAAACTTCATGAGGCAGAAGATCATGCCTTACCTAAATTCCAAATTGACCTGAGTGTATAGTACAGAGTTTTGCATGTAATAGGTGGCTTAATTTATAATTTTATCTGATGTAGTGGAAAGAGTACCCAAACTGGAACCTAAAGGATCTAGATTAAAATCCTGAAGGAGACAGTGGAGTACATTGGAAAGAACACCGGTTTTGCAGGCAAAGGTTCTGAGTTTTAATCCCACTTTTGATGTTTACTACCTCTGTAATGTTGGACAGGTCACTTAGCCTCCCTAAGGTTTAGTTTTCTCATCTGTAAACTGAGAGGACTGCACTACCTGACTTCTGAGATCCCTTTCAGCTCTGTGTTTATGATCCTATGACTTAGTTTCTCCTATTTACAACTCTGACTATAGAACACTGAGCAAATCACTTAAGCTCTTTTGGTCTTCATCTGTAAAATTTGAGATTTGGACTTGATGAAGCATTCTCTAGGTCCAAATCCTGTGTTTTTAAATCCCCCTTTGCTTTTTGGAGGATGCTGTACTTTGAGTTGAGGAAAGAAGTAACAATGGAATCTGGGAATGCTTTGAGGATAAAGTACTGACTGAAGGTCCTGAAGGTTAGAAGGTGTTAAAATAATTAAATAGGGGGCTAACTACCACATTGAGGATTGCCTATACTGTCTCACCATACCATGTGTAGTCAGATGCTAAGAGGGTTTCACAGTGGGAGGAAATGGAAAACCAAAGAATGGCACAGTCATTTGAGTATCAGCCATGGCTTTACCTTGGGCAAGTCTTTCCTAATGATGTAGGAGTAATAGAGTGTGGGACTGTGGGAGAATAAGAGAAACACCCATAGTCAGGGGAGTACTGATAGGCAGGGATGACTTTAGGAGAGTTTCACAGAATGAGAATACAGCTTATCTGTTATAAGAGAAATAAATAATTAAAAAAAAAGATGAGTGGGTTGCTATTTTGCAGGATAAGTTAATGATTCTTCATGTACTAAGGCATGGATCCTTTGAGTAATTTAGGACTATGTCATAATGATAGTAATAATACCCTGGATTTTTATAGCTTCTTTCTTCTTGGAAGCTCAAAGTACTCTCACTTGCTATCTCATCTCTCTTCCTAACTTTCCTGTGAAGTATCGTATCCTGGCAAGTATCATAACCCCCATTTTACAGATGTATAAGAAGAATCTTTCACTGACAAAGATATGTCTGCATGTCTTTGACTAAGTGCAGATCTACGTGTGTGTGTGTGTGTGTGTGTGTGTGTGTGTGTGTGTGTGTGTATGAATTCATGCATACATCCTGATTAGATACTGTCCAGCTCCTGGGGCAATCCACATAGCTGTCTCTACTCTGGAGAGTCAGACAGCCTAACCTAAGTCAGTCATAATTTCTGGACAACCAGGCAGAGTTGGTTTATTAAAAAGGACTCCAAAGTTACTGCATCTACCTACAAACATCTGCCTTTGCCTCATCCTCCCTTAATTCCTCTTTCCTCTCTCCCCAAGCCAACCTGATATAAAAACAAGAACTAGCTAAAATTATCTCTGGGGAATCATTGCAAGTTTCAAAGCAAAAAGGGAAGGGGTTGTTTAAGTGGATGGGAAGGTGGAGTGAGAACCTGGGATGGGGTGGGGAACCAGCGAGCCTGAGGCCACATGTGACCCTCTATGTCCTCAAGTGCAGCCCTTTGACTGAATCCAAACCTCACAGAACAAATCCCCTTAATAAAAGGATTTGTTCTGTAAAACTTGGACTCAGTCAGAAGGCCTCACCCAGGGACCTAGAAGGCCACATGTGGCCTCGAAGCTGAAGATTCCCCCTCCCCTAATCTGGGAGGTTCAGAGGAGGTAAAAGGAACAAAACGTCAGAAATTGTCTCTGATTTTCAACCTTTCTTGCATTTAACTACCTACTTCATGTTATTTTAATGAGTGAGTATGTTCCCTGTGGGATTTTAAGTCCCAGGGACTGGGAGTCTCTTAGTGTCTTGCACAGGGTAGGGAGGGACTCAGTAAATGTTTGATAACAATAAATTAATATAGAGCTTTGGAGTTTACAGAGCACTTACCCTGTGAGGTAAGTAGGGCAACATTATTCAGAGTCATAACTCGGTGAAACTGCACCTAAGGCCGATTTGTCTGGAGGTGAGCACAGAGGGCAGCAGGGTGTGGCTGTGCGGAGGGCAGTAGTGCTGTGGGTTCAGCTGTCACACAGCGACAGGTGTACCTTATACGTCTGAAAGAGCTCAAGGAGAGGTGTAGACAGAGATAGTGGTTGTTGCCAGAAAGAGTGAAGCAGTGTCCTCCAAGGGAGGGAATGAGCCCCATGAAGGCCAGTGCCTCTAGAAAAGGCATCATTCTCTGCATGATAGTTAGAGTTCTGATATTATCCCTATACTAGAAGAAAACTGGGCTCAGAGAATCTCTCTAGGAGGTCCCAGCAAATGTGAAGAACTCAATCTTATCCCAGAGGAAACCTTGCATGTAGTGAGTTCTCTGGCCTCACTCCCCCTGAGTGAGACTGGCCACATCTCCCCCTTAGGGTTCTAAGCGGTACCTCTGAGACATTGGAGTTTTTATTCTCTAATGCTTTTGAGTCAAACTCATTGCAGTGTGGCCCCACCCAAATTCTCTGTTTGTTGGTTAGTCATTTTTAGTACTTCTGACTCTGTGACCTCCTTTGGAGTTTTCTTGGCAAAGATACTGGAGTGGCCTTCCATTTCCTTCTCCAGTTCATTTTATAGATGAGGAAACTGAGGCAAACAGGGTTAAATGACTTGACCAAGGCCACACACTTGTTAAGTATCTGAAGCTGGCTTTGAATTCAAGTCTTCCTGATGCCACTCTGTCCACTGTATCACCTAGCTGCCCAGTGCCCCAGTACTATTTAATTAATTAATATCAATTGATCTTTCCTAAGAAATACTTTACTTGAAGATACAGTTAAGAACAAAAGTGAAAACATTTCTCCTATTTCCCTACAATGCTTGGGGTAACATACTCTCACTTTTCTTTTAAAGTCCAATTCAAATATTATCCTTTGAATCTTCCATGATCCCCTGTGATAAAAGATCTGGCAGATGGAATGGATGGAACAGGCACATAGATTTTAGACTAATAAGGAACTTTGCATATCATTCAGGCCATTCCCACTATTTACATAGAAGGAAACTGAGGCCCAGAAAAAGAAAAAAAATTGTTCCCAGGTTTTCACAACTAAAATCCAGTGCTCTTTTTGTGACACCTGTTGAATTGAGGAAACAAATTGATGGCATATGTTCAGCCCCTTCATGGTAGGTTCCCAGGCCATTACAAAGAGCTGTGTTTTCTAAAATAATTTCTTATAATTGTTATTTGGTTTGATTTTTCCTTTAGCTTCAATTCTGTCATGCTGTGGGCACTGTCATGTGGAAAAGGATTAGACTTATTCTACTTGGTCTCAGTAGGCAGAATCAATACAACGGGTAAATGTACTGACCAGGCCTTGGGCCAGTCTCATCTTTCAGTCTCTGAATTGGAATGAAATAAGACTTATGTACAATATAACATTTTTTAAAGATTACGTAACAACAGGGTAACTATGAAAAGAATATTCAACAAGGGTGCAACATCGGTTCAGCTGGATAGAGCTCTCCTTATCACCATAGTGAGATGGGCCATCTGATGGAGATAAAGAAGGAAATAAAGATTTATTAAGTGCTCACATATGCCAGTACTCTGCTAAGTGCTGGGGATGCAAATACAAACAAAAGGAAAGATGGTTCCTGTTCTAAAGTAGCTTAATTTCCAATGGGGGAAACAATACACATAAAGGATCCAAGCAGGGTTGTGGGGGGTGTGTGGTGGTGGTAGAAGGTAGCTAGTACAAGGGTATAGCTTTGAAATCCAGAAGAAGTCAGGAACAGTGTTGGGAATAGAATGAAGACATGCTGGTCTCAGCCCTTTTACAAAATGGAGACGCCAGGAGGAACTCATTAAAAAGAGAAGGGAGGTAAGCTTTACAAAGAGATATTCCTGGTGAGTGGGCCATGGGGATGGTGAACTGTTCCAGGGTGTGGAGACCCTATGAGCTGAGGAAGTTCCAGAAATGAACCAGTAGTAGATGGAGCATGGTTTTGAAATCCACGTTAGGAAATTGGGAACAAGACCTGGAGGAAAATGTCAGCTATAAGGCTTCTATCAAATATGAGATGCCATTGATTCCTCATACACTGGGCTTTTATACTTAGGTGAATAGGAAATTACACTAGAATTCAACAGCTAAGCCTTAGTTATCTGTTTGTCCCTTCTGCCCCCAGCTGCTAAAACCTTCTTTGAGATTACCTCTAGCTACTTTGTATAAATCTTATGTGTATCTGGTTTGCATCCTTTCTCTCTCATTAGAATACATGGTCCTTGAGGATAGTGACAATTTTTTCACCTTTCTTTATATTTTAGCCTTAGCACAGTGTCTGGAACATAGTTGTTTATGCTTAATTTTTGAAGAGGACCAGTGCCGTTATGGGTGATGTCTTGACTCCTGGGTGAATTGGATTTAAGTGAGGTAGACTTGCACAAAGTTGTCAGTCTCTCTCTTCCAAAGTCATCAAAGTCTAGCAGCAGGACAAAAGTCAGGATGACTTGTGAAGGCCTGGGATGAAGTGGATGACCTTAGTGTCTTCAATGTCTGACCAAGTTCTAAGTGTTTCACAGCATGGCCATTGGAACAAATTGTTCTCATCTGCCCATTCCATGGGAGACATCTTCAACTACCTCATCGAAGGGTTTGACCTCAACCTGGTTTGGCCCATCTGCTGAGAGTTTCTTGGGGTGTGGCCACTGCCCTGCTACAGCTTCTTGGAACTTGGGTGAAGGTGGATACCAAAGGTGGATGAGCAGCCCTGGAAAGGGCTCTGCAAGCTCTCCAACCAGAGGTACTGGTCCTCCCTGAACAGCCCACACACTCCTTGGAACACAGTAAGGGCTTAATGAATGCTTGTTGATTTACCTAATTCCTCCGAACTAATTAAGTCTCTAGGGCAATTTCATTGCCTTTCAGGGAAAGATGAGAGTAGCTTACAGAAAACAGATGTTACTCTTACCCCAATAAAAGTTGCAAAGAGGTCATTGTAAATTTGATATAAGGAAAAACTTCTTAATACTTAAAGCTATTCCCAAAGAGATATAGATTTATAGATTAGGCTGTCTCAAGAGCAGTGGGTTCCCTTTCCTTAGAGATCTTCAGGTAGAGGAGGTACTCATGGTAGGGATTCCATTTGGGCAAGCTTTGGAATCTATGGCTGCTAAGGTCTCTTCCAATGCTAAAATTCTGTGTGCCTATATCACTGTCTTTGTGGTCCTGAAAGGGGGGGGGGGGGAGAGAGACAGACAGAGACAGAGACAGAGAAAGAGAGAGAGACAGAGAGACAGACAGAGACAGAGACAGAGAGACAGAGACAGACAGACACAGAAAGAGAGATAGAGACAGAGACAGAGAGACAGACAGACAGACACACAGAGAGAGAGAGAGAGAGAGAGAGAACACTAAAGCAGGGGGAGATGTGAGTGACAACTTAGCTGCCCTTTCTGGGCTGAATAATTCCAGACTCAAGGTATGCCTCCCCAGGGGAGCTTCAGACAGAGCTGGCTGACATTCAGAAGGAAAGGAATTAAAAACTGTGTTGGCGAGTATGGATCACTGGGTAAGGAGGATAGCATTCCAAGGTAAGAATTTAAGTCCTGAGGTTGGGCCCATAAAGCTGGGCTTCTTTCAGAGGAGTCACTGAAGTGATCTCACAGGACTCAACACCAGTAGTGATTTAATATGAGTAGTTAATATGGATGCAAGAAGATCATCAAAGCAGAGTACAAAGGGTGTTTCCAGAAAGGTACAACTTTCTCTTTTTAAAATTTTCCACTTAATAGTATTTTATTTTTTCCAATTACATGTAAAGACAGTTTTCAACATTCAATTTTATAAGATTTTGAGTTCCAATTTTTTTTCTCCCTCCTTTCCCCCTCCCCACGAGACAGCACACAATCTGATACAATCATATTAAGCATATTTCCAAGCATGTTGTGGAAGAAGAATCAGGACAAAAGGGAAAAACCACAAGAAAAAAAAGGGAAAATAGTATGCTTTGATCCTCATTCAGACTCCATCGTTCTTTCTCTGGATGTGGATACATTTTCTATCATGAGTCTTTTGGAATTGTCTTAGATCATTGCATTGCTGAGAAGAGCTAAGTCTATCAAAGTTGGTCAATGCACAATGTTGCTGTTATTGCATGCAATGATCTCCTGGTTCTGCTCACTTCACTCCATCAGTTCATGTAAGGATGCTGATCTTTCAATAAAAATATATGATCACAAAGCACTTTGCATATTTTTCCTCACTGGATTCTCATAACAATGTTGTGAGATAGGCAGTAGGTCAAGGTATTATTATTCCCATTTTATAGATGAAAAAACTGAATCTCAGAGACATGAAGTGACATCATTGAATCATATATTTAGAGCTAGAGGGGACTTTGGGTTTCACCGAATGATGTCTAAGGAATCCCAGAATCTTGGAATGCCATCCTTCTTGCCTGATTATCCCAAGTCACCAAAGCAATGTCTTTCCTGCTTCATGTTAACTGGCTCCTCATTTTTCAGATGAGGAAACTGAGTCTGAGAGAGATTAAGTGACTTGCCTAGAGTCATGGTGTCTCAGGCTGGATAAGAACTCAAGTCTTCCTGACTCCAAATTCTATATATTGCACCACCTATCTGCCTCTAAGTTCATTCATACATGGCAAAATTAGGACATAGAGCCAGATGCTTCTGTAGATGCTTCTATCTGAGATTTTTGGGCGTAGTACTGTCTAAGAGTAAAGGGATACCCAGATCAGTAGGGAGATAGTAAGAGAGCACCATGAGCTCACTTTCTTCAACCATAGAATGAGGTGGTTGGATTAGTTGGCCTCTAAAGTCTCTTTCAGCTCTATGTCTATGACCTTCTATGCCTAGCTGTCCTTGATCATTGGATCATAGATATAGAATTGGAAGGAGCTTCATAAATCAACTCGTAAAACTCCTTCATTTTACAGATGAGAAATTTGAGGGTCATGACTTGTCAAGGGTCCTATAGGTAATGAGTAAGTGGCGGAGGAGGATTTTAACCTGTGTCCTTTGACTCCAGAGTCATTGTTTTTCTTGTTATACTATGTATATTATGTGTTCAAATTGCTAGGGGAAAAAATGAACTACATACTTTGGAACAAAAAAAGATGGAAGATTTCTGAAATATTGTCAGTGATCTTTGGAAATTCATAAAAAAGGGGAGAAGGACCCCAGGACTGAAGAAGAACAAATGTCCCATTTACAAAAAAGGGAAGAGAAGAGAGTCTGCAAAGCTTTGGTCAGTGAGTTTGACTTCAATTCCTGGAACTGATGATTAAAGGGAAGATTAAGTAAAGGCAGCAATGATCACCAAGTACTGATATAGTTTCATCAAGAATAGATCACGAAAGTCTAAATATATTTGCTTTTTTTTGACAGGTTTACTAGGCTGGTAAATTGAGAGAATTTTATAGAGAGATTACCTAGATTTACTTAATCATTTGAATAAGTCTCCTATGCTATTCACTGGGAAAAGTTGGAGAAATATGAGCTGGATGATAATGGTTGTATTCTGTGATCTTTAAATGGTTGAACCCAGAGTGTAGTCATTAATGATTTCTATGTTAACCCTGAAGGAAGCCTCCAGTGGATTGCCTCAGAGATCTATGATTGGTCTTGTACTGTTTACTTTTTTTTTTTTTGCCCAAAGGAAAATCTCTATTCTTATCTTTCTGTGTGTCTGTCTCTTTGTCTCTGTCTTTCTCTTTGTGTCTCTATTTCTCTCTCATTCCTGAAATAACCTCTGCACATGACTTTCATTCTTGGTAAAAATCTAGAAGTGATTTTTAAACAGAAGATTAAGTGAAGGAAATAGTGATCAAGAGCTAATATGCTTTCATCAAAAATAGATTATTACAGACTATAAATATATACTTTTTGACAGGGTTATTAGGTTAGTAAATCAGAAGAATTCTATATACAAAGTTTATATAGATTTACTCCATCATTTGAATAAGTTTTCTATGCTATTCCTTGGAAAAGATGGAGAGATATGGGGTAGATGATAATAGGTGTATTCTAAATTTGTTGAATGGTTGAACTCAAATTGTAGTCATTAATTATTTATATTTCAACCCTGAAGAAGGTCTCCAGTGGATTGCCTCAAAGATCTGTGCTTGGTAGAGTGCTATTTAATCTGTTTTTGTTTGTTTTTTTGCCCCTGAGGAAAATCTCTGTCTTTATCTCTGTGTTTTTGTCTCTGTCTTTCTCTTTGTGTCTTTGTATATCTGTCTGTCTCTTGCTTCCTTTCTCTCTTTCTCTTTCCCTCCTTTCCCAAATAACCTCTGAACATTACTTATTCTTGCCTTGAAAATTTACCTAGTTACCATTCTTGTATTTTTGTTATTTGATGTATTTACAAGTTGAATGTTCTACTTGTGTCTGAATGTTTTGGCAGGAATTAACCAAATACTTTTATTTTGTTGAATGTTTGCCTTTTAAAATATGCAATTTAAGCTCCTTTGGTTTTTAGAATATATTATTCCATTTCCTCCTGTGATTCCTAGAGGCTTATATTATTCAAATTTCTTTCCCTTCACATTTGAAGGTCTTTCAGCTTGTCATTTGTAAAATTTGTTGCTCATCATTGAAATTTTTAAACTTGCTCCCAAAGAGTCATGGAGTTTGAAGCACATTTTCTTGTTTGTGACAGAGTTTGTAGATTTCTCAAATGATGCTTTGTTGTCTGTATTCAGATATTCTTGGCAGTTTTCTTGGTTTCCTGAATTAGAATATGCAGGTTAAAATTTTTTTCATCATTTTTCATTGAGATTTTATCATCTTCTGTATTTTTGCATTATAAATCTGTTAATTTCTCTCTTACTTCTTAAAGGAGATCCTCCACCATGGGCTTAATTTTTTCTCATTTGCTAATTGAATTTTCTAATTCTGCACTGAAGACTCTAAATTTTGTCCTATATTCACACCTATTGTCTTCTTTTATGAATTTTATTTCTTTTTTGAACCATTCTGGAGTTTATGATTGTCGTGTCATGTTTTCTTGGGAGACAACAGGATTTTATATTGCATCAGATATTGGTTTCTTTTTCTTGATATTTTAATATTTGGTAAGAGATTTGTGATTTCTTTGTGGATTTAAACATTCTTCTTTTTGATTATAGCATCTTCTCCATTGGTTTATCTGATTGTGCCAGGAGCTTTTTATTGAAGCTTTTATCTTGAAATTTTTGGTGTTTTAACCTTTTAAAAACATTTTCCCATCATTCACTTTCTAGCCTTTCATCTTTGCTAATGGATAGACCCCCCTTCCCCCAAACCCCTTCCCCACCACCATCAAAGCTACACTGTAAGGTTATCTCAGCTATTTCAATATCCTATTGTATAGGATAGCCTCGCCTGGGTTCCTGTCCTGAGTAGTTCCTAAGGGGAGAAAAGAAATAGCCACAATTGGGTTTGAGACCCATTTCCTTCAGTCCCTGAAATCACCTGCTCTGGCCTCTTAGCCTGATTGTGCCTTCAGTTCTCTTCCCTTCTTTCTGATGGCTTGGCAGAATTAGCATCTGCCACTTCATTTGGGATGATGTTCTGTGTAGAGTCTCTGTAGCCTTGTGGCTGCCCCACTCTAGAGTTGGAACTCAGTCAAAAAGCTGCTTAAGATTTTTTTTATAAATTATTTGATTCAGGAAGAAAGTATCTGGGCTTCAGAAAGTATCTGAAAGAAGTATCTGGGCATTTTAGTGAACTGAAAGCTTCAAATAAGTCAGTAATGTTAGATGGCAGCCAAAAAAGCTGATTGAATCTTAGGCTGCATTAAGAGACGCCTAGTAATGACCCAGGATGAGAGAGGTGATAGTCCATTGTGGCCTTCTGTGGCAAGACAGTACCTGGGAATATTGTGTTTAATGCTGAGTGCCATCTTGGAGGAATGACATTGTTAAATTACAGAGTTTCCAAAGAAAGGCATCCAGGATTGTGGAGGGCCTTGATATTATGCCATATGAAAGACCTAGGGAAATTAAGCCTGAAGGAGAGAAGGAGAACATGATAACTGGCCTCAAATATGTAGAGGATTGTCACATACAAGAAGGATTAAACTTGGCCACAGAAGGTGGAGCTGGACTAGAGAGTGAAAGTTGAGAGAGGAAGATTCAGGCTTGATTTAAGGAACGACTTTCTAAAAATTGGAGCTATCTAATAGCAGAATGGGCTGCCTTTGGGGGCAGGGGCTCAAGAAAAGGTTGTACCCACATTTGCTGATTATGTTTTGAAAGATATTCCTGTTCAGGTACGAGGTGCAATACATAACCATTGAGGTCCTTTCAAACCTTAAGATTCTGCCTATTTTATAGAATACTTTGGTTAAGCAAATGATCCCTTAAAAAGGAGAAAGGAAGGAAGGAAGGAAGGAAGCATTAAGCACCTACTATGTGTCAGGCATCATGCTAAGTGATTTGCAAATATCTTATTTGATCCTCGTAACAACCCTGGGAGGTGGGTATTATTATTATTCCCATTTTACAATTGAGGAAACCAAGGCAGAGAGAGGTTAAGTGACTTGCTGAGAGTCATACAGTGTCAGAGGCCAGATTTGAATTTTTCTTACATTTCCAGTGCTCTATCCATTGTGCTTTAGACATCCTCTTATTTTCTATTTCTCACTATTAAAAAATTATGCCACCTACTATTGTAGTATAGTACTGTTTTATGTGAAACACAAATAAGGTGATATCTGGTGGGGTTTTTTAATCAAAAGTAATTATTAATGTAAACCAGAAATAGAATGAGAAAAACTTTCACATTATAAACATTTGGACTACAGTAGAATAACCAGCATATCACTTGGGAGTACTTAGTTGTGGTCATAGGATTCATATTCATGAACTATGGAACTTGAAAGTGCCTTAGAAATCATCTAGTCTCATTCCTTTATTTTGTAAATGAAAAATCAGAGGCTCAGAGAAATTAACTGCAAGATCATACATGAGTATCGAGTGAGGATTTGAACCCAAATCCTTTAATTAACAATTATTATAATTTACTACATTATATTATAAATTAATTATAAAACATTATAATTCATTATAAATTAATAAAGTTTAATTTAATTAATCCTTCCATTTCAAATCTGTTGCTTTTCCCTACATGCCATGGTGCAAAGACTAAACCTATTTTGAGAACCACTGCCATAGACATCCTTTCTGTGAAGTTTGTGATCTCATGTGGACTCAGCTGAGGGAAGCAGAATGTGATAGAGAAAATGCTAGGTGGGGAGTTGGGAGGTTCTCATCCCAGGTTTCCTAGTGATCATTGTGAGCACTCATACTCTATGCCTCAGTTTCTGAATCTGTAAAACAAGAACTTTGGGAGATTTCCTGCTAATCTTAAAGTTCTATGATTCTATGAAGGGATTTGATGTAACAAAGGGGGAGGTTTGTCACAGGAATGACAACCAGGACATGGAACCCAGTAGCTGATGGAGACAAAGCCATTCCTGGGGGTATAGCAAATCAAAGTGATCAATCTGGCAGAAGGTGAGTGGAAATAAAATTGAGAGAAGAGAAAGGACTTTGAAATGTTTTGGGATTCCAGATAGCTGAAAATGTGGTGGAAGAGGAGTGGAAATGAGGAAGGGAGGAGAGGGAGCTGTCACTATTGCGCACACACACACACACACACACACACTATCACACTATCACACTGTCAATTGTTTCTAATCAAGACCCAGGAGATCATCTGTCATTGAGTGAAAAGATTCAGAAGGTTGTGAAGTCAATCAGTTTCAAGTCAACTAGTAAGCATTTATTAAGCACCTGCACCATGTGCCAGGCACTGTGGTAAATCCTGGGGACATAAAAAAAGGCAAAAACAGTCCCTGTTCTCAAGGAACTCACAGTTTAATAGGAGAGACAACATAAAAATAACTGTGTAGAAACAAAATGTACATAAGATAAATTGGAGATAGATGGAAGGTAGTAACATTAAAGGGTTAACTTGTACAGCAACAGGCACTTAATATTGCTGAGCCTCAGTTTCCCTATCTGTAAAATGGTAATAACTATATTTTGCCTACCTCCTTCACAGAGTTGTCATGAGGAGGGCACATGGTACAGGAGAACAGTACTGACTTTTGAATCTGAAGACCTACGTTCAAATCCCAGCTCTTCAACTTGTTGCCACATGTTTGACCTTGGGCAAGTCAATTCCCCTTTCCATGACCTTGAGTTTCCTCATATGTAAAGTGAGGGGCTGGGATCTCTACTGTTCCTTGGAGCCTTAAATCCCATGATCCCATTATCCCCAGAAGGAGTGGGAGTGAATAATATCTTCAATGCTTTGCACTCAAAGTTCTCCATGCCCAGGTGACTTCATGGGCCGAGACCTTCTCCTTCCCCCTCCTGGGAAAAGGTTGGCTTTCAAGGCCTAGGAATCTATTCATGTTATTGCAGCCGGGTAGTCGCTGTGTGATCTGGCAGGCCCTGGAGCCAGCCCGGATTCCGGGGAGGAGAGGAGTGATATAGCCTGACGTAAGGGAAATGAATAGGTAATTGTTATTAGAGATAATCAAGAGATGAAGACAGTTGTGGTTGATGTCCAACAGGTTTCCAGGGCTGGATATCACCAAGCAAGATTCAAAGGGTGGCATTTAGTAACTTGGCTGTGTGCTCAGCCCTAATAAAACAAGAAAAGTAAAGTCTTTTTCTGTGGGCACTGGAACCTGTATCATTAAAAAAGGCCTTAGCCAAGTAAGGGAGTGAGTCATCTTCCAAGGAACAGCTGGGAAGGCAGCCTAATTCCAAGGTTCATCTGGTTAGCTCAGAGGTATCGGTGCAAGCACAGCCTACCAGTTTTGAATCAGAAAGATTATCCGTAGCTTGTCAAAACATTGTCATGCCCCATCTCACTCCTCCTGCCCAAGCTTTGCCTCAGCAGGAAACAAGGGAGATACAGGATTAAGCTGAGTATGTCATCCTGCCTGTTCCCTCTCCCTGCTCCCCTCTCCTATACCAGTTCTGACATTTTCCAAATGCATCATGAATGGCACAAAAGACATTTGAGCTGAGGCTCTTTTGCCCATTTTATAGGTCAGCTAAGTGAGGCACAGACAGGACCAGTACGCATTAATAGACTTGGCAACATATCATGGCTTGAAAGACATAGAAAGCATACTATCTCTCTTGCATCCCTAAAATCTAGAAAAAATGTTTTCCACTGACTGGTCCAGAGAATGCACCAGAAAGGGGGCATTGGCTGCAGGAAGCCATTATTAGAGTATATATCATCCAAGAACTAGCTGGCCAGCCCTCTGCCATTAGAGCATTACGTGAATGATAGAATCACAGGATGTCTGAGGTAGAAGGTACCATGGGGATCAATAATTCTTAACCAGTGAACCTAAAAAAATTTTTTTATTACTGTATTTCAAGAGAATTAGTGTGCTTTGTAATCCTATGGATTTTATTTGATGCATTTAAAGTCATTATTCTGAGAAGGGGTCCATAGACTTCAACAGGACCTGGGGCCATTTCACTCTGAAACATCCTTCTGCCATGTCAGTCCCCTTTTTCCAATGGTGAATTCCTTCCAGGAGCCTCCATTTTGGGGATGGACCCAGGATGACCACGATTCATATTTTGTTCTATTGTTGACTGCTTCTGATTCTCTTTACTTCTTCATCTCTCTTTCAGTATTTCCTTCCAACCCTCCCCCCCTCCACCTCTTTTCAATTCCCTTTTATATATTGTCTTCCTCCATTAGAATATAAGTTCTTTGAAAGCAGGGATTGCCTTTCCCCAGCTTTTAGCATAGTGCCAGTTGCCTGACTGCTAATTAGGTTGCCAACAGGATCAATGCCACAAAAAAGGTTAAGAAACCCTGGTTTAGTCCAACTCTATCATTTATTGATGGGAAAATTGGGGTCCAGACTGGGGAAATGGCTTGCCAGAAGTCTTATAAGTAATAACAGCTGAGATGGAATTCACGCTTAGGTCTTCCTTCTCTGAGCTATGTGGTTTAGTGAATAGAGCACTGGACCTGGAGCCTGAGTTCAAATCCTGCCTCAGACACTTACTAGCTCTGTGGACCTTGGCAAGTCACCTAACTGCTATTTGCTTCAGTTTCTTCCTCTGTAAAATAAGGATAGTAATAGCACTTACCTCTTCCCAGGGTTGTTGTGAAGATCAAATGGGATAGTAATTGTAAAGGGCTTAGCACAGTCACTGCCACATAATGGGCATGATATAAATGTTAGCTACTATGTAGTGCTCTGGCCGCTCCATCAAGCTTTATGGGGTCATGGGAACATAGATCTGGAGCAGGGAGGGATCTTAAAGGTTCAAGGCCTCATTAGACAGATGAGCTAAAGCCCAGGGAAGTGACGAGGCTGATCAAGGTCATACAAGCAGTAAATGACAGCTCGGGCAAATCACTTCCCTTTTCTAGGTCTCTGTTTTCTCACCAGCAAAATAAGTACATTGGATTTGAATGTCCCTAAGGTCCCTTTGGACAATATCCTTCTCTGATTCTAAATTTCAATTTGTTGTTCAGTTGTTTCAGACTCTTCGTGACTCCATTTGGGGCTTTCTTGGCAGAGATGCTGGAGTGGTTCGCCATTTCTTTCTTCAGCTCGTTTTACAGAGGAGGAAACTGACGCAAACAGGGTTAAGTGACTTGCCCAGAGTCACACAGCTACTAAGTGTCTGAGACAGGATTTGAACTCATGAAGATGAGTCTTTCTGATTCTAGGGCCAGCACTCTCTCTGCCACCTAGCTGTTCTAAATCTCAATAGAGAGATCAAAAGGAGGGGATGGAACATTATTATCTGTGTGTGGTCCCTCAAAGGCAGGGGTCCCATCTTGTACTTCATACACAGCAGGTCCTTAATAAATGCTCACTGATGACAACGATGGGTCAGACATTAGAACCAATGAGGAATCTGAGGTGGGTTGGGAGAATAATTCTAGACCTTGAAAAGACCTCAGAACTCACCTAGTCACCTAGTCACTTTATTTTATACATATGAAAATTGAGGTCCCCAGGGGCACTGACTTGCCCAAAGTCACTCAAGGAGTAAGCAATAGAACTGGGATTTGAACTCAGCTCTTCAGATTCCCAATCTAGTGCTCTTCTTCCCTCTCTGAATTGCCACCCATAACTTGCCTGAAGTTGCACAACGTATTAGGACCAGACCCAAAACGAGAAACAGGAGGGCTCCTGTCTGTTTGTATAGTATTCTGTCTCTTGTACCAGGATGAGTCCGTTGACTCACTGGGGAAGAGGTGTCCCTGAAGAAAAGCTTTATCTTCTTTACTTTTGCAATTTTGCCAAGGACTGGCTCCTATCCCAGAGAAACAGCCAAATCCATCCCTTGGATTCACTGGCTGAGTCTGGAGCCCCACTAGTCTTAAGAGATGACAGCTCTTAGTTCCTGGGGCAGGATTCCATTGCACTAATGGTGCAATCACATTCTGAAGCTTTATTTGATCCACCCAGAATGGTAAGGATGGTAACTGCTGGCTTCAAGGGTACAGTGGAATGCTCTAACCAAGACAAAACAGTTGGCCCCAGGGACAATCAGGAAGTACTTCTGGGCAGTCAATGAGAAACAGCCTATAGTTATCTTGTCTCCTGAAACAATTTAGTGGCCCCAAATAGACTGCGTGCTACCTGGATGTGTCAACCTTTATCTTATAAGTGAAACTACCCTTAGCCTTGACCAGGACAACGGAGAGTGGGAAAGTGCAGGCTTAGTAAACATTAGAGGCAGAAAAATGAGACTTCTAGCAGTTTGCTATGGGTAAGCCCAGGCTATGGGTGTGGGAATATTGCTCTGTGGGAACAATTGGGTGATGTTTAGGAGAGCTCTGTTAACGGACGAGTAGACTTCAGTCAGACATTTAATTCAATTTAATTTGACAAGCATCTATTAAGCACCAACTGTATGCCAGGGACCATGCAAGGTGCTGGGGGATACAAATACAAAAATGAGATAGCCCCTGAACTCAAAGAGCTTACATTTCTTCTGAGAGATATAACACACACACAGAAGTAAATACAAAACATATGTATTTTTTGTACTAAACCTAAGATTTTATTAGTACAGGGAGTTTCTCATGAGGAAACTCCCTCTACCAAAGCAAATTAGTACCTGCTCTGCAACTTAATCTTAGAGAGTTACCTCAGGCCCTGAAAGATTAGGTAAAAGTATTTAACTTTAATTTGCCCAAGGTCACACCACCAGTATGTTGTCAGAGGTGGGAACTGAATCTACGTCTTCCTGATTCCAAGGATAGCTCTCTATCCACAATGCCATGTTACTGCTCTTAAATACAAAGTAAATCCTGGGTAATTTGGAGGAGTGGCAAGCACTAATAGCTGAGAGTTTACACTCACAATATCCTTGGAGGTAGGTGCTACGATCACCTCCTTTTTATAGCTGAGGAAACTGAGACTAAGTAACTTGTCCAGGGTCACACATTTATTAAGTATTTGTGTCTGGATTTGAACTCAGGTCCTCCAGACTCTAGGTTCACTACTTTATCTATTGTACTACCCAACCATTTGGTATAAGGTGAAGAAAATTGACCCACTCATAGGGAAGTGTATATCTCAGGGAGATCAAAGAGAGAGGCAAAGGACCTATATGTACAAGAATACCAACAGCAGCTCTTCTGTTATGGCTGAGAACTGGAAACTAAGGAAGAAGGTACCCATTAATTGGTGAATAGTTGGACAAGTTGTGAAGTATGAATGTAATAAAATATGATGAAAGAGGTGGTTGCAGAGTAACCTGGGAAGAGTTAGATGAACTGATGAATAAGAAAGTGAGTAGAACCTGAAGAATTTATACAGTAACAACAATATTATAAAGAAAGAAGATACTTTGGAAAGATTTAAGAACTTTGTTCAATTTAATGACCAATAGTTAGAGAGAACTCATAACAAAGCACACTACCCATTGCTTGACAGAGAGATGATGGACTCAAGGTGTAGAATGAGACATCCAATTTCAGACATGGCCAAAGTGGGGATTTATTTTGCTTGACTGCATAGTCAAGAATTTGTTTTTCATCTTTTTTTCCCATGTGGAGTGGGGGAAGAGAGAGGGAGAATTTTAATAAGAAGAAACAGGTATGTCAATTGATGCAAACATTTAAAACTTACTATAATTTCTCCTATTTGTGCAAATGCACTTTAAATTCAAATAATTTCAAGTTTATATTATAATTTTAATTTAAAATACAAAATTTCATTTTTTTTTGCCTAATTAAAAAAAATACACTACACTAACTGATGCAGCTTGACCCTTCCAGGTATTCTTAAATTCCAGTTTTTCTAGTAATAGAGGCGCAGAGAGAGAGAGAGAGAGAAGAGAAAGAAAGATATTTTTAAAAATTCATGAAAAGAACAGAATTCATGAAGCAGACAGACAACCTGGTCAGCTTTGAAAGTTACCAAGTTGAATTTATTATATATTTCTAAAAAGCTGTATGTAGTAGAGACTCATGGTTTCTTGTACAATCTTCTTTTTCCCATACTGCTTTGTATATGGTAACGCTCATTTTATTTGGTGGTTGGAAAATTCAGGATAAGGAAAAAGAAATTAAAAAAAGAACATTGGATTTGGAGTTATGAATCCTAGCTATGTGACTTTGGGCAAGTCACCTCCGCTTTATGGGTCTCAATTCCCTCATCTGTAAGCTAAGCAGGGTGGGTTACATGATCTCTGAGATGTCAACCAGCTCTAAATTTTATGCTCCTGTGACTTTCTACAGAGATGCTCCAGACAGAAATGAGGCAGTCTGGGTCATGGGAAGCATGACATGTCCAGAGACAATTCAGGTTTGAAATGTGAGAGCTCCAAATAGTGTTACAGTACTCCTCAATAATTTGTATTTATCTAGAGTCTTTCTTCCCTTGAATCCTCCTTGGATGCTTCATCCTGACACATAAATGACCCTGGGCTTCTGAAAGCTAAACTTCCAGTGTGTGAGCTCTGTCAGGTCTTACTAAGATGCCAGTATGGTCCCAATAAGGGACTGCAGGACATGTCTGTCATTTGAGGACTATGTCCCACTAATTGCCGAGAGGTTCATCTCCAGAAAGTTGGCCACAGAGTGAGGAACTTTTCAGCTACAGC
Source organism: Vombatus ursinus (assembly GCF_900497805.2). NCBI lineage: Eukaryota > Metazoa > Chordata > Mammalia > Diprotodontia > Vombatidae > Vombatus > Vombatus ursinus. The sequence goes on from NW_020954751.1 coordinate 2,031,662, forward strand.
TTCCCATGAACCCTATTAAGAGAGAGGAAATCAAAATCTACATTAGTGGAAGGAGACACTGTGATGAAATCCCACAACCTTAAATTTTAAATTATGCAACATTTCAATATTTCCAAACCACTTTTCTCACAATCATCATCATCATCATCATCATCATCAATCATCAATATAGTGCTTTTTATCAACCCTGTCAAGTTTTATAGAACAGGGAACTAAGGTTAAATATCATCCTTGATCTAAGGCACCACTTCTGGACCCCTTTGGCAGACAGATGAAACCTGTGAATCCCTTCTCAGAAGATTTTAATAATGAACTATGTAGGGTTACAAAAGAAAAAACTATCAAAATACAGTTATCAAAATTAAAAAAATAAATTCACAGACCTTAGGTTAAAAATCTCCAGTTTGAAGGATGATAAAGAATATTTACACAAAGAGCTTATTCATAGATTCATGGAGTTTAGTTTACTCACCCATGATCACACAAGTTAGTGGCAGAGCCTGGATCTGAAATCCAGTTCTCCTGGATCTAAAGCCAGCAAGCATTCTTTCTATTAAATGTCTCTTTCCAAGGTGATTGGGGATTCCTTATGGGTTAACACAGATCCCAATCTCTGTGATGGTGTTGTTTTCAGTAACTCAGATCTGCTGATGAATGAATAGATTAAATAAAAATAAATGCAAAGTAGTTAAATACAAGGTGGTTAGGAGGGAGGACACCAGTATAGATACATATATGGAAGGGATGAGCTGAAGATTTAGAACTAAGTGCATTCTAAGTGCATCTCTAGTCCTCTATCCTTGCTCTGCCACTTCTCCAGCATCTCTTTGTGTAACCATTGCCACCCTCTCCCACTCCTGCATGCCTCTTCCTTTAATAACTCACATTTATAGAGGACTTTCAAGTTTACAAAGTGCTTCCTCCCAACGATCCTGTGAGTTAGACATTGCTAGTATGCTTCTTCTCATTTCATTGATAAGGCAACTGAAATTTAGAGAGATGAAATTATTTTCTCAAGGTTACACAGTAGTAAATGGCAATTGCAGAATTTGAACCCAGGTATTCTGACTCCAACCTATCTTAAAGCATCAGTGTATATTAATCGCCCTCTCATACTTTAGCCAAATAGTTTTTTCTCTGTTTCTCACACATGACACTAATCTCCTTACTCTCTGTGGCCTGTAGTCCCCTGGCCCTCCATGTATGCTCTCTTTATTGAGCCCAAAGGGTTTTTTGATTTGGACCTGCAACTGTGCTTGATAGAAACTGAGCTAAGCTATGAACCCAGTTACTTCCCCTTCCCTATAGGATGAGGTGGAATAAGAGATGTGCAGGAGGATTATGCCTCTTATGTGTTGGGGGGAAAAATTTGCATATTTGTGATTATACTTTCTGAAGTAAATATTCCTTTGAAAAAGCTATTCTGACTGTTACTGGTTAATTGGAACTGGGGTGCAGGGGACTATCCCCTACAACTGGGGGATCGTCATTGGTGGGGTCTGGAGTCATTTGTAGAGAGCTTGGACACCCATCCACTCCAGTCCCCTTAAGGCTACCAGAGAATCCTAAAGGAGAGGTGATGTACCATACTTGGCTTTCAGTATTGGAGGCCAAGGTAGTCAATGTTGTATGTGAGGACTTGTCTGGGATAGATTCAGGCCCTTTGCTTTTGTGGGGATAGCTGGAGAGATTCTCTGCTTGGAACTTTTGATTTTTGAGATACCCTAGACTGTAAGAACCTATAGAAATTTGGCAAAAAAAATTTTGGGCTGTGAATGTGCAGTCGATATCCACCCCACCTCCCGTGTGTGTTTCCTTGTAAGTCAGTTCCATTGGTTTAATTTTGCAAATTTTTCATTTTTGATTGGTTGACTGTTAAGTACAGGTACTTTTTGTATTACTGAGTTCTGTATAAGTATTGATACATTGATACATTCTATACTATTGAATCCTGTACAAGTACTGATATTGAGTTTAATTTGAGAGATCTGGGATTACTCTATTGCTACTGTCTCAGCGAAATGTTCAGATAGTTCTTTGCATTTGAACAGACCTATGTGGCTTGATTTTCGTAAACTCAAAAGGCCCTGGGGTGTCTCAGGGTGAGATACTCATGCCTAAAATCTAGAAATAGATAACATTCTTTGCTACCTCTCTAAGTGAGCCTACTTGTCTTCTCTCCTGATGGGTGAGTTTACACTTTCATTTGGTTTATCCTAGCAGTAGCAAGGATCCAGGGAAGAATTTTGAGTGCCCTTTGGGACATGGGTCCCAGAGACACTTTCCTGGACCTCTATGGGGATTTTATATGCTAGAGGGACTCTGAGAGAATTCTGGTGTGCCCTGTGTGGAAAGGGATATTTTTTGGTGCAGAACCCAGTTGAATGTCCTCATGAACTGAGGAAACCATTAGAAGAGTTTCCACCTAGGTGTGTTTTCTCATTTAAGAAAGAGGTGACATCTGGTCAATTCCCACATCCCAAATATTGTGAGGAGAAAGGCCAATATAGACAAGGTTTCTGTCCTAGATGAGAAACCAGTTTTCTTTTCCTTTCTTTTGCTTTTGGGTTGAGAAAGTCCTGTAACACTAAGATTAAGCAAGTAAATATATTTGGCAAACTTTGTGAAATGTCACTTATTTTGTGAATCTGCAAAACTTTAAATTTGGTGATAATTGTGATGTCTGTCTGTACATGTGGGATTGTACATGATCATATCAAAATGGCTGTTTTGAGACTTTATTGTATGACATTGGGGAAGCAGGTGAATGGAAGTTGCTTATGCCTTCCAAAGACCACAGACAATTGTTCTGAATTTGGAACAAGAAAAAATGTACCCATGCCCATTTGCCAGAAATACCAAATTTCAAACATGGGGAAATTATGTAGTGGGGCCTTTGGGGCATGCCCAGATCTCCTAACATGGAGGCACCCTGCCTGCAGATGACTGGGAGTAGTCTCCTTTGATTGACTGTGTAGCCAGAAGAAGCAGCATCTTTAAAAACTGGACATACTGAAACTCTCTCTTTTTATCCTGTGCTGTCTTTCCTGCTGTGTCCAGAAAGTGAAGATCACAATTCACTCACACAGCTGGTGCCAGCTGAACTAAACCAAACCTGGGGAGGGGTACTCTTCTCCCCTCTCTTATGTTAGACCCTAGAGTCATGGGTCTTTGCCTTTTTTGGTTTCATTTTGTCATTTCAGTTCCAGGTGCAACAGTGATCTCCATCAGACCTGAGAGTTCAAGTCAGGATTCCAGGAGAGATGTATCCAGCTAACCTAGCAGGGAAGTTCTGAGAAGCCAGGGTGCCTGGGATTTGATTCCAAGGTGGGTTTTGGATTTGGAACCAGTACTGTGCTCTATAGGAACTGAGCTAAGCTGTTTGTATATTTATTTTGTACTTTTGAAGTGAATTTTTTTTTTGTAAAAGCTAATCCAACTCTTAGTGGTTAAATAGAACTGAGGTACAGGGAACTTCTCCCTACATTTGAAGGGATACCATTAGTGGGAGCTGGAGCCAATAGCAAAGAGCCTAGACTCTTCCCAGTCCATCTTAAGGATCAGAGAGAACTCTAGGGGATATGTAACATACTTGGCCTTAAGGCTATAGGTGTCAGGGTGACCAATGCTACATATTTATTCTGTATGTATTTATATATATTCTCATGTCTCCTTTTAGAATGTAAGATCTTTGCAAGTAAGGGTTGTGTCATTTATTGCATTTGTATCTCCAGTGCCTAGCATAATGCCTGGCTTATAGCAGGTACTTGATAAATATCTATCAGTTGATTGATTAACTCCAAATTTAAGGATTTTTTCATGATGTCATGACTGGCAAATGAGAGAAAGATTAGACTTATTCTCTGGGTTTCTGAGGGCAGACCCTAAACTAATAAATAGAAGTTATGAGGATAGAGAACTTTAGTATAAGAAGGGAATTCCTAATGATTAGGACAGTCTAACTATGGTAGAGAGGCAGGACAGTGTAGTGGATAGGGTGCTAGCTTGAGTCAGGATGACCTAGGGTTAAACTGTATCTCTGACACAAATTGGTATGACTCTATAAATTAAGTCATTTAACCTTTTACCCAAGCTGACTCTCCAAGCTTATAAGTTACAGATAACTTATCTGTAACTGAATCATGTAGAGAGAGTTGCCATACCAGGAATTCCCTATAAGTAGAGGCTAGAAAAACCACTTGTCAGGTATGTTATAGTGGGGATTTGTTTCAGGGATAAGTTGCACTCTGTGGCCGCTGATACTGTGATACACTAGTAAAACCAGAGTCAGATCAGGGAAAAAAAAAAGGCAACAGGTTGCCTTGGGAAGCAGGGAGTTTCTCATCTTTGGAGAGTACAAGCCAGGTACAGAATGATTGCCTATAGGCACTGTGGAAGAAATTCCTACGTGAGGCACATTAGAGTAGGTGACTTCTAAAGCCCCTGCCAACTTTATATTTTATGATTCCGTGGGTCCATGGTTTCATGAGGCAAATGATTTACTAGCAAAAGGAGTGATTTCAAATCTATTACGGAGGCACAAACAAGGTGCTTGGGACAACCAAAGGAATGGAGATGAGGTGTTGGTCAAGTGAATGGTCAGTTTGTCCAGGCTCAAAACCCAGCAATTTTTCACACTTGGGGCAAACATCTCAAAAATATCTGGGAAAATCTCACAAAACCCTCAAATAACTTTTAAAGAGAAATTCAGGGGTTTTGGGGGTGGGTGGGTGAATGGTGGGAAGAATGGGAGGATGACAGAGACCCTGGAGACATTGGAACGACTGTTATGTGCAAGATGGAGGGGGAGAGCTAACTTTCTTGAATGGCCACAGGTGAGTGGAGGAAGCTTGCCCTCTGTCAGCTTATTTTAACTTGATATTCTTGTAGTTAGGTGCTGAGCTCAGTAGTTTTTGTGATGCTGAAGAAGTGACCTCTAAATTTTCAGGCATTGGAGCAAAACTTTCATCCACTTGTCCTAGTTATAGCTCTGTCATGGTCAGTGACTCATTGAAGAGGACACTAGGCTCTTCTCTAAGCTGTCATAGGTCATAGGACTTAGAAATGGAAGGCACCTTATAGAGCAAGCTTTTCATTTTATGGATAAGTAGACTCAGGGTCAGAAAGGGGTCTAAGGGATGATTCCCATTGTGTCTTCTCTCCCTTACTTTCTGCCCTCTCTCCTTAAGTGGTTAAAATTAGGAATAGTGAATGGTAAGGAAATCACGAAGGCACTGTGGCCTTGAGGAGAGTTGGTCGTACTTCTTTTCTTTGCTTGTGGGGAGGGACCTCTGAATCAGCTATGGGCAGAGAGCCTCAGGCTTTGTTAATATCAGATGTCTTCAGTCAGTTAACTAGTGATTTTTAAAAATAATTTCATTTCATTTTTTCTCAGTTACATGTAAACAAAAATGTTTAACATTCATTTTAAAAAATTTTGAGTCCCAAATTCTCTTCTTCCCTTCCATCCCTCTTCCCTCCTTGAGAAGGTAAGCGATTTGATGTAAATTACACATTTGCGGTTAAGCAAAACATTTCCATATTAGATATTTTGCAAAAGAAAACACAGACTAAAAAAGTAAGAATAATAAAGAAAATTAAAAAAAAAGGATGCTTCAATCTGCCTTCAGGCTCCATCAGTTTTTTTCTCTGGAGGTAGATAGCATTTTTCATCATGAATATTTTGGAATTGTTTTGGATTATTGTATCGCTGAGAATAGCCAAGTCATTTAAAGTTGATCATTGTACAATATTCCTGTTATTGTGCACAATGTTTTCCTGGTTCTTCTCATTTCATTTTGTATCAGTTTGTATAAAAACTGATACAAGGTATATATGAAGCCTTTTCCCCAGGCTTTTCTGAAAGTATTCGACTCAACATTTCTTACAGCATAATAGTATTCCATCACAATCATATACTACAACTTATCCAGCCATTCTCCAGTTGACGGACATCTCCTCAATTTACAATTCTTTGCTACAACAAAAAGAGCTGCTATAAAATTTTTGTACAAATAGGTCCTTCCCTCCATTTTTAAAAAATCTCTTTGGGATACAGACCTAGTAGTGGTATTGCAGGGGCAAAGAATATGCACAGTTTTATAGCCTTTTGGGGGTAGTGTCAAATTGCTCTCCAGAATGGTTGGATCAGTTTGCAATTCCACCAATAGTGCATTTCAACTAGTGCCAGGCACTGTGCTAAGCTCTGGGGATACAAAGGCAAAAGATAAACCCTGTTCTCATGGTGCTTATAAATCTCATGTCTTCCTGAGTCATTGGCCAGCCCAGTCAGTGTAGGGCTCCCCAAAGAATGGCCTGAGGAGCATTGTTTCAATTGGCTTTAGAGTTTTTATCTTACAGATGACTTTGGATAGAGCTAATATCTGAAACAGGCTCATAAGAGGAAGTAGAAGATGTGAGAGCTCCTGGAACCCCAAGGAGAACTGTCAGAGAGCCACACCAAACTTTTGTCAAGTCCTTGCTCTTCTTCTGGGCTACTCTAAATTCATGACCTATAGAATCATAGAATCTCAGAGTTGGAAAGGACCTTAAAGGTCACTTAGACTAGGCTAATCCTTACCTCACCTTACCTCATTCTTAACCGTTTACAACAATCATTTTTATGTCATGGACCCTTTTGGCAATCTAGTGAAGCCTAGGGACCCTTTCTCAGAATTATATTTTTAGATACTAAGAGAAAATACGTAACATTACAAAGAAAACTAATTATATTAAAGTACAGTTCTTAAAATATAAAAAACACAAGTTCTCAGGCCTTAGATTAAGGACACAAGCCTACAATATCTCCAGAAAAGTGACATACAATCTCTACATGAAGACCTTTAACTAAATCTATGATTCTATGCCCTCTAGTAATGGGGAATTTACCCCATTCTAAGGCAGCTCATTCCATTTTTGAAAAGATCTGATTATTATATCCTCTTTCTTTTTTGAGCTAAAATTTCCCTTTCCCTTATTTGGTTTTAGGTCCCAGAATCATGCATCAAAGACGTGCAATTTGGTATAATAAAAAGAGCACTTGACCTGGGATTGAGTAACCTGGGTGGAATTCTAACCTGGATTAGCTGTGGGACCTTGAGTAAATTACTTAATCTCTCTTAGTCATAGTTTCATCACTTGTAAAAGGGAGATAAAAATATTTGCACTATGTACTTCACAGGTTGTTGTGAGGAAAGCAGTTTATGATATACATGAGGAAAACACTATACAATATATATGAGTTATTTTTAGTAATAGTAGGACAGTGTTGAGGTGTAAAGGAGCAAGGATAGGGGTGCAATAGTTTGACTATTAATCAATAATAATAATGATGGTGTTGATGATGATGGGAGTCCAATGTATTAATGGAGTAGAGAAAAGGGCATTTATATGGAGAGCCTGGGGTTGTTGTTATTATTGCTTGACATCAATAGACTGTGAAATGAGGAGGCTGGACATGATGTTCCTAACAATTTTAGTTTTTACAGAAATAAAGGAAGAGAGATTATTAGAGAAATATTAATTGTTCATGGTTAGGCTTTGTCAATATCATAAAAAAGAAGGAATTCCATATTTCATGCCTCCGTCCTGTAGAAAAGTGGGTGGGGGGCTCAATACACATATTTTATCATCAAGGCCAGAAAGAAACAATTAAGAAGTCATATCCATGAACAAACAGTTTCCAAAAAAAATTGCAAACCATGTTATCAATGAACAATTATTAATAGTTAACAATATGGGAGGGCAGATCCAAGATAGTGGAGAAAAAGCAGGAACTGCCTGAGCTCTCCCAAATTCCCCTTCAAATAACTTTTAATCATGCCTCAAAATGAATTCTGGAGACAGAACCCACAAAAGGACAGGATGAAATAATTTCCTAGCCCAAGATAACTCAGCAGGCCTGTAAGAAAGGTATGCCTGCAGCCCAGTGCAGGTGGTGCGTGGGCTTGTCAGCGTGGGTACCTAGCCCCAGCACAGATCAGCAACCAAGGCCCCATGGCCCCAGAGTAAGCCAGCTATGAAGCCTTTAGCGCCTAGTACTACAGGCAAGTGGCCAGGACCAGCAGACCCAAACATAGCAGGCATGATCAGGCCAGATGATCTTGGCACAGTAGACAAGCCACCAGGCCAGTAGGCCCTAGTGCAGCAGGTGAGCCACCAGGCCCAGAAACCTTGGCACAGCAGATGTGACCAGGACTGGTGACTCCAGTGAAGCAGGCAAGCTGGCAGGCCTGCAGGCCTCTTGTAAACAAGCGAGGATTCAGGCTTGCCTGGCATAGTAAGCCAGTGGCCAAGCCCCTAGCCCCAGGTGCAAGAAGCTTGGAATAGTGCCCCCTGTACTCCAGGCTAAGAAGAGGTCAACAATGTTAAAACACCTACATGTGAAGCCTTAAAGAGAAATATGAATTGGTCTTAGGCCCAAGAAGACCTGAAAGTTATAAAAGGATTTCAAAAATTAAATAAGATAAGTAGAAGAAAAATTGGGAAAAGAAATGAGAGTTATACAAGAGAATCATGAAAAAAGAGTCAACAGCTTGGTAAAGGAAGCACAAAAAATGGGAAAAGATATATGAAAATTTACTGAAGAAAACAAGTCCTTAAAAAGTAGAATTGGCCAAATGGAAAAGGATGTACAAAAGAGAACTAAAGAAAATAATTCCTTAAAAATTAGAATTGGGCAACTGGAAGCTAATGATTTTATGAAATGTCAAGAATCAATCAAACACAATCAAAAGAATGAAAAAATAGAAGAAAATGTAAAATACCTTATCGGAAAAATCTGAAAAATAGATTCAGAAGAGATAATTTAAGAATTATTGGACTACCTGAAAGCCATGATCAAATAAAGATCTTGGACAGCTTCTTTCAAGAAATTATCAAGGAAAACTGACCTGATATCCTAGAACCAGAGGGTAAAATAGACATTGAAAAGATCCACTGATCACCTCCTGAAAAAGATCCCAAAATGAAAGCTCCCAGGAATGTTATAGACAAATTCTAGAACTCACAGGTCAAGCAGCAGGAAAGAAACAATTTTAATACTGAGGAACCACAGTCAGGATTACACAGTACTTAGCAGCTTCTACATTAAAGGATTGAAGGGCTGGGGATATGATATCCTGGAAGGCAAAGGAGCTTGGATTACAAACAAGAATCAGCTACCCAGCAAAACAGAGCGTAATCTTTCAGGGGAAAAAATGAACATTTAATGAAATAGAGGACTTTCAAACATTCCTGATGAAAAGATCAGTGCTAAATGGAAAGTTCAATTTTCAAATACAAGACTTAAGAGAAGCATAAAAAAGTAAACAAGAAAGAGAAAACCTGAGTTATTCAATATGGTTAAACTGTTTACATTCTTATATAGGAAGATGATACTTGTAACTCTTAAGAATTGTATCATTATTAGACAGTTAGAAGGAATATACATAAACAGAGGGTGCGGGTAAGTTGACTTTGAGGGGATGATATAAAAAAATTAAGGTGTGGCAAAGAGGATTGCACTGGGAAGAAGAGGGAAGGGAGAGGTATAATGGGGTAAATTTTATCACAAGAAGAGGTACAAAAGACCTATAACCATGGAGGGAAAGAAAGTATGTAGGTGAGCATTGCTTACATCTTACTGTCATCAACTTTGGCTCAAAGAGGGAATAACACACACTCAGTTGGGTAGAAGAATCTATCTTTTTTTTTCCAAATAGAGAAGTAGTAAGGATAAGGGAGTTGAAGGAGGGAGAGAGAAAATCTGGAACTCAAAATTAAAAAAAAAAGAATGTTAAAATTGTCTTTACATGTAACTGGGGAAAATAAAATATTATTTGAAGAAATTAACAACATGAAAGAATGCTCTAAATCATGAATAATAAGAGAAGTGCAAGTCAAAACAAATCTGAGGTTTTACCTCATACCCCATAAATTGGCAAAGATGACAAAAGATGGGAATAATGTTTGAGAGGTTGTGTGAAGATAGGCATACTGGTGCATTATTTGTGGAGCTGTGAATTAATACAACTATTTTGAAAGTACTTTGAGATTATGCAAATAAATTTACTAAAATATCTATATCCTTTGACAAAGATATTCCATTACTAGGCTTATGTCTTAAGGAAGTTATTGATAAGAAAGTCTCTTTAGATACAAAAATATTTGTAGTGATACTTCTTGTGAGAGCAAAGGATTAGGCACAAAACATATACCCATCAATTGGGGAATGACTAAACAAATTGTGGTACATGAGACCAAGAAAAAAAAAAAAGTGATTTTTCTGATTCTCATTTTATTCCTCTGCAAAATGAGTGAGTTGGACTAGATGACCTCTAAGGACCCTTCTAGCTCTGAAACTATGGTTTCATGAGCCTCAAGTTCTCTTCCATCTTTCAGGTTTGATGATTCCCTAAATTCCCAGTGGTTGATTGGGATGAACTTATAGATATTCCTAAGCAAACACTGTTTATCAGGCTACTTCAGTCAGGGATGGTGAGCTGTGCTGTGATTGAGGATGAAGCTCTGTGGTTCAGAACCATGGAGTACAGCCTTAGAAAGGGCTATGAAGATACATGGTAAGGAATTTCTTCTCTTCCTCCTTCTTCTTCTCCTTCTCTTCCTCCTCCTCCTTCATTTTCATCATCATCACCATCATCACCATCATCATCATCATCATCACTGAAATATATCAGGGAGACATAGGAGTGAGTAGGTTAGCTCATAATACAAGCCTAGATGTCATTGATCCTTTCAAGACAAATCCATACTATAGGAAGCCACTTGTCTGTATCTATTCCTCTTCTGGTTTTTACCACAACCCTACTGGGAAAAGCTTGTCTTCTCTTTGACCTGATGGAGCAGTGACAAGCTCCTTTAGCTCACTTCCCCTCTTAACAGGATATTGTTAGCACGCATATTTTAGCATTGTGTTTGTTCAGGGACAAGCAGTTCCCTCAATCCAGAGAACTGCAAATCTCTTAAGGTTGGCTTTCTGGGTAATGCAAAAAAGCCCATCCAATTCTTTGGGCAAAAAAGATTCTGTTTTCTCAAAGCTATCTATATGATGAAAAATGCTCTGAATCACTATTGATTAGAGAAATGCAAATTAAAACAACTCTGAGGTACAGCCTTATACTTATCAGATTGGCTAGTATGACAAAAAAGGAAAATGATACGTGTTGGAGGGAATGTAGGAAAACTGGGACACTAAGGCACCATTGGTAGAGTTGTGAACTGATCCAACCATTCTAAAGAACAATTTGGAACTATGCCCAAAAGGCAATAAAACTGTGCATACCCTTTGATCAAGTAATACCACTACTAGGTTTGTAGCCCAAAGAGATAACAAAAGGGGGAAAGAACCTATTTGTGCAAAAATATTTATAGAAACTCTTTCTATGTTGTCTAAGAATTGGACATTGAGGGGATGCCCATCAATTGGGGAACGACTGAGCAAGGTGTGGTATGTGGTTGTGATGGAATACTATTGTGCTATAAGAAATGGTGAGTAGGATGTTTTCAGAAAAACCTAGGAAGACTTACATGAAGTGTACAGAACCAGGAGAACATTGTATACAGTAACAACAATATTGTATGACAATCAACTGTGAATGACTTAACTATTCTCAGAAATACAATGATCCAAGATAATCCCAAAGGACTCATAATGAAACATGCCATCTGCCTTCAGAGAAAGAATTGATGTTGTTTGAATACAGACAGAAGATACTATTTCTCTCTGTCTCTCTGTTTCTGTTTCTGTCTCTTACTCACATGCCTTGAGAATGATCCTTCCTTCGTGCTCACTCTTCAGCCTATTCTACCTCTATATCCATTACATTGGCTGCTGAGGATGGCTCCAGCCTGAAGCCAAATCACCTTTATGTATGGTCTTCCTACATTTGATTGTGAGTTTTTTGAGAGCAGGGACTGTCTTGTTTTCTTGTTTTTGTTTCTTCCCCCCTTAAATTCCCAGTGCTTAGCATAGTGCCTGGCATATAGGAAGAGCTTAAGAAATACTTTACTTAGATATCTAATACCCTCAAAATTGTGTCAAGTGCAGTTTGTACTGTCTCTGCAGTATTCTTGGCCTAGTTCAGCTGCTTTTCCTTTCTTTGCTCTTTTTAGTGAAATTTCTATTTTTTTTATAAACATACATAGGACATATTACAAGCACTCCACTGTCCTTGATAATGAATCAGTCCATCAATCAACAAGCATTTATTAAGAACCTACTATGTACCAGGCATTGTGTTCATTCCTTGGGATACAAAATCCAAAATGAACCAGTCCTTGCCCTCAGGGAGCTTATATTCTACTAGGGGAGACAGCATGTATATAAATGGATATATACAGAATATATAGGAAATAAATGCAAGGTAATTTGAGGAGGGAAGTCAGGAAAGGCCTTATGTAAGAAGTGGCCCCTGAATTGAGTAACAAAAGAAATAAGGGTTTCGGGGGGGGGAGCAGAAATTATGAGTGCATTCTAGACATTTGAGATAGCCAGTGCAAAAGCATTGAGATGGGAGATAGCAAACCATGTGCTAGTAACAACAAAAGGGCCAATATGTCTGGATTGTAGAGTGTGGAAAGGGGTAATACTGTATACTGAGCCTAGTAAGGTAGATTTGGGACAGGCTGTAAAGGGTTTTAAATGCCAGTAGGAGGAGGTGGTAGAATGACTTTGTTATTAAATTTTAAAAAACCCCATAAAACTATAGATTTTTTCCATCTTTTAAAAAAAATCTGATTTCCAGATTTATGAGGAACCATGGCATGGTGAAAAGAGGGCTAGCTTCATAGATAGGAAGACCTGATTTTTCAAATTGGGACTCTAACACATATTAGATCTGAGACCTGGAGCATGTCTTAGTCTTTCTGTTATCTAGGCAACTAAGATTGTAAATGTCAGAGAAGGTGTCAACTTTCATTAATAGAAGGAATTTCATCATCCAGGAGATTCCTATGTCAAAGAAATCACAGGTCCAGTCCTTCTACATATCCCTTCTACCATATCTTTAAATGCTCTCGGGATACTTTTGATTAATTGATTTTCTTGACAAACTTTCTTTAAAGTAATTTTATCCTCCACTGCTTCTTCCTGTTTAATGAGATGCTATTACTCACAATCTTACACCATCCTTACCTGTAGTATTTAATAAATATTTCAAACTAATGTGGCCTTTGACTGCCATATTTCTTTGCTTGTTAAGTAGGTGAGGCATTTGCTTACTATAGTGGTTTTAAGGCTCATTTAGTCTCTTTAGTATGGTACTATAATCAATGTTTATCAATTACATTTCTGTATGAAATTGTTGTAATTATTGTAGCTATCCTTTCTTCCATCCACATCTCCTTTTTTTCTTGTGTAAATAAATTGCTTAAATAGGTCAGGTTGGAATTGTTAAACTGCATAACATATTATTTAATTTTAATTTTTCTTCTATGTATTCTGACCTTTTCTCTAAAAAATTGTTAGTTTGACTGTTCACAGGCAGCTGATTGGAGAATGACTCACATCAGTAACAAGTAATTTCCTGTCCATTAAAATATAATTAATTAACCATGTTCAGTATCTTTTATTTCTTTTCTTAAAGAAATTACTCATGACAAAGTTGTGTAAGGTTTCTGTGTAGTCTACAAGTCATTGGCCTTTCTCAACCCTCATTATAGATGCAGGTTTTCCACCATGTTTTTTTTAAATATCCTTGCCTATTTTGCACTGAAGGAATTGAATAATAAAATGTATGTTGAGTTAATCAGGTCTTTGTAGAATACATTCCTCTACCTCTCCATTCTCTGCAGTTGGCTTAGAAACCACATATATTTTCATGGTAATCTTTTTGCAAATACCACTTGCAATAGGACATAAATGACCCATGAAATTATATTTCTAGTTGTTTTTGGACTCACAATAAAACCAACTCTGCCAACTTATTTGCTTCTCAAATGAAGATATATGAGTCATCCTTCCATGTAGTCATAACTTCCTTCTGTCTTCTGGTTTCATTTTCAGCGAGAATGTCTTTGTTGTGATTTAGTTCCTCTATTACAGGGGTTTTTAACTTGAGGTCTGCCTATCACTGAGGGGTTCATGGATAGATTTCAGGAAATCCAGGAACTTGGATGGGAAAAATTACATCTTTAATTAATTATTTTTGGTTTCCTTTGTAATATTACATATTTTATTTCATGCATTTAAAAACATTATCCTGAGAATGGCTTCAACAGATTGCCAAAGGGGTCCATGACATAACAAAAAAATAGTAGTATTGTTTTCTTATTGGTCATTGGACTAAGACTTTGCATATAGAGAACAAACAGAACCAATAGTTAAATTTTTATAGATGGTCTGCTTCCTTTCCCATTGCTCTGCCACTGCAAAAGTGGAAGTTAGCTACATGGGACTAAGGGCCATTGAACATTATTCTTTGTTTCATGGGTTGTTATGGCTCAATATTTTATCACCAAATGGTGGGCCTACTGGTGAATAGTCTCTCTGTATTTATCTAGGGTGGTTCTCAGAAACCAGACTTCATCTGTTACTAAGATTGTAGTATCAATCAAAACATAAAATAAGGAGACAAGCTTAGTAAAGGTAATTTGCTATTGTCATGGATGGTATCCAGCATAGAGATTCTCCAGATGTACTTATTTGCAAATGCATTGTGCTTATTGCATTAAGTCCTGGAACACCGCGAAGCCTCTTAAATAAGATGCACAATCACTCAAACAAATTTATACTAATTATCCTCACAAACAGTGGTATGCTGGTAAATGTTTAACAACAAGGTCTCCGAAAAAATAAGTTCATACAACAACTTTTTGTTTGATCAGCAATATTAACATTTTCTCCATCATTTTCTTAAGTCTATACAATCAACAAAACAATAAATTGAGCCCTGATTTGTAGTATTTGCTAATTTCTGAAATGTAAATGCTTGCACTGAAAATTAATAATCAGCCCCTGTGAGTCAGTTTGAGCTGACTCCAGCATACTCTTGTTAGGGAAATAATAGTAGATATAAAATATCTATTCAAGTTTTACCATGTAGTTGGTTAGACAACACATAAAGTCGATCCATTTGTTTAGACATCTTGGATAGATACTCTGTGGACATTGTCATTGGATAATGTATTGGTCCCAGAATAAGCAGACTTTGGGAAATTCTGCTGCCTCTGCAATGACTACAAACTTCTCTCCAGAACCAAAAGCCAAGATTATACAGGTGGTAAATAGCATAGGTAAGATTTAAACCTGACTTCTCTTATTCCAACTCCAATGCTCTTGTGAAGCCAAGAGGGCTAGAGACTGGATGAATGAGCTCTGAACTGCTGCTAGCACTGGGGGCAGTCAGGGACAGTCTTGTTTATAGAAAGAATAGGCTGTTATATGTAACCACCCTGTGTGGTTTCAGGCATGGTGAGGCCCTGACAACCTAAATAATAAATAACTTCCATCTGTGGACTCTTGAGGGAAAATGTACAACTTTATACCTACCTATTACCTAGTATTATTCTGAGGCAAGCGTGCAGCAAATCTTAAAGCACTATATAAATGAGAGTTATTCTTCTTATTAGTTTAATATTTTGACCACTGTTGAAATGCAAATTCTCCTAAAGTACTCGGTAAATTTACTTGCTGAGTTGCTCTTAGCATTCTTTGGAAAATTATAGAAAATGGAAGTGCTATCAGATTGGAAAAAGGACAAGTATTCTGATAATCCAAAGTAGAGAAGAGAGTTGTCTTCTCTATAGCCTGCTCCATTTTATTTTAATATCTGGCAAAATTCTTAAACACAATTTTAAAAGGAGGGTTTGTGAGCATTTAGAAAGAGAGAGTGATGAACAGTAAGAGTCAGTAGTGCCACATCAAGAGCAGGTCATGATAGACTAACCTCATTTCCTTTATTGACAGGGTTACTGACCAACTATAAACATATGTAACCCAGCTTTGCACATTCTCAGATCACCCAAGATGGAGACAGTCACAGGGGAGGATACCAGGGACCTGCTTTTGGGAGAAGATACCCCATGCTTTCCTACCATGTGGATAGTCAAAACAGTCAAAGTAGTTTTAAACACTACCAGACTGTGACAGTCTCCCTCCACCTCATCTAGAGGGTGAAGGTCCTATTTGCCCACAGCATGGGCTCCATGAACTAAGCTGAGGGGAGGAGGAGGGCTACCTCTACCCCCCACCTCTTTTAGTCCCTGGGGCCCCAAAAATGACCTTGGGGTTTTGATCTCTTCTGTTTGTTCTTTGCAGTTCTCGGAATAGGCAGTGGAGTCCCCAGACCTGAGAGCTTGAGATATGGCAGTTTCAGAAGCAGGATTCCAGGTTGAATGTTGCTAGTGGCCCAGCAGGAAAGCCCTGAGGATCCCAGATGCCAGGATTTAAGACCAGCAGGGCTTTGGATTTGGACCTTGGTGGGACTATGCTATATAGGGACTGAGTTAAGCTGTGAATGTAATCCTTCCCCTCCTTCCCAGAGACTGAGGTGATAGAAGGAGGGTATTATGTCCCCCAAGGAGTTGAGGCAGTGTTTGTATAGTTTTTCTGGCTATCTTTTGAAGTCAATCTTTGTGAAAGTTACTGGGATGGTTAAGTGGTTAAATAGAACTAAGGTGCAAGGAGTCCCCAAATTTGGGGAGCATAATCAGGGAGATTTTAAACCAATGGCAGAGTGATTAGATACCCCCACACCTCCTAAAGGACAGAGAACCCTGTGGGAGGGTCAAAATGTAACATACCTGGCCTTTAGGCAGTGAGGCCAGGGTAGGCACTGTTATACATTGAGTACTGTAAATATAGAATATTATAAACACAGAAAATGTAGCTTTCAGGAAATGTTTTGCAAAATTCTTTCATATTATCCTTACAGAATGATGGAGAAGTGTGGGTTAGATGATAACATAACTAGGTAGTTTTATTGGACAAATTGAACAATTGGATTCAAAAAGTTGTCAGTGAAATTCCAAAGGACCTATGATAAAAATGCTGTCCACCTCCAGAGAGAGATCAAATGAACTCTGAGTGCATACTGAAGCCTATCTTTTTTACTTTCTTTATGTTTCTTCCTTTTTATTATTTTTTTGCAACATGACTAATATGGAAGTACATTTTGCATGACTTCATGTGCATAATTGATATATTGCTTGCCTTCTTAATGGATGAGGGAGGGGCAGGAAGGAGGGAGGAAATTTGGAACTCAAGATTTTAAAAAATTAAAAAGAAAAAACATTCAAAGAGTTGTCTGTGGATTGGTCAACCAGTTTGGAGGGAGGTCTTTAGTGGCTTGGCTCAGGGATCTCTCTTTGTTCTTGTGCTACCTAAAATTTTTACAAATGACTAGCATTGAGGTTGTTGCTTCTAGCCCTGTATCCGCTTTGATTTTCCAGTGGAAACTTATCAGGGGAAACTTAGATTTATTTAAATTTCGTATTGAGCTTTATACCTCTGGTTAGCAGCTGTGGGGAGAAGGCACATCACATAGTTAACCTTCTCCTTTCCCCAAGGCACATCCCTCCTTTCCTCCATCCACATGAAGCTCAAGGGTACCACTTCCCTTTCCCACCTCCAAAGATGTGATTCAAGCTGTTTACCAACATATTGCTATCACTGGCATTCACTGGCATGGTCTTGCACATGCTCAGTCCAGACTCTGGGTAGCAGACGCCTCTTTCATCATGGTAACACTCTTACAATTTTTCTTGGCTCTTTGCTGGGTTATGCTGACCTGGTACCTAATAGTTTGGCATTCCTGTGGCCTCCTGGGGCCTCCTCTTGGGTCAGTCTCTTCTATCCTATCTCACTCTGTATTCCTGGAGATAAAATCCCTGTAAAAAATAATGAGGCTCAACATTCCTGAATGATAACATGTAAACTAATAACACTATTCTCTAGCCATAGAGGCCCATCTGCTGCTCAACCCCCTCTCCTACTCTCTACGCTCTGATTTTTTTCCTTCTTGTCCATTTTAACCCTTTTTTAAATCACAAAACTCTCTATGTCATACTTTGCTAATTTGTAGATGGATGACATGGGCTGTGGAGATAGGGAGATTGCTAATACACTCTATCACAGATCCAGGACCTGAAAAAGATCTCTATAGGCAATAATGATGGGCCTAATCTAATAAAATTAAATTGTATATGCATAAATATGAAGTCCTACATGAATTCAAAACATCATTTGCCTAATGATAGAATGGTATACAGTATAGTTAACATAATGATTTAGGGGTTTTAGATTGTCCTGCTCCTTGCTCCTCTGGAAATTGATGCTGAGTTGGGTGCAAAATTCAGATGATGGAACATGGGGATGCCTCTCTCCCTTCACCTAAAATGGAAAAGAACAAATATCAACACAGGCAAAGAACCTAGGTCTTTATTCAGAAGGCCATGTAGTGGCCTCATTGGGAAGGACTTCAGGCCTCTTCCCTTATAGGTCTTAGCACAGTGCCTGACACATAGTAGGCACTTAATAAATTGTTATTGATTGATTATAGCATTATCTTTCACTACATGCCATCAGTGAGGAAGTCCAAAAGATACACCAAGAGTAAAGCTGAAGAAAAAAATGGCAAATGATAGTAAACCAAAGCTTATTTAGAACTTTTTGAAGACACTCTAGTTCTGGTTATATAACCTATCAAAAAAGGCTCCTCCTAACCACATGGTAAATAGAATGGGACCAGTTATAAAATGTAGCCCCATGTTCATAGTCTCTCCAAGGTATTTCCTTTTCTTGTCATCATGTCTTTCCTGGAAGTGGACTCCTCAGCTCTTCCAGGTGGGGAAACATCATTTGGAGCCTTTTGTACATGTTCCACACTCTGTCACATTTGGTTTCAGCCAACTCTCTTTGGAGATGCCACCTCCAGCACCATAACCTCAGACTAATGGCACTAGAAGGCTTGGCTTGATTGATTTATGTGTGTATATATATGTATATGTATATGCATACATATATATACACACATACACACACATATATAGTATGTATATACATATTTTAATTTCTTCATCAATTTTTATACCTGTCCTTGTCTTTTCTACATTTCCCCAAATAGTTTAATACTGATTTTAATTTTTAATTATTCATTTAATACTGATTTTAAGTATTACACTTATTAATCAATTTAATACTGATTTTAAGCTAGGTGGCACAGTGGATAGAGCATTGGGTTTGGAAGACATATTCATGAATTCAAAACTGGCCTCAGACACTTACTAGCTGTGTGACCCTGGGCCAGTCACTTAATCCTGTTTGCCTCAGTTCCTCATCTGTAGAATGAGCTGGAGAAGAAAATATCAAACCATTCCAGTATCTTTGCCAAGAAAATCTTAAATGGGGTCATGGAGAGTTGGGCATGATTGAAACAACTCAACAACACTGATTATAAGTATTTAAACAGTCTCAAAGTTCTTAGCCATTTAAAATTTTAGAATAAGTTTGTTGATCTAGATTAGGGGACCTTAATCTTTCTGTGACATTGACCCCATAAGCTGATTAATTCTATAGAGGGACCATCTTCTTAGAATAATGTTCTTAAATGCATAGAATAAAATACTTAGTATTATGAAGGAAACCAATTATATTGACATACAGGTATCAAAACATTGAAAATAAAATAAAACAAGTTTATAGACTCCAGGCTAAGAACTCCCAATGCAGACTGAGTCTGGTAAGATTCAGTGACTCCACAGTGTAGGTGGTCTGGTGTTGATCTTTGTGGTTTTCCACGTTTCAAATCCTGGTTGCCTTTTTCTGAATGATCTCCAGCTTATCAATGAATTTCTTATATAGTGGGACCCAAAATTGAACATCATACCCTAGATGAAGTGTGATGAGGGCAGGACAGTTGAACTCACACCTCCCTGTTACTGGATGGTATGTTCCTCTTAATGCTGCCCTAGATTGCATTAGCTTTTCGATGTCTCATCAACCTGTTGACTCATATCAAGCTTTCCATCCCATAAAGGCCCAGGACCATTTTCTGAACAACTGTAGTCTGTGTGTGACTCCACCCATCTTATACTTGTCAACACCCTTAGGCCTAGGAATCTTAAGACCTGAAGAAAGAGATAGTCAAGAGAGATGAAGGCATAGCATTGATAATGAATGATTTTGGTTACACATTGGTAATGATTTTTGGAAAGTTTTTCCAAGGCTGACAAATTCATTTACTGTTTGAACCTTCCCTCCCATTTCTCCTGTAATATTACTCAATTCAATTTGATAGGCATTTATTAAATTCCAGAGCCCAAAGGAGGCATTCATGTACTCCAACAAAACTTTGAAAATTGTACCTTCTCTGGTGAAATTCTCCCATGAGAATATTTGAACCTTTGTTGAGCACAAGCAAATTGATGCATCACAAAAGAAATATCTGTAGTACCAGGGAGAATGACATATTTTTAAAGCATAAAATTATATATATATGCGTATATATATATTTTAAAAGGGCACATAGGAAGCTGGGTGGCACAGTGGACAGTAGTAACTTCGGAGTCAGCAAGACTTAGGTTCAAATCTGGCCTCAGACACTTATTAGCTGTTTGACCCTGGGCAAATCACTTAACATCTATTTGCCTCAGTCTCCTACTCTGTAAAATGAGGAAAATAATAGAACCTACCTCCCAGGATTATTGTGAGAATCAAATGAGATGATATTTGTGAAGTGCTTTGTTAACCTTAAAAATGCTATATAAATGCTAGCTATTACTATTATAAGATCACATTCGATCAATCAGCAAATATTAGTTTAATTGATAATTTTGTTAGATTTACAAAAAAAAATCATGCACTCAGAGAGTTCCCATTCTAACAAGGGAGAAAACAATATACATATAAGTATATGTGAAATAAACATAATAAATAAGAAGATAAGGGTAACAGGAAAGGCTGCATGCAGAACATGACACTTGGGTTAGAGATGCCAAAAGGTAGAGGTGAGGATGGAAAGCATTCTGAATTATCCAGCCTAGGTGGCTCCTTGCCTTGCCTATTCTTAGTTCTAGTTTTGCTAAAAAATGCCTACTATGTGCAAGACACATAATTAATTATGAGTAAGACATCAAAAAATTCATCAATGTTCTCTCTTTTGTGGAGGTTCACAATTTATTACCGTTATGTACCTCCTCAAGTTTTCTTTGAAGACTTTGATAATAATAACGATATTTACATAGTTTTTTAAGGTTTGCAAAACACATTACAAATATTACCTAATTTTATCCTCACAACAACTCTGGCAGGTAGGTGCTATTATTATTCTCATTTTACAAATAAGAAAACTGAGGCTGATAGGTAATATGGTTTGCCCAGTGTCAATTAGTAAGTGTCTGAGGCTATACTTGAACTCAGATTGTTCTGACTTTAGGTCCAGTACTCTATCCACACTGCCCCTGTCACTCCCTACTGTGTATTTCACTCATTTGTGTGGATAAATTGGATTTCCTGTTTCCACCTTCTCCCATCATTCCTTGAGGGCAGGGCTATTTTATTTTTGTTGTATTCTCAGGAAGTAGCACATAGTCAGCCAATAAGCATTTATTAAGCATTGACTATGTATCAGGCACTATGCTCTGTACCAGGGATACAAAGAAAGACCAAAATGTAGTCCCTGCCCTTCAGGAACATACATTCTAATAGGGTTGTTGTTATTTGTCCTTCATTCTGAAAGGACCATGATATCAAGAAGGCTATGTCACGACTTACAAGTGAATTGGATTTGAGTGAGGGAGGGCTGTGCAAGGTCATCTGGGTCCAGTGGCAAGATATAGATCAGGATGACTGGAGATGGACCAGGATGAAGGGGGAGACCTTGGCCTTTTCAAGCTAAGATCCTTAACAGGTCTCAGTTTGACTGAGGGAGTGTCCATTCAGTGATTAAGGCCAGGTAAGAAATGAGGCAAAGAATGGCCTCTTTTACATAGTCAAAAAAAATCAACCTGGGAGGGGAAGACCCTTAGGGTTTCTGGCGAAAACAGAAGCAGTTGCTATTTACAGTAACTCTGAGCAATCAGAGCCCAAACAATGACCAAATGACGCTTGGATTGAGACCAATTGTTGGCCAATAGACAGCATACAGATAATCAGGTAGTATAAGATTTATCCAGATGAAGGTGATTTGAAATGAGGGGTTATTAACAGCTGAGAGGCCTAGGAAAGGCCTTCGGCAGAAGGCAGACTCTTAAAAGACACTAGAACTGATGAGGCATTTATTGATGTTGCCAACTCAAAGATGTGTCACCTAAAATTTCCCCATCTTGTTACATTGCTTTTCTTAGCAAACCATAGGGATGATTTTTATCAGGTTGCTTCATAACGCATGGTACAGCAGGAGCCTGGCTGATAACAAATATTGCAAGGGGAGGGAAAGGTTCCAGTCTTGTGCAGGCTATTACACCATAAGATTGAGGGTAGGCTGTAATTGTTATAGTCAGTCTTTGAGGCCATGACCTTGACTTCTTTGATGTCTAGCCTTTTCCCCTTATTGGAGAGACCTTCACTGAACATTTGGAGGCATTGTTTACTCTTCCAAAGGGAATGGGAATGGAAAGAAAGAAAAATCACCACTCTCTATCACATACCAAGAAGCTTAAATCTCAGAGAGCTGAATAAGAAGAATTAATAATGAGGAACTAGGCAGAAGAAGCAAAAAATAAGACAAAAACTAACAACTCCCTACAAAAATGCTTCCTAGCAGAAGTTGAAGGTTAGGGAAGCACATGAACATTGCACCATCAATGCAATGTCCTAAGGGGGTTCATTTTTCAATAGTTGACCAGTGGGGTTAAGTAAAGCACGAGGGTGAAACCTAGATTTCTGCTTCCTCTTCCTACTCCAACCCCAGCCCCCAAAATGCCTCAGTCAAATGAGGGTAAACTACCAGTGCTAACAAAATAGACTCAGAGTCATGGTTGATAAATGGGCTCCCTTTGTCATGGCGTTGGGTCTCTGGAGGATGTGACAGACTAACATTTAGCAATTGACAGGGTATCATAAAAACATGGGACCAAGAGGGAGTTGAATTTTTTGAAATTAGTTTTTTTTAGGCAATTGTGGTTAAGTGATTTGCCCAGGGTCACACAGCTAGTAAGTATCAAGCGCTTGGTCTGAGGCCAGATTTGAACTCAGGCCTTCCTGACTGCAGGGCCGGTGCTCTATCCACTGCACCACCTATCTGCCCCAAAACTAGTCTTCTCTGCTCCCTCCAGGCAGATTCCACACATGCTATTGCACATGGGTAGACGATGACGCGCTTCCTTTTTATCATTCATTAGTTCTTCATGTTCTTGAGTAGCTCAGTGGTACAGAGGATACAGTACCAGACTTGGAGTCAGGAAGATCTGAGTCTGAATCTCACCTAAACCTCTCTGTAGCTTTGTGATCCTGGGCAAGCCACCACCTTTCTCAACCTCAGTTTCCTCATCTATGAAACTGAGATAATAACAGTACCTACTTCACAGTAGTACAGCTATCTCTTCCACATCATGGGGGTTAGGGCATGTTGCCTTTGGGATCAGGAAAATCTGTGTAAAAATTTTTGGCCCTCCCTTTGTACCAGAGAAGTCTGAGTTACCAAGATATTAAAAGATAAAATACATTAACATTATACAATACTATATACATATATATATATATATAATGCATTTCCGAGTTTCTAAACATTTTCTGTGTCATCGGCTGATCTTTGTGTGTTGTCTGCGGCTTCCTCAAAATTCCCCGAAATTCGCATTTAATTTCTTATGCTGAGCTGTGATATATTGAATCTGCGATGGGGAAAGTCATGGTGTGGAAGGGATAACTGTCTTGTGAGGATCAAGTCAGATACCATACATCAAGTGCTTTGTAAACCTTAAAGCTGTCTATCAGTGTTAGCTATTGTCGTTCTGACTTTGGAGATGGGCAACATGCAAAGAGTGTTTGACTTGGTGCCAAAAGCGTGGCGCTCTGACCTTAGCTCTATGATTACAATCATAAACAAGTCATTTTTTACCTTTCTTAGCCTCAATTTTCTGTATGCTGTAAAATGTGGGTGACAGAAATGGCTTAGTGAATGAAGAGCTGGCTTACCTCTAGGAAGATGTGGTTTCATGTCCTGTCTGTGATCTATATTGGTTGTGTGGCCCTGGGCAAGTTGCTTAACCTCTTGGAGCAACTCTACCAAGAAGGTGCTGACTTGTAGAGGTTAAGGAATTCCTTATATCACTGAAAGCACAGGTCCATTTGCTGTTCTTGCCCTAAGAGGGGAATAATAAACAATCCTTCTATTATCTGTTTCAAAGGACTGTTGGGAGGAAAATGTTTTGCAAAGCAGAAAATTCTACAGGAACAGCAAGACTCCTTAACGCACATGGAAGGCAACGTGCTCAAACTTTGCGTGATAATCTTTGCAATAATTGAAGATTAGACCACTTAGTGTGACATAATCTACATGCATGACCTCCGTGACCATTTGGACTGAAGTGACTGATTATAAAGTTAGGTGATTGAGAGACGGCATGGAAATATGTGTGCGCGGGGAAGGGCAAGAGGAAACCTTGCGTTTTGACTAAGAAGACCTTGGTCCAACTCCAAGCTCAGACACTTCTGACCTGTGGGACTTTGGGTAAGCCTCTTCTCTAGGTCTCAGTTTCCTCAATTGTAAAATGAAGTATTTGGATCATATGATCTCTGCGGTCTCTTATACTTCTAAATACCGTCACACTTTGGCTCTGGACAAGCTGCTTGACGTATGTAAAATGGTGAGAATAATTACTACCTACCTCCAAGGTTACTGGTTAGGTAAGTGCTTTGTAAGCTTTTAAATATTATACAGATATTTATCATTATTTGCAAATATAGGGGCTCTAGAGAGGCAGTGTGATGTTGCAGATAGAGTACTCAGGAAGGGCTGGGTTCAGGTTCCGTCCCTGACACATTTTAGCTGTGTGAACATTGGCAAATCTTGCTTCTCTGACTCACAGCTAATTATATACGATTTCCAAATACTGACAACTAGAAGCTCTACTTTGCCCCAGTCCCTGGTAACCTTCATTTCAATTTTCTTCAGTTCCCAGGGGGAAGGAATCACCTTCTCCCTTAGCCATATTTCTGCAATCTACACCTCTGCTTAATGCCCTTTTCAAAATCTTACTGGAAAGCACATTTGTACCTTGCTGTGATAAAGTAGTTACAAAAAAGGTTACGCACCTTTCCCAAGTGTCACTGAAGAAAAGCTAATCCAGCCAGCTTCCAACCAATGAGCAGAAACAATAGCGCCTGCTCTCTGAGCAGACAAGTCTGAATCAGCAGCATGGTCATTGTCACGTTTAGAGGCACTTAACTGGGCCAGGGCTAGAAATAGGCCTGATTAATGTCTGCTTGAGGCTTTGTACTTTTGACCACCTGAGGGGTACTTTAATAGTAGTTGGTGGCATTTCTATAAGCTTTAAAGTGTGCAAAATGCTTTCTTCAAGATGAGATGTGCATGGGGGAAAGTGTTCATGAGGAAATTGCAGGGAATGCAAATATTACGATTTCTATTTTATAGAGAGGCAGAGGGGATAGAACGCTGGGTCTGGAGTCAGGAAGACTCATCTTCATGAGTTCAAATCTGGCCTCAGGCACTTACTAGCTGTGTGTCTCTGAGCAATCCTGTTTGCCTCAGTTTCCTCATCTAGAAAATGAGCTGAAGAAGGAAATGGCAAATCACTCCAGTATCTTTGTCAAGAAAACCATAAATGGGGTCATGGAGAGTCAGACATGACTGGAAAATGACTGAACAACAACAAAAAATTTATAGAGAGAAAATGGGACAAGAAACCAGACTCTAGGGGCCAAGTCTCTTTTACTTCTGAGATTCTGTGATGCTCTGGGTACTATCATACTCAGAGGAATAGAACATAAGGATATGACCACAAGGCTGATTAAATCTTCTGTGAAGAGAAAAGATTGCAATCTTCCCCTCTCCTCTTGGGGTTTTGCTTATTAGTTCCTTTTTCTCTCCTGCTTTTATCTGGTTATAATTATTCCCCTCTTTTCTTCCTCTCAGTTAATCAAATAGATTCCCCTTCTTCTTCTCCTCCCCTTCAATTTGTCATGTTTATTGGTTTTTAAAATTTCCTTTTTTACGCCCTTTTCCAAAAAAAGATTGTTCTCACTCTCTTCATTATCCATCCTCTCTGTTTACTCTCAACCCTCAGTCTCTGATTCATGGCCACTATAATTATCTGGTTTCTCTTGCTTCTTTGTATTCCTTATACAAGCATAACTTTCAAGGTATCCATTCTGACTTCTCCTCTCCAGGTACTTTCTGCCACTGCCTCAAAGCTTGCCCCATGGATTGCTCTTTTCCAAAGTGCCTCACTCTCAGAACAACGCTAATAATTGCAGGTGTCAGAGAGGACACTGCCCCATGGTAGGGCCCCTTTCCCATCATAGGGACCCTTTCCCAACATATTTATGATTATGCAGCCCATCATTGAGCCATCTCCTGGTTAAACTCTCCTGGTTACCATTTTTCCTCTATTTGCCTCAAAATCTCTTCCCTGGGTCCATGCTGTCTCTGAAGGCTCTTCTCTTTCTGAGACCACAAAGGTCACCTTCCCCTCATTGCTAGCCCTTGATTTGCCCATGGCACATCGTACTCTCCTCTCTATCCCCTTAGTACCCTAACTGCCTTTCATGTACTCTCCCATGTTGTAATATAGTTTCACACACACACACACACAATGACACACACACAAACCCCTCCTCCCACCAAAACCCATAAAATTTACCCACAGGCAGGGGTGTCACCAGGTTCTGACCATAATGCCCCCACTCTGACTCTTCACTGTTTCCTCTACCAGATTTCTGCCTTCACCCTGTTTTCCTTTGTATATTTAGAAAGAAATCTCTTACTGGTCTCCCTATTGTCACTCTTATGTGTCCTAAACTGCTGCATTTATTCATTCCCGTATTTCTGTTATTTAGGGTATTTGAGAAGCAAATAATCTCTTCAGTTCTGATTTTCTGTCTAAAAATATTTCAAACCCTCTTTATTATTGAGTGTCCACTTTTTTTCTTTTCATTTATGGTTAAGTTCGTATTTGCAGTGTGGGTTACTCTGATCTGTGTCCTGAGCATCATTGCTCTTTGGAACACATTATTCCATTCCATTCTACATTTTTTGGTGGTACAGAATAGTCTTGTGTTATTTGAATTTCCTTTCTTTTGTATTTGAAGGTCTTTCTCCTGATCTCTTGTAGAACTTCTTGTTTCTGATTTGAATTATTAAATTTAATCACTATGTGTTTTGGAATTTGTAGCTTTGGGTTTTTTTTTTCTGGAGATGATCTGTGAATTCTTTTGATTGGTATTCCATTTTCTATGTTCAGAAGTTCTAGGTGGTTCTCTTCTGTTATTTCCTGCATTATAGTGGTAAGGTTTTTTGCCCTATCATATTCTTCTGGGAGATCTATGATCCTCAGCTTGTCTCTATGCGTCTTGTCTTTGAGATGAATATGTTTTGCTTGCCCAGCAAGCATATTTTCTTTTTTCTTTTTTTAGGCAATTGGGGTTAAGTGACTTGCCCAGGGTCACATAGCTAGTAAGTGTCAAGTGTTTGGTCTGAGGTCGGATTTGAACTCAAGTCCTCCTGACTTCAGGGCTGGTGCTCTATTCACTGTGCCACCTAGCTGCCCCCATATTTTCTTTTGATTCTATTTTTTTTTTTGCTTTTCTTCTTTTATATTGTCTTTCACTTCTATCTATGTGCATTTTCAATCCATTGTTCTGTCTTCTTGTTTCTATTGTTACTTGCCATGGCATATTCCAGCTTCTATTTTGCCCATTATATTTGCTGTGCAAGCCATAAATTCTGCTTTCATAATTCTCATTTCTTTTTTGAACAAATCAGGAAAAAGCATTTTGTGGTTCCATGTTATCCTCATACTCTACAGGATCCTCTTTCTTATCAAGAGTTGGATCATTTTCCTTTGTTTTGCAGTATTTATTAATAGATGCTTGAACTCATTTGCTCGATCTGGAAGCCATGTTTCCTTCAGTTGCTAATGTTTTCCCTATTGATCTATCTGCTTATGTTCAAGTTTTTGAGTTTTGTTCCTCTTGAGATCTTTGGTAATTTTAGTCTCTTCCTGCCCTTATTTCTCCCTATTAATTTTCTGACTCTGGGGGCAGCTAGGTGGCACAGTGGATAGAGTACTGGACCTGAAGTCAGGAGGACCTGAGTTCAAATCTGGCCTCAGACCAAGAACTTGACACTTACTAGCTGTGTGACCCTGGGCAAGTCACTTAACCCTAATTGCCTAAAAAAAAAAATTTCTGACTCTGTCCCCTCTAATGGTGGTTTTCTTGGGGGCTGGATCTCAAAGCATCTCAGCTTCTTCCCACACTGTGCAATTCATGGTTCACCAGGCTAGGCTTCTGCCTCAATCAATTTTTGGATGGTTAGAACTAGATGCAACACTCTTTCCTTCAGGCTTAGTGGAGTACTGCACCATGCTCTCTCTCCCCTTCCCCCTCACTCCATCATGGTACACTATCCTGCTGCCTCTATTTCCCAGTTCTATGGCCCAGCACCAGCAATGCAGGGAACTGCTGAGTTGTTCCTCCAGAATTCTCCTTTTTGACAACAGCAGTTCAGAACTTTGCAGTATTGGTGCTACAAGGTTGTGGCCCCCAGCAGGCTTTTGCTTCTACAGGGCTGCTGATTGCCATGTTGTCTGTCTTTCACTGCCTGAGCCAACTTCTGCAGTCTGAAGCTGGGGTCTCCACATTTGAAAGATGGGGGGATGACTGGAGAGTGTGGTTGGGTTTTGTCATAAATTTTAGGGTATGCTACTGTAGCCTGTTGCTAGTAGTATACAAAATGGGGTAGGGGTGCTGAGTGGGCTCAGGGTCAGTGAGTGTCAGTTTGTGGTATTTAAAGAAATCTTATTTTAGGTTGTAAATGTCCTAGACCATGGAGACACCCGATGTTGCTGTATCTTTGGCACATCCTGTTTTGGAGAGATTTAAGAGGTTGTGAGGATCAGAGAAAATATCTAGTCCTCCATCTTGTTGCTCACATGACCTGGAAATGATTATTATCTTCCTAGGAGAGAGGAGCAGGCAGGTCTAGTTCAGGGTGGGTTGTGTCTTGGCTCAAAAACTATTAATTCAAGGGTGATGTCAAATTAGGGTTTATTAATACTAATAGTTTATATTTTTATACCACTTTAAGGTTTATTAAATGCTCAATCCCATTTTATCCTAACAACAGCCTTGTTTTTATTGCAAGCATTAATACCCCCATTTTATAGTGGAAAAAACTAAGACTCAGTCAGGGGAAGTGACCTGTAACAGAATTCCAGGACTTGGACCCTTATCTTTTAATTCTAAATCTAGTGTTCTTTCCATAACCCATTGTCTTTCTTGATTATTGATAGTAATGTGAATAATAGTATTTATATACTACCTATTATGTGCTAAGTCCTTTGCAAATATCATCTCATCTAATCTTTATAACAATCATCAAAAGCAAGTGCTATTATTATCTCCATTTTTCAGTCAAGGAAATTGAACCAGACAGAGGCAAAGTGACCTGCCAAGGGTTAGACATCTAGTAAGAGTCTGAGGTTGGATTTGAACTCAGGTCTTTCTGACTCCAGGCCCAGCACTCTATTCACTACACCACCTAGAGGAGGATGGCTGTGACTTTCTTGTTCTGGTGGTTCCAATGAATTTGACTGGGGTATTTTCAGATTAAGGCTGAGCAAAAATAGCTTTGTGAGCCTTTTAATGCTGATGTTTCATTGATAGTTGATGATCTCTGTAAGTCTTGGTATCTAGAATCATCCATGGTGTGGAAGACTGTTAGACAGACTCATATCTTTAGATTAGTTTTCAGTATCTCTTGCAACCCATTATCCCATATTCTCTCTTCCCATTACTTTACTATTATACCATGTGTTCCTGAATCATTGATATCATGTCTTATTAGCACCTTTAAGTCACCCTTTCCTAGGGAAAGGAAATTGGGTGCAAGCTCAACTGGTACACTTCAATTAGGCAGTGTTAGGTTGGATATGACAACAGCTTTCCTTATCACTTACTTCCCCAATGGCACATGCTATGTATTTGTATTAGAGTAACATTAGCCATGGACCTGGGATGAAGATGTCTATGAACACCCCCCACCTCCCTTACTGTATAGATGGCAGGCTAGGAGAAAACCCAGGATCAAACATCAGGGATGCTGAGGTTCACGTACCATCTAGGTCCTGCTGGCCTGTCCTCTAACACTTACCCTGTTGACCCTCACAAAGTAACCTGCTCACCATGCTCTCTTGCTATTAAATTCAGGTTGGTTACATGGGCTAATAACAAACTACCCATATACCAGCTGTTTTTTCATTGCCCAGAACTGGAAGATAGACTAGTACAATCAATCACTTTCTGCCTCAGCTGCTCCTCACCCTTCACACTGAAGACTTTCCAGCCTCCCAGTCTTGAGGTGTCCCCATTTTCTGTCAGTTGGAGTAGTTGCTGCAGTTTTGAAAGTGAAATTCCATATTAAATTCACTCCCTAGGGCAGTTTGTTGTTGAAAAGATTCCCCTTGCGAATCCCTTTGTAAAGTTAAAAATTGCCAAGCAATACCAAACACAAATCCCTCTCCTCTGTAAATCCAGATGTTCATAATTAAGTTTGCCTTAAGTGAGATTCACCTAAACTTCTATGAATGTTCATAGACTCATTGGGAAGGTCAGGAGAAGGCAGGAGATGTACTAAAGTAGATTTTCTGAGTGGTTCCTCAAAATAACATTGCTACTTCTGTTTCTTATCTGTCTCCTCTATGTGGCAATCAGGGAAACCAACAGCTCATTTTAGAAGAGTTATTTAAGGCTAGTTTATTAGACTGTGAGTTTAAGGACAAAATCCTGGAAAGGCATGGCTGTATTTGATGGCAAGGGCATTCCTAGCCTATTGGCCTTCGTCCTCCCTTCTGAGTCTGCCAATATCTTTTCATTGTGTCGTTTTCACTGGTGAGTGATGAAAGCTTCTCTCTCTCTCTGTCTCTGTCTCTCTGTCTCTCTCTGTCTCTCTCTGTCTCTGTCTCTCTCTCTGCATAGAGGTGTTAGGTGGAGGGATAGCAGTTCTTTTGCTGCCCTCTGATTTCATGTTTTGTCCAAAGCTGGCATATAGGAGAAGAAAGATGTAGGGAAAAAATTGTCAATTTCTTAATACATAGTTTAAAACTGGAAAGTCCTTCAGAGGTGTTCTAATCCAAACCCTACATTTTATAGATAAAGAAACTGAGGTTCAGAGAGGGGAATTACTGACTTGTCCAATGTCACATGAGTAATAGTGTCAGAGCCCAGATTCATACTCAAGTCCTCTGATCATGCATCAACCCCCCTCTCCATTATTCCACTCTGCCTCCTGCAAAGGAAGGACATTGATGTTGGTATTGTTCATGCTTAATTCTCAAAGAGGACCAATGACACCAGGAGGGTGATGTCTTGACTTGCAAGTGAATTGGATTTAAATGAGGCAGAGCTGTGCAAAATCATCAGCCTCACTCTCTCTTCCAGAGTCATCAGGGTCCAATGGCAAGACATAGGTCAGGATGACTGGCAATGGCCCCAGATGCAGTGGCCTTTTTAAGCTAAGATCTTTCCCAGGTCTCAGTTTGTCTGAGGCAACACCCATTCATTAGTTAAAGGCTAGGTAAGGATTGAGGCAAAAGATGGCCTGGTTTGTCTTCATAAAAGAATCAGTCTTAAACTGGAATGAGAGGACTGGCAGACTATTTAAAGAACAAAGGATTGTTAGCCTAGAGAAGAGAAGAGCTGGGGATGAGACAGCAACTGTCATCAGAGATTTGAAGGCCTGCTGCCATGCAGAAGAGAGACTTGAAATGTGATTTATTCTGCTTTGCACCAGAAGGCAGAACTAGGAGCAATGCTTAGAGTTTGCAGAGAAGGAGATTTAGGTTTGATGTAAGGAAAAGGGTTCTAGTAATTAGAGTTGTCCAAATATTGGATGGGATGTCTCAGAGGTAGCATGATCTCCATTTCCAGAGGTCCTCAAGCCTAGAAGAGATGAATTCATGCATGCATGCATGAGGAGAGGAATGTTCAGATATTCATCATTCCCTTCTAGCTCTGTGTGGGGCTTTATGATTTTTTTTGGAAGTTTCTAAGTTATCCACATTCACTCTATCTCTGGCTCACAGGGGCCTTTTAGCCTTTTGCCCTTTTGCCCTTGCTTTACTACCTCTACCAGTGTAGAGAAGGTTGAGGAAGAGAATATGCAAGTTAGACCTTTCATTGGGTCAAAAGTAACTCTCAGAGCATAAATTCATGGAATCTCAGAGGTGGAACACATTTCAGATATGTATTTCAGCTTTTTGGTTGATACACGAATCCTCCCTTAAATATGGTCTAATAAGTGGTTTAACAGAATGGATTATTTAGAGAATGGTTAGGGAATATGATTGGAAAAGGCATCAGTGACTGCAAAGAGCCAGCATGGCTTCATTGAGAACTAGTCATGTCAGAATAACCTTATTTCCTTTTCTTGAAAGTGTTACAAGATTGCCAGTCAATAAACATTTGTTAAGTGCCTAATACATGCCAGGTACTGTGCTAAGCACCGGGGATACAAATACTAAAGAATAACATAAAATATACTAAAATAAATGGCAGTCCCTGCCCTTCAGGAGCTTACAATCTAATGGGTAAAGACCAAGGGAAGGTACTCAGTTTGGAGGCATGTTGGAGAGAAGTCTAAAAGCAGTGAAGCTGTTGGGAAAAGGGGAGAAAAACTGTGCTGAGCCACCTTTTTAAATATAGTGATAGACAAGAGGATTCTTATAGATACAGTTTGCCTAGTTTTCAGTCAAGCACTTGACAGAGTCTCTCATGCTATTTCACATTTTTCTGAATGGCTTGGATAAAGGCATAGGTGACATACTCGTCACATTTGCAGATGACACAAAGCTGAGAAGGAGAGGTCCCACACTGGATGGTAGAGTCAAGATCCAAAAAGATCGTGACAGGTGAGAACACTGGGTCACATTTAATAAGATGAAATCTAGTGAGGATGAATGTAAAATTTTATGCAGAGGCTCAAAATTCAACACCGCAGAGATAAGAATGGTGTGGCTATAGAGAAATTTTGCTGAAAAAGATTTGAAGATTTTAGTGGGCTACAACCATGTGATATGGAAACCCCAAAAGATAATGCCATCTTAAGCTGTATTAAGACAGGCTTAATATAAAGCAGAAAATAGACAATTTTGATGACATAAAATTAAAAAGTTTTAACCTGAAAAAAAATGAGAATGGGCTAAGAAGAAAAACTATTGAGCTAAGATTTATTTGCATCAAATATCACTGATGAAAATCTGATAGATAGAGGAAATTGACACAAATATATAATTCCAACTAGAACCATTCTTCAGTAGATGAGTTCTTAAAGGTTATGAACAGTTTTCAAAGGAATTGCCAACTATAAATAACCACATAAAAATCTGCTCTAAATCACTGTAGAGCAAGAGAAATGCAAATTCAAATAGTTCTTAGATTTTTTTACCTCACTCCTTGAAAACTCGTAAAGATGATATAAAATGGTCAATATTGGAGGAGCTATGACAGGACAGGCACATTCAGTCTTTGTTAGTAGAACTGTGAACTGGTCCAACAGTTTCTGAATATTAATTTAGAAGTATGTAAGAAAAATGACTAAAGTGTTCATATCTTTTGGCCCAGTCATCCCACTATGGGTCACATACTCCAAGAAAGTCAAAGAAAGAAACAAAGGTCCAACAGTTGCCAAAATATCCACAGTATCACTTTTTATTGTGGTAACAAAGAACTATCAAGAAAGCATATGCCTTTCAATTGGGTAGTGGTTGAAAAAACTGTGGTATATTAATTCAATTACAGGTCCAGTAAAAAACCAAAAATGGATGAAATAGAATATCATAGCATGGTAAGAAATGATGAGTAAAGGGAATTTAGAGAAAATGGGAAAACTTTCATGAGCTGATGCCAAGTGAGATGAACAGAGCCAACAGAACAATATATATAGATGTATATATTTATACATCTATATATAATGACTAGAACAATGTAAACGAAACATCAATACATAGAAACTGCATTCTGAGCAGTGGACAAAACAATAATAATCAGAGAGAATAGGCAATGATACATGTCTCCAACCCTAGCAGAGAAGTGGTAGACTACTGGGGCAGAATGGTGTATACATTGTCAAATGGGATCATGATACTGTTTTTGTTTAGTTGTTTTTCTCTATTCTAACAGAAGGTATAATTTGGAGGGGGTGGTGAAGAGGAACATTTCTGGAAATGACCGAGATGCTTAAACAAAAGACATCAATAATTCTTTTTTGAGTCAAAAAGTCGTAACACCCAGGCCAAAGCCGATGATGGTCCCATAGTACTCTGCCTTGGCCAAAGAACATTTATAGTATTGCGTGCTTTTTAAGATGCCACACTTTATTTAGCAAGGCTATTAAGAGTTGTTGTTTGCCCTTTGTTTTTGAGGGGACCAATGATATCACAATGTGATTGGGTCATATCTTATCTCATGCAGGAATTAGATGTGAGGCAGAGTTGCACAGTCATCAGCTTCACTCTCTCTTCCAGAGTCATCAGAGTCTAGCGGCAAGACAAAAGTCAGGATGACTGGTGATGGGCCAGGGTGAAGTGGCATATTGGCACTTGCACCTGGGCATCTTAGATATCTGACCAAGCTTTGAGCACTCCACAGTGCCTTCTTTAGCCGCCTTGCTATCTGTTGGAACAAATTGCTTTCATCTGCCCATTCCACCAGTAGAAAGTCTTCACATGCTTGGGGTAGATATCCCCCTAACTCACTGATGGGTTTGAGGCCTGTCAGTTACCTTTAACCTACTTTAGCCTGTCTGCTGAGATGGTTTTCCTGGGGTGTGGCCACTGCTCATGCTACAACTTCTTGGAGGTGCTTTTGAAGGTAAAGTCTGAAGATTATTCCATGTGAGGATTAATTGAAGGACTGGGTATTATTTTGCTCAAAGAAGATGACTTAGGGAGAAGATATGGCAGCTATCTTCAAGTGTTTGGAAGGATCTAACTTACAAGAGTTTTTGTTTTGTTTTGTTTTGTTTTGTTTGGCCTCAGAGGCCAGAATCAGGAGCAGAGAGTGGAAATTGCAAAGAGGTATATTTAGACTTGATTTCAGGAAGAACTTCCTAACTTCTTAAGCTATTACAAAGTGGAATGGAAAACCTTGAGAGGCAGTGGGTTTCCCTCTCAATAGTGATTTTCTAGCTAAAGTCTGTGGAAGGGAATCATCTTTAGGTCTGGATTGGACTTGATTACCTCTGAAATCCCTCCCATCACAAAGATGCTGTAATTTTACAGTCCTGGGCCTCCAAACTCTGCATGAGTACTTTATGACAAGAAACTCACTATCTCATTATTTTTTGTTATTGTTTAGTTTTTTTTTTTTTTGCAGTCATGTCTGACTCTTGGTGACCACATTTAAGGTTTTATTGGCATTTCCTGCTCCAGCTCGTTTTACAGAGGAGGAAACTGAGGCAGATAGGGTTAAGTGACTTGCTCAGGGTCACACAACTAGAAAGTGCGAGGTGGGGGATTTGAATTCAGGTCTTTTTGACTCTAGGCCTGGTGTTCTATCCACTGCACCAACCAGCTGCTCTCACTGTCTCATAAAGTAGAAACAAATTGGGTTTCATGGGCTTTTTTATTTTCTCTGGATGTCACTGATATAAGTTACATATCCCATGCCATCACTGGGAATATGGCTATTGTCTGGACATGGACTCTGAAGGATGATAATATCTGCATACCTAGTGTCATCCTGGTCAGTCATTCCAAAACATGGCAGAAAACTTCACAAGAGAAGAGAAAAATGTCTTTCTCCAATCATGGAAAAATCTCTGTCTTGGTTCTTCACCTCCTGGTCAGACCATTCCTTAGTTTCCTTTACTGAATTTTCAGTCATGCTCCGTAACAGTGAGTGACCCCCTGTTGTTCTCTCTTAGGCCCTCTTCTCTTTTCTCTGTACTATTTCACTTGGTGATCTCATCAGATGTCTTGGATTCAATTACTAACTATGCAGATGATAACCAGACTCTATATATCTATTCCTACTTTCTGTCCTCAGCTCCATTCCCATAACATATACTGCTTATCAAAATTTTGAACTGAATGTCTCATAAGCTTCTCAAATTGAACACAGCAGAAAAAAATTCATTTTCTCCCTCCCCAAACCTTCCCCTCTTCCAAACTTCTATATTACTGCTAAATGTACCACTACCCTCCCAATCATCCAGGATGGTAACTGTGATTGCCATCCTTGACTTTTCATACATCCACTAATTTGCCAAATCTTGTCATTTCTACCTTCACATCATTGCTTTCATACACCCATTTCTCTCTATTCACAAAGCTATCACTTAGTTTGGGCCCTCATCATCTCTTGCCTGGACTATTTCAATAACCTTCTGATTGGTCTCTGACTCAAGTCTCTCCCCATTCAAATCTATCTTTCACACAGGTGTGCTGCCAATGTGATTCCCCTAAAATGTAGGCATTATTAAGCACCTACTATGTGTCAGGCATTGTGCTAAGAGCTTTACAAATTTATCTCTTTGACTCTCACGAAAGCCCTGGGAGAGAGATGCTATTATTAAAATATTTGACAACTGAGGGAAATTGAGGCAAACTCTGTAAACTCCAGCAGATCCTTATTACCTCCAGAATTGTGTGTAAAGACTTTAGTTTGAACTTTCAATTCTTCATAGCCTGGGCCCTTCCTACTTTTCCACTCTTCTTATGCTTTTTTGCAGGCATTAGTGTGTACTTACTATTCCTCTTACAGGATCTTCTATCTCCCCACTCTATACCTTTTCAGGGGCTTCCTCCCAATCTCCTTGCCTGGAATTCTCTTTTCCTTATCTCCGTCTCTTAGAATCCCTCACTTCCTCTAAGCCTCAGATCAAGTGCAGCCTTTTTCAAAAGATTTTTCCAACTTTCCCCAGCTGCCAGAGCCTTCCTCTCTTCAGTTACCTTCTGCCTACCCTCTATGTATCTTCTGCATAACTGTTTATATAAATGTGGTCTTCCCCATTGGAATGTAAGCTCCTTAAGGGAGGTACTTTTTTTTTTTTTTTTGCTTTTTCTTTGTATCCTCAGCACTTAGCCCAGTGTCTGGCACATAGTAAGTACTCAATAAATACTTTTGAATTGATTGAATGTAAGGTCTTGTGTAAAACTGTATAACAATTGTGTTCCCCTTCTATATTTCAACCCCTGAGCCCAGGCAGGAAGTTCCCAAGATGACCCAGTATACACTCAGGCCTCCTCTGCATCTTCTGCAAGTCACCACAGAGTACAAAAGGACATCTGGCCTCTGTTTAGAATAAGGATCACCTTTCACAATCCTCCAGTTCCTTAATGTAACTTGCTGAGCAGACAGAATGCACAGAGATGTCCTGACTATTTTTAGTCAGATTAGAAAGATTAGAACTTTTTTCTCTATTCAGATACCCAAGCAAAAAACTCACAGGAACCAAAAGTTTACGGAATTAAATTTTAGGGAGATTATTTTATTGTCCTCATGTTTAAAATTCCTGTGTGAGGATAAGGTAATTGGGACATGAGAAAACCATGAAAGTACATAAATTGAATGTACAAAGACAGTCATCAAATCCTGTCTGGGCTGCTCTCTAAAGATTGAGAAAGACAGTTTTAGGACAAATAGGAAGTTGAGGCATTCTGTTATAAGATGTGGGTGTCTATGTCAGATATACATGTCTACAGGGGTTGTCTAAATAAAGCTTTTTGGTGGCATAATTAGGTATCTTTGGAATCTGACAAACCTCTTTTTTAATGTAAATAGTATTTTATTTTTCCCAATTACATGTAAAGACAATTTTCAACATTCATTTTTTTGGGGTGGGCTAGGCAACGGGGTTAAGTGACTTACCCAGGGTCACACAGCTAGTGCATGCTGTGTGTCTGAGTCTGGATTTGAACTCAGGTCCTCCTGACTCCAGGGCCAGTGTTCTATCCACTGTGCCATTTTTTACAAGATTTTGAGTTCCAAATTTTTCTCCTTTCTTTCCTTTCCTCTCCCCTCCCCAAGACAGCAAGCAATCTGATATATAGGTTATACATGTGCAATCATGTAAAACGTATTTCCATATTAGTTATGTTGAAAAAGAAGAAATAGAACAAAAGGAAAAAAACCATGAAAAAAACAAAGTGAAAATAGCGTGCTTCAATCTGCATTCAGACTCCATCAGTTTTTCCTCTGGATGTGGATAGCATTTTTACATTATGAAGTTTTTGGAATTGTCTTGACCAACCTCTTTCTAAGGGAAAATTTTATTTCCCCTTGGTGGGGAGCAGGAGAAGAATCTTATCAGGGTGTTTGCTCCTTCCTTCACGTATCTCCAAAAGAGCTATAGGACTAAAATTCTAACCATCTGTTCCCCTTAAATAATGCTGTTTTAGGGGTACAGTAAGTTCAGAACAAAAGCTTCTTCCCTGTTTTACAATTCTTTAGCCTTCACTTGCCAGCTTAACTCCTTCTCATCAAACTCTCACTATGTAAACGACTATTAGAAGCAGTTAATACAGACTAAACCCATTTATCCAAACACATAGCAAATTGAAATTGGCATGCTTAGATTAGGATATACCAGAAAATAGACCAGAGTGAATTAGCTCTTTGCTGTGAGTGAGATGAAATCTCAGTTCAAACAAAAGAGAGGACCCAATTTCACCCAAGGAAAAGTCTCTAAGGAGAGAAATTAAAAATAAAGGACATTTTGAGCCACCATGTCTCCTCCATGTCTGCAGCCTCCAAAGTTTTTCCATATGTCTCTCCTAAAAAATGCCTGGAACCACTCATGTCTATTTCTCTCCTGAAGTTCTGGTGCCAGTTCTTCACCCTACACAGGTCCTCAGAGTCAGGTTGAACTCAGCATTCTCTCCACCTATCCAGTTACATCTTGTTCTGCATATGTACACACACAAAATTCTTCAGCCTAGGAGGAAAGTCCAGTTATACATACTGGCCTAGTGGATAGGATCTTAAGCTTGGCCCTAGGTTAAAATCCTGCTTCTCACACAGACTAGTTGTATGACCCTAGGCAGTAATTTTACTTCTATGTTCCTTAGTCAATTCTCCAGGGCCAGTCTAAAAAGTCATTGGGGGTTGTGATTTGTGGTGGTGGAGGGAGTGTCCACAAAGGAAGGAATTTCCCGTACTCAGGAAATCTGAGATTTTTTGTATGAAAAGATATACCTCTTTATAAAGTAACGGTATACTTATGAAATTTGTTACTCTAAAAAACAGGAAGGAAAAAGGCATTGTTAAACACCTACTATGTGTCAGTCATTGTGTTAAGGTCTTTACAAATATTATCTCTTTGATCCTCATAGCAGCCCTGGGAGAGAGATGCTGCTATTAGACACATTTGACAGTTGAAGGAAATTGAGGCAAACAGAGGTTAAATGGCTTGCCCAGTAAGTGTCTGAGACCAGATGTGAATGTAGTTCTTCCTGATTCCAGGTGTGGTGTTCCATCCACTGCACTGCCTCACTGCCTCAGACA
Organism: Vombatus ursinus; assembly: GCF_900497805.2. NCBI lineage: Eukaryota > Metazoa > Chordata > Mammalia > Diprotodontia > Vombatidae > Vombatus > Vombatus ursinus. The sequence continues at coordinate 2,071,281 of NW_020954751.1, forward strand.
TCAGAGGCAGTGTGACACAGAGAATAAAGATGACCTTGGAGTCAGGAAAGACCTGGATTCAAGTCCTGATTCGGTCACTAACAGAGTGATCCCAGGTATGTCATCTCACAACTTTCTGAATATAAGTTACAGAGCAGGTCCCGACCTGCATTAATAGATAATTTCCATACCAATGAAATCATAGTTCTGATCCAAAAACCAAGGAGATGGTACAGGTTGAGAATAATAATAATAATAATTATAGCTTAGATTTCCAGATAGCTTTATGTAATTCTCTAAATGGAATCAGTCCCACAACATCCCTGAAGAGAAGTGGCATAAAGGGCTTCATAATGAAGTCCATTCTACAGATGAGGAGACAGCAATGAAACAATTTAATCAAGATTCTAGAGGTGGCAAAGAATTGGAAATTGATGGGATGCCCATCAATTGGGGAATGGCTGAACAAGTTGTGGTATATGAATGCAATGGAATACTATTGTGCTACAAGAAATGATGAACAGGCTGACTTCAGAAAAACCTGGAAAGACTTGTGCGGTCTGATGCTGAGTGAAGTGAGCAGAACCAAGAGAACGTTGTACATAGTAACAGCTATGTTGTGCGATGACTAACATGGATAGATTTAGCCCTTCTCAGCAATGCGAGGATCTAAGACATCTCCAAAGGCCTCATGATGGAAAATGCTATCTACATCCAGAGAAAGAACTATAGAGTTTGAATGCAGATTGAAGCAAACTATTTGCTTTATTTTTTCTGTTTTGTTTTGTTTTTTATTTCTTGTAGTTCTTCCTATTGGTTTTAATTCTTCTTTACAACATGACTAATATGAAAATATGTCTAATAGGAATGTAAATGTATAGCCTATATCAGATTGCACGCCATCTTGGGGAGGGAGGTGAAGAGGGAGGGGGAGAAAATTTAAAACTCAAAAGCTTATGGAAGTGAATGTTGGAAACAAAAAAAAATAATAATAAAAAAAGAAAGAAAAAGATTCTAGAGGTGGCAACGTAGAGATTCCATACCCAATGTTCTTTCTACCACAGCACACTGTCTTTTGGAAGTGTAGTTTCAAAAAGGATTTAGGTAGATTCAGGAATGAATGGTCCATGAACGGCCATTAGAAGAAAATATTTTGGAGATTTCACTAACTGTTAGTGGCTTAGCTTCCATATAACCAGGGCACAAAATGCTAGATGAAATGCTAACAAAGCCAGGTGGATTTGGCAGAAACTATGCCCATCCCATTATTGGTAATACAGGAAGGAGCTGACCAGTATAGAAAGAATGAATGTTCAGACATGAGATTCGAATCACTTAATGTGTACAGTTACCCTTTACCTACTTCCTCCACGGGCAGCAATGAACAATAATCCTAAAAAAGCCAAAGTTAGAAACACTTGCGGTGCTGGAGATTAGATATTTTATCTTGTCTCAGCCTTGCTAAATTTGGAGCCAAGCTACTGCAGAGTGAATGTGAATGTTTACATAAGGTAATGGATACATGGGTGAGGAGAGCTCAGTGAGGGCCAAGCTAGAGAGATGGCTTTTTGTCAGCTCAGGGGCAGCAATAAGCAGAGAATTTAAGCAGGGGGCAAATTGGAGAATGGCACTGGTGTTCCCCTTATCTCCCGTGCTCCTGAAAAATGGTCCTTTATGACTGGAACAGAGGCATGATTTATCTTCTTATGACATTTTAATGACTCCATAAGGCAGTCCATGGAACTAATGTTTTACATTTGTGTGTGAGGGAGTGGGGAGAGGAGCATCCCATGGAGCATGCTCACCGCTGGTTGCTCATTCTTTTTAGTGTTTTTCATAGATCAGTTTCCTTGCATAGGATCTTTATGTTGTTGTTGAAAACTTGGTCTTCCCATCTTGCCCAGGCTACAAATGCAGCAGCCTCTCAATGGCCCAAACCCACTGCTAATTAGCACGGTAGCTTTGATGTCCTGTTTAGGTAGCCTGGTGGTCCTTCATTCCCAGAAGGCTTATCATATTGGTTGCAGACTTGGTGAAGATACCCAATTGGCTTTATCCCTACTGCTACTCAGAACTCTCAAGCTCAATCCATCTACCAGCCTCAGTCCCAGTAGCAGGGCCTATAGGTATGCGCCATCATGCCCAGCCTTAGATAAGATCTTTAGATCAGTCTTACAGTCTGTGAAATGTGATCATCCCCATGATTTGGCAAATTGTAGCAAAACGCCTTACAGCCTTTTAAAAAAATTAATTTAATGAAAGGTTCAATTCTATCTTGTACAACAATGTTCTTCCAGTGATGCTATATAGCTACAAATTAAGGAATATCACAATCTCCAAGGAACCAAAACTGTGAGCCATTCAGATTTGTTATTTAGCAACACATAATGGGTGCAAATAGGCCACAGCACATTATGAATGATGAATTGTGTGTGGGAAATAGCATAAAGATATCATCAAAGAGATTCATGACTGGAAAAGTAAGTGGGACGGTAATTAGGGGCAATGAGTGATGACAGATGGATGGCCTGTATGCCGCAGTTATACCCGCACACTGTCAGGTGACAAAGGAGGAGGCTCAGCATGTAGAGTGGACCACCTGTGAAGAACAGATGGGAAGACACATGGATTGCAGAGGCATGAGCATGTTGTACTCTGCAATGATGGTAGGAGTACCTACTATGGGGAGATCATTGATTCATTGAGACTTTTGTTGAAATGACAAGACCTAGTTCCTGAAACTGAAAAATAAGTTAAGGATGGATTCATTGTCTGTAACTCCTCCACCATGAGCATATTCTAAAAAGAATTATCTCCAGGAGATGAAAATTTTTGTTGTCATGTTTTCCAATTAGGAGGACAAAACAGACTTGAAAAAAGAGAATATTATAGTGGCACAGGCATCTCCTGAACCAAGTTAGATTTTCATGTGGTATTTTGAAGATGGAAGCAAGGTCAAATAAAAGAAACCCATTATAAAAAAGTAGGCTAAGGGCCCTGAGCACTGAAACTCAGAGGACCTAAGGACAACAAAAATGGATTTAAAATGATTTAAATAGCTCTATTGGGGAAAAGAGAAAGAGCAAAGAAAAAGTAGGAGTGCTGCTGGATTTTTGTTTTGTTCTATATTTTTCCTTTGGCTGAAGAGAACAAGACAGATAGGAAGTTGGTGCTGAGGATAAGTAGAGAAGGTGAGAGACGTCTTTCTCTCCTTAACGAGTTCAAGTCACCTGGCCCACATGAGAGGTGTCCTTGTATACTAAAATAACTGGAATATATGATTGCTGAAGCACTATCAGTGCTGATCTTTGGACATATGGAGAGAGGGAGATACACGCTGCAAGACTGGAGAAGTACAAATGGGGGTCTCAATCTTCAACAAAGGGAAGAGACTGGAATTTGGAAACTGTAGCCTGGTGATTTTGACTTCAATTTTGGCAAAATTCTAGAATGTAATGTGAAAGAGATGTCTAATCAACATCCAGAAAAGGAATTTTAAAAATTCTTGCCTAGCATGTAAGGACAGCAGCCTTGCACAGGCCCAATCCCAAAGCTGATCAGCATGGGAGCTCTGCAAGCTCTGCTTCTGACCTGGGCTTGTCTGTGCCTCACCTCTGTGGGGTAGTTGGTGGCCCCTGACTCCTGGGAGTTCATCACATTGGTGCTTGGTATAGACACCTAATTGGGTTTATCTATACTGTGGTTGAGAACCCTGGAATACAAACCATCCACCAGTTTCAGTCGAGGATTTTTAAAAAGCCAATATTACTTTATTGAGAGAAGGGCATGCCAATCTAACCTTATTTCCTTTTTTGACAGGGTTGCTGACAGGATAATGTTGTAGGTAAAGTTTAATCAGGTTTTGGCAAAGCATTCAATGAAATCTCTAATGCTTTTCTTATGGAGCTGGAGATGTGTGAGCTAGATGAGAATACTATTGGATAAATTTAAAATCAGTTGAATGTCTGAGTCCCTAAAACAAATATTAATAGTTAGATGTCAACTTGGAAAAAAGGTCTCTAGGGCAGTGCCCCAAGGGTCTGTGGTTGACATTTTAACATTTTTATTGGTGACATGGATAACATGTTTATTGTATTTGCAGAAAGTTGGGAAGGATAGGTAGAACATTAAATATAGATTTAGGATTTAAAATATTTCAATAGATTTGGATATTGCTCTGAATTGAATCATTTGAAATTTAACAGGAATAAATGTAAAGATTCAAATAAATCAATTTCAAGAGTACAAGATAATAGCAGTGTGGTTACCCAGAAGTTTTTTTTTTTCCTGAGAAAGATCTGCTTTTGGGGAGAGGGGTTAGTGAGACAGAAGATTGCTATCAGACAACTGTGTGGTATGGCAGCCTAGGAAGCTAATGTGATTTGGGGCTACATTAATTAACAGAGACAGTGTGTAAGAGTAAGGAGTTGATAGTTCTATAATACTTAGCCCTGTTCAGATCATACCTAGGGAATTATTTTCACCTCTGGGCACATCACATTTAAGGAAGGACATTGTGAAATTGGAGTATGTCAAGAGGAGGAGCCAGAATGATGAGGGGACTGGAGTGTCTGTAGTTTGTGCCAAAGGAGGAATGGCTGAAGGAATGGAGAATGACCATGATAGCCTGTCTTCCAGTACTTAAATGGCTATCACATGGAAAAGGCATTGGACTTATTCCATGGTAGTCTCTTGGGGCAGAGCAGGGAACAATGGATGGCAGTTACTAAGAGAAAGGTTTAAACTTCATGTTAAGGAAAATGGATTTGCTCTTTTTGGAAGTGTTCAAATCACAGCTAGATGACAAGTTTCTAGTTATGCCATAGAAGGGCTACTTATTCAGGGAGATGACTCCTGAGGTCCATGGTAATACTTAAATCCAAAGATTTTAGGCTGTGTAAGGAGCCTAAGATACCATTAGTTTCTTTTTGGCCTTTATATCAAAGTGCTGGTTTATACAGAGTGGCTTCAAAGTCTTCATGCAGATTTAAGCTATTAGTGTACTTTTAAGCTTTAGTCGCTTAATTCTGCATGAAGACTTTGGGACCATCTTGAATAGGGCCACCTTATAGTTCATCAAAGCTGTCAAATATTTTTCATAAGAACTACCTTCATCACTCCTTATCTCATATTCTTTAAACACAAGGGTAGGACTTTTATATCTATTACATCCTATTTTGTTAGATTCCATCCATCATTTCAGCTTGTAGAGATCTTTTTGGATTCTGACTCTGTCATCCAACATATTAGCTTTTTGTCATCTCTCACTTTTTGTCATCTGTCTTTGACAAACACACCATCTGTGGGTTTCAATAAAGTCATTAATAAAAATGTTGAACAGCACAGGGCCAAGGACAGATCCTGCACTTCTCTAGAAATCTCCCTCCAAGTTGGCATCAACTCATTAGAGACTGCTCTGGGTTTAACAATTCAAATCATTTCACATCCTTTTCCCATCTCAAGGCCACATCTCTTTCTTATCCACAGGGAGGGCATGAGAAACGTCTGAAATCTAGGTAAAATGATGTCTATGGTATCCCTCTGACTTACCTATTTAGCGACTCTGAAAAAAAAAGGAAATGAGGCTAGCCTAGTTTAACCCATTGTTGATGAAGGCATGCTGACTTTTAAGGATCACCACTTCCCTGTCTTAATGCTTAAAAAAATCAGCCTTTTACCAATTTGCTCTGTAATTTCACCAGCAAGAAAAGCCAAGGTCAGTGACGTATGCTGTGCAAACCTGTCATTTTGTTCGTGATGAGGGGAACTGCTTTTGGCACCTGATTCTGACCAATACATTGGAGCTCGTTGTTGGAGTGGAAATGATGAAAACATTTGGAAAAAGGACCACTCCACCTGACATTGCAAGATGAATAAACAGGGAAAAGCTGAGCTAGGCTGAAAAATCACTCTGTATTACTAATGGTACAGCTAGATGGTGCAGTGGATAGAGCACTGGGACTAGAGTCAGGCAGACCTGATTTCAAATGCAGCCTCAGACATTTACTAGTGGTGTGACTCTGGGCAAGTCACTTCACCCTGTTTGCCTCAGTTTCCTCATCTATCAAATGAAGTGGAAAAGGAAAAGGCAAACCACTTCAGTATCATTGCCAAGAAAACCCCAAATAAGATCATGAAGAGACAGACATGACTGAAATGACCAGACAACAAGGACACTGGTGGTGTAATACATCCTTGAGTCACAGAAAACTGGTCTCTGAGGAATTGAAAATGAGTTATTAGCCGTAGGATGATGGAAATGTGCATGCTGGTTAGTAGCAGGCTGCAATCAATGAATTACAACCAAAGAATTATGGAGAGCTGGAGTAGAAAATGTCATTAAGGTATTGTGAAAGACGAGTGAAAAAGAAGAGAGCCTTGTCATATGGGAAGAGCAAAGGATAATATATGGCAAGTCCATGAGCTCCATTGGTATTCTTGGATGTCAAGAGAAATTGAAGAAGCTGGAGGGAGGTGAACTTCTAGGGGGGAACATAAATAAGTGCCAGGCCCTGGAGACACGGCAACAAAAAGAAACAATCGTGTATTGTAAGGAGTTTACAGTTTGTATGGAATTAGGAGAGGAAAGGGAGAAATTAGTTGTACGTGGAAAATTAAATACAAAACATACTCAAAGTAGATACAAAGTAATTTCTGGGCAGAGGGCGCTGGCAGGTAGGGAGAGGGGAATGAGGTCAGACTCCCTATAAGGGGTGGTATGTTCATGAGCTGAGCTCTGAAGGAAGCTAGGTGGAAGTGAGAAGAGAGCATATTCTAAGTATGTGGCATAGTCCATGCAAAGTCCCAGAAATGGGAAAGGCATATATGACACAAAACTGGGAGGGATAGCTAACATATTAGATGATAAAGTCAGAATCCCCCTGGCTCTCCTCCACCAACACACCCAAATCTTGACAGGCCCTAACAGTGCTTTCAATAGAAGAAGATAAAATTAATTGTTATAAATGTAAGCACTTAGAATTTGTGTCTTGCACAGGGCACAGCTGACAGATAGCTGGTTTGAATTTTAGAGGGCGTGAAGGATAATCGGATACAATAATCTTGGAAAGGTAGATCAGAGCCAGATGGGGAAAGATTTTTTTAAAAGCCAGAGGAGTGTGTATTTTAACCTAGAGGCAACAGGGAGTTATTGGAGCTTCATGAGCAAGGAAGTGACATTCTATAATGATGTAAAATGAGGAGAAAACAAAGGACTCAGATCTTAGTTTTAGTCCTTTTTTCCTACCATGGAAAATAATATTTTGGAGTAGAATTTGTTGTTCAGTTGTTTTTCAGTCACGGACAGCTCTCTGTGACCCCATTTGAGGTTTTTTTGGCCAAGATACTGAAGTGGTTTGCCATTTCCTTCTCCAGTTCATTTTACAGATGAGGAAACAGAGGCGCACAGGGTTAAGTGACTTGTCCAGAGTCACACAGCTAGTGTCTGAGGCTGAATTTGAATTCAGGTCTGACTTCAGGCCTGGCACTCTATCCACTGAGCCACGTAGCTGTCCATTTGGAGTGGAAAGAGTAGAACAAAAGTGGCTAAATGTCAACCTTGGATAAGAGAGATGATAAGAATAAACCTATAGGGCTACCTTAGGTGACTTCATATCACCAGGCCCAGATAAACTATATCCCAAGCAGGGGTATGCTGGTGCCTGCTTAGTACTTCACTCTCTGAAAAGGTACTGACACATTTTAAACTTTAATTTGCATTATTAACATTTTCTCTGTCACCTTCTAAAGTCTAGACAATCAACAGGATAATAAATCACGCCATGGTTTCTAAGATTTGCCCATTTTTGAGGTGTAAGTACTCACACTAAAAATTAACAATTGTTCTCAAGAGCTGACTTCAGCATACTATAGATCCCAAGACACTGGAAGAACTGGTGGATGTGACTTCTGAACCACTGTCATTGACCTTTTAAAAGTCATAGAGAACAGGAGAAATGATACAGGATTGGAGAGGGGCAAATGTTTCCATTAAAAAAAAATAAGATTGTGTGTGGGAAGAAATTAAGGTCTTCTGAATTTTGGTTAGTGAGATTGACTTTGGACCTTGACCTTTTAAGAGGTATTATTAAGGCAATAGTTTGTGAGCATTTAGAAAGGTGAACAGGTATCAGTAAGTGCCAGCATGACTTCATCAAAAACAGGCCGTACAAGAATAACTTCATTTTCCTTTTTCACAGGGTAACTAGACTGGTAGATCAGGGAAATGCTGTTGACATGGTAGACTTAGATTTCAATAAAATATTTCTCAGTCTCTAGAATGGTAGACAAAATAAAAAATAGCTAGATAATAGCATTGTCAGGTGGATTTGTAATTGATTGAATCCCCAAAAGATTAAAGGGTTAATGTCAACCTGGAGGGAGGTCTCTAGTTAAGTGTCTCAGGTATCTATCCTCAGCCTTATGCTACTCAATGCTTTTATCAGTGACTTAGATGACAGCATAGAAGTAGTATTTATCACATTCAAAGATAACACAAACCTGGGAGGGATCCCTGACTTTGGAGAACAGAATAAAGATCCCAAAATTTCTCAGCAAGTTAGAAATGTGGGCCTAATCTAATAAGATGACGTATAATAAGGGCAATGCAAAGTTCTACATTTGGGTTCAAGGACTCAGTTGAAGAAGTAAAGGATTAGGGAGTCATGGATAGACAAAAGTTCCTGTGGAAATGACCTGGGGGTTTAATGGATTGCAAGCTTAATATGTGTTAGCATTTTGACTTAGTAATACTAGCTCTAAACTAGCAACACTAGCAACACTAAAACACTAATGTGATAGGTGACAGGAATATAATTCTAAAACTCAGAATGAGATGAGGCTGGTGAGGACACTTATGGGCAGAGAAGAGAGGTTGCATGTCTTTATCTATAGTGAGAGAAAAAGGAGGATGAAAGAAGGGACAGGACCATTGCTTGGGGGTGGATGGGACAACAGTAACTGCTAAAAGGAAGAAAGCCCCAAATACTGCTCAATTCTTATCTTGCTTCTGTTTTCTTTGACAAGGAGAGGGATTTTTCCATTGGAAACAAAAAGACTAACTGAGAGTTGACGCCCAAGACAAAGAAGGAAAAGTTGATTCACCTGATGAATAATGGTGCCTCACTGTCCTTGATGAATTTAAGTCACCTGGCCCAGAGGAACTACATCTCAGGTCTTGAAAGAACTGACAAGTTAAGTCAAATCAAGTCAAAAAGCATTTATTAAGCACCTATTATGTACCAGGAGCTGTGCTAATTGGTGAAGATATGAAGAAAGGCAAAAAAAAAAAAACCAGTTCCTGCTCTAAAGGAACTCAGTTTAAGGGGGATGGAGGGTGGGGAGGGGATGACATGCAGACAACTATTTACAAACCAGAGAGAGACAGGATAAATAGGAGATATTCTTGGAGCGAAGGGACTAAGATGAAGGAGGATTTAGGAAAGGCTTCTTGTAGAAGATGGAACTTTTGCAGAGGGAAAGGGAAGGTGGGACTTTGGCTTGAGGGAAGCCAGGGAAGACAGGACAGACAGAGAGAGAGTTTTAGTGTGGGGAGCAACCAGTGAAAATTATTGGAGTTAGGAGATGTCATGTGATATGCTAGGAACAGCAAAAAACCCATTTTCACTGGATTGGGGTGATCACTACTGCCTGAGGGTCTGAGAATGTTCATGAAGGAGGTGGCATTTGAATTAAGCCTTGAAGAATGTCAATGGGCAAAGATTGAAGTGGTGGGGGAGGAGGGTAAGGACATTCCAGGAAGAGATGATTGCTGAACCATTGTCAGGGATATTGAAAGATCATGGAAAACAGGAGAGTAACTATAAGATTATAGAAGAGCAAATTTTGCTGTTTCTTTCTTTTTTTTTGGCAATCAGGGTTAAGTGACTTCCCCAGGGCCACACAGCTACTAAGTGTCTGAACTCAGGTCCTCCAGACTTTAGGGCTTGTGCTCTATCCATGCTTCAATTTTCAAAAAAGGGAAGAGAACGGAGATCAAAAACCATAGTCTGGTGACTTGACTTCAATTCCTGGTAAAATTCCAGCAATGACTGGATGGTTGGCCAACATCTCAACAGAGAAGCAGTGACTACAAAGAACCAGAATGGCTTCAATAGGAATAGGTCATGCCAGCCTAATGTCATTGCTTTTTTTTGGCAGGAATTGCTAACTAATCTAACAGTAGGTGAGAATGCTGTGGCTATTGTTTACCCAATTTGGATATAGCATATTATGCTGTTCTTGAGATATGTAGATTAGATCAGAAGTTGGCAAACTATGGCTTGAGGGTCAAATCCCACTCTGGGCCATTAAATTAAGAATGGCTTTTACACTCAATTAAAAAAATTGTAAAAACATCCACCTCCAAAGAGAGAATTGATGAACTCTGAGTGCAACTAGAAGTATATTTTTTTCACTTTGTTTATTTTTCTTTATTTCTTTAGTTAATATAGAATTACATTTTATATGATTTAACATGTAAAATTGATATGAGGCTTACCTTCTCAATGGGTGGGAGAACAGCCGGGAGGGAAGGAGAAGATTGGGAATTCAAGATTAAAAAAAGAATGTTAAAAATAAATAAATAACACCTTTTTAAAAAAAAAAATTTAAAAATCCTTCTTAGTTTGGGATTGCAAAAATACAGATCTCAGACTGGATTTGGCCACAGATTGCCAACCCTTGGATTAGATGATAATGATGATAATACAATTAGGTGGATTTAGAAATGGCTGGATGCCTAGACTCAAAGAATAGTTGTTAATGGTTCAATGTCTAGTTGTCAAGAGGTCTCCAGGGGAGTACTCCAGGAATTTTTGCTTGACCCTATTTGCTTAATATTTGCATCTGAGTTAGATAAAGGCACTGATGCAATGCTCATTAAATTTGTAGACTACACAAAGCTGGGAGGGATAATTGACACATTGGATAACTGAGTTTTGGATTTATAAGGATCTTGAGAGGCTAGAACATGGGATAAAGCAGGTAAGATGCAATCCAATAAGTATTTTTTACTCATAAAATCTTACTCATGGGCACAAAAATCAACTTCAAAAGTATAGTTAGGGGAAACACGGTTTGAAAGCAGTTGTTCTGAAAATCACCCAGAGGATTTAGTAGTCCGGAAGCTCCCTGTGAATTAGTAGTGTTACGTGGTGGCAGCCAAAAAAATAAAATGAATGCTGTGTTAGGCTCCACCAAGAGGAGCAAAGCTTCCAGGATTGAGGAGGGGTTGGTCTCCCTGTGCTCTGTCCTGTGGGGTAGCTTGGTAGCACAGTGGATAGAGTGCTGGTCCTGGAGTCAGGAAGACATCTTTCTGAGTTCAAATCCGGTCTCAGACATGTACTAACTGTGTGACCCTGCACAAGTAACTTGCCCCCACTTGCCTCAGTTTCCTCATGTGTAAAATGAGCTGGAGAAGGAAATGGCAAACCACTCCAGTATCTTTGCCAAAAAAACTCCAAATGGAGTTACGAAGAGTTGGACAGGACTGAAAAATGGATTGAACTCTGTCCTGTCTTGGTCAGAACACATTTGGATGATTGTGTTAATTTCAGGGTCCCACAGTTTAAGAAGGACATTCATAAGTTGGGGAAGTGTCCAGAGAAGGTCAATCAGGAAGGTAAAGAGCCTTCAGTTCATGTCATATGAAAATTAGTTGAAGAAACTGGGCATGTTTAAGTTGGAGAAGTGAAGACCCCGGGGGGTGGGAAGGATATCTATCTTCAAATATTTGAAATGCTCTTACATGTGTGTATGTGGGAGTAAACAATTATATGTGTTTTATTAGGCCCTTGAGGACTAAACTAGGAGACATGGGAAAGAGATATGTTTGAGACCGAGGTACTGTCAGAATATCTGGCAAAGATCTTCAGTGGGCAGATAGAAACATTGAAGTCAGGACTGTAGATGTAGATTGGACAGTCATTTGTACAGAGATGGCAGTTGGAACCATGACAGTGGATGGAATAGCCAAAGGAGAGGAAGTAAAGAAAGAAGAGTGTCATGGATAGAAACCTGGGGAACACCAGGAATTGGAGGTCGGAAAGAAGAGGAGCCAGTGACAGACAGAAAAGGGGCAGGGTAAAAGGTAGAAGGAGAACCAGAAGGCTGTGGAGTCTCTGAAACCAAGGAAGAAAAATTCACCTTGGAGGAATGGAAAGTCAATGATGTCAAATGTTACAGAAAGATTAAAGATAATGAATTCAAGGGAGAAAAGGGCATTGGATTTGACATTAAGGCATGATCTTCAGAAGGTCTGTGAGTAATGGGAAAAAAAGTAATCTCAGGAAAATACTAGTAAGGATTAGGTCAAGTCAAGTCAAAACAACAAGCATTTATTAAGAACCTACTATGTTCTAGCTATTACACAAAGCACTGGGAATACAAAGACCTCTCCCCCTGCAACCTCCCAAATGAGAAAAACAGCAGTCCAGTTTCTCCTCTCAAGACGCTAACAGTCTATGGGGAAAAATAACATGAAAATAACTATGTATAAAAATAGATAAAGTTTGGATAGGGTGTGAGGAGTTCATAGGATCATATATTAGACTTGGAACATAGAGCTGGAAGACTTCTTAGAGATCAACTAGCCCTATTCCTTCTTTTTACAGCCAAGGAAACGGAGTCCCAGAGAGAGAATATAACTTGCCTGAGGTTACACAATAAGTATCAGAGTCAAGAGTTGAACCCAGGTCCTTTGACTCAAAATTCATTGTTCCTTACCTTGCCCTATGTACCATGGAACCTGTGCAGGGAGAGCAAACCCTAGTGCCACCTTAGACATCTCAATGTACTCAGGGATAGCCTGAGAGGAGAGGAATGTGGGGGTGGGGGGACGGTTGGTGCCGAATACCAATTTTACTTATACCTTCATGTCACAGGAGTAAGCACAAGTGCCTTGCACCTGGTAGCCCAAATGACAGACAGTAAGTGCTTAATCTATGTTTGTTGAATTGAATGCACTTTGTAAATTGTTAATCAATATATAAATGGGAGCTTTTTCACAACTGTGCCTGGAGCTGGTCCTGTAGCCATGTCTTGGGATCACAGAATTCTTTCGAGCTGAAAGGGACTTCAAGATCATTTAGTCCAAGTCTTTAATTTAAAATATGAAGAATCTGAAACCCAGAGACATGAAGTGACTTGCCCAAAGGTCACACAATCAGTTGGTGGCAGACTCTTGGTTTCCTAACCCAAGCCTCCTGATTTAAGTCCTGTGAATTTTCTCCTGGGGTTTCCTCTTATAACTCCATTTTCCCCATTCCCCACTAATGAATATCTGAATGGAGTGTCAGGTACATTGGTCTTTGGAGGTCAAGGATCTGGTCCTCTGGTGTAACACAAAGAGAAAGCTGGACTTGGAGTCAGGAGATCTGAGTTCAATTCTCACCTCAGACATTTATTATCCAGGGGACTGTATCCCATATATGTCACACAGCCTGTCAGTGCCTCAGTGTTCTCTTCTATAAAATGTTGTTAATAACTCTTGCATTCCCTGCCTCACAGGGTTGTTATCAGGAAAGAGTAGAAAGTTCAGGCAATAGCAGAGCTGGGATTCAAATAGCTCTTCTGACTGTGCTTTCCACTACACAAAGTGTCCACTACCTCGTCTGACAAAATCACATATGCAGGCAGACATAGGATAAAGACCACTGGATTTGGATTCAGATCTCAGTTTCTGTTTATTCTTAGCATGGAACTGGACAGAAGTTATTTAACCTCCTTGGGCCTCAGTTTCCTCATCCATAGAATGATCAAGTTAGCCTACATAGCCTCCAAATTCCCTTTTAGCTCTAGGTCTTGGTCTTTTGTGGTGCTTTATATGTTATTATTACTAGCCTTTGAAGAAGACTGGGCCTTTGGGAATGGCGATAAAAGCCATACCAGGCTTCCCATTGTGGGAAAGAACATGTCAACCAATTGTTCTATGACTCTACTCACTCTCCTCGTGACTTCCTTGACCAAAACACCCCTTCCTTGAGGTTACTCCCCTCTATACATTGTCTTTCTCCATTAAGAAGTAAGCGTTTCAAGGGCAACAATTGTCTTGCCACTTTTATTTGTATCCCCTTCACTTCACAGTACCTGGAGCATTAAATAAGTGCTTAATAAGTGCTTTTTCATCCATCCATCCACTTATCCGTCCATCCATCCATCCATCCATCCATCCATCCATCCATCCATCCATCCATTCATCCATTCATTCTTGGTGTTCCACTAAATAGGGAACATAACTAGAACCTTCTATACCACTAGACTGTTCTTGCCCAGACTGAAAGAGTTCTTAATAGAAGGTATGAGGTCGCTTAACCCTTGGGCCTTGGGCTACTCATATGTCGAATGAAGAGGTTCAACGACATAATGTTTGTGGTCTCTCCAGCTCTGAGGTTCTGTGATAAGTCTTAGTAGCAAGTCTATGGTGGTAGACAACATATAAAAATGCTTTGAAAACTAAAGTATAAGGCATGAAGACATACACGCCCAAGTGTGAGGATGTATGCCTATAATCCCTGCTACTGGGAGAAGCTAAGTCTGGTGAGTTACTTGAATATAAGAGTTCTGAGGTATGTTAGGGGTAAGCTGATTGGGTGTCTATACTAAATCCTGTACCAATATGGTGAGCCTATGAAAGTAGGGGCCCAATAGGTTGCCTAAGGAGTGCTAAACCAGTCCTGGTTCGAAATGAAGCTAATTAAATACCCATGCCAATAAACAGTAAGATCAGGAACTCAAGTGGGGTGGTGCATTTCAAACCTGGGAGAGATAAGGGCACCCAGGCTCAAAAAACAAAACAAAGCATGCTATAAAATACCAACCAGTTATGTCTGTTAACTGTTAACTTTTCTCAGGCTTTGTTAATTCAGTAGGTCTTATCTATGAAGATTAGCAGGGATATCTGAGGCTCCATAAAACAAATGGAAAGATGATCTTGGAGTGAGAAAGACCTGGGTTCCAGTCATTTAACCTCTTTATGCCTTAGGCAACCTATAAAGATTAAATATTTCAAAGAAAATACTAATCTACACGGGAAGAAGGATTTTTCTCACTGGAAGTTCTTTATATCAATGAAATCACAAGGCCAGTTAGTTGTTCTCCTTCAGGCTGGAAAAGGACCAAAATGACATTACTGTGTTGGGGTCAAGGTACAGTGTGTCCGACTATGGCTGATCAGAACAATATAAGCTTGTAAGGCTCTACCATTGTGGGGCACAAATAATCCATTAAAACATTTGGAGTGAAGATGGTTCTAAATTTGCATGTCTCATTTCTTTTGAGGTCATAAACTTAGGCTTCAGGAGCAAACATAGTCCCACAAGAAAGAGAGAAGAGGAGGCATCCTGAGAGTTGCTACTTTTCCCCTTTTTTGAAAAATGGAATTGATTTTCTTTTCAAATGAAGAGCTGCCTTCTTTCTTTCTCACTCCCTCCCCACCCCCTCCCCCATGAAGAAAGTAAGAAAAACAGAATCCCCTGTTTTGAACAGGCATAGTCAAGCAAAACAAATTCTACAATGGACATGTCTAAAAAATATATATATGTCTCAATCTGCACTTTGAGTTCATTACCTCTGTATCAGGAGGTAGGAAGCCCATTTCATCATGACTCCTCTGGAATGGTGGTTGGTCATTGAGTCACTAACCAATGACCCTTTCATTATCCTTTCTAACAGAGCAAAGAGAAGATGCTGACTTAGTTTAGGAGAAATGCCGCATTTCTAGTCCAGCAATTTGCAAGAGTGTGGTGTTGTCACAGTTTGGTGCTTTGCCTCCAAATTCCCAAGGTCTATGGGACATTGCCCTAAGTATGGGCTTGTTGGCATCTAGCTGAAGGCTGTTTGAATGATGAGGCATTACAACACTCCTTAGGTTCCAGGGTTCAGGACATTTGGCTTCTTCCTCTGCATGGCTCCCTGAGAACCCCAGGTCCCTGATGGATTTGGTGGGGGAGGAGGGTGGCCACAAAATGACTGACTTGGAGGTTTAAATGAGGACATACAAAACAAAAAAGGTGTAATGTTGCCTCAGTCCTTCTTTTCCTGGGACCTTTCTTCTCTTTTTCAGAGAAGGCTGTGGTAATAATATAATATAGGGAGTATGGCATCTGCTGCCCAAAGACATGGGTCCAAATCCTGACTCTACCATTTACTGTGATTTTGTAGATAAAAGGAAATCCTTGTGAGGAAATCCCCTCTACCAATACTGTGTGACAATGGGTAAGTCATATCACTTCTCCGGTTGCTAGTTTCCTCATTTATAAAAATGAAAAAGTTAGACTCAGTGAGTTTTAAGATACCTTTCAACTTTTGATATTATAAAATGAGTTATTATTATTTTTATTTTGCAAATTAGTGTTGGACTGTGTTATCCTGTTTTCTGGATGATGAGGTGGGGGAGGAGAAGCGCTAATTGTGATAATTTTTTCTATCCTCCCTGTTTGAGCAGAGGAAGTGCATGATCCTAGCTTAGTAATGAGACGGGAAAGTAGGTAGAAGGTACCAGGAATCAGGCTTCCTAACTGAATGAGGGTGAGACTGGGATTACAGAATGGATAAATCACCTCAGGCCAGAATGCCCAAGGGATCCAATCTCAAACCATTGGGGGCAGAAGGCAGCAAAGGCAACATGCCACCCTCCTACCCCTGCTAAATCTGTCAGGGACCTGGGGTTCTCAGGGAGCCATGCAGAGGAAGAAGCTGATCGACCTGAGCCCTGGAACCTACAGAGTGTTGTAATGCCTCATCATTCAAACAGTTTTCAGCTAGAGGCTGACAAGCCCCTATTTAGGGAAATGTCCCACAGACCTTGGGCTTTTGGAGGCAAAGCACCAAACTGTGACACCACTACACTCTTGCAAATTCCTGGACTAGAAATCCAGCAGTTTGGAAGGCAATGAAGGACCTGGGCACCTTGTGTGTGCCCTTAGCCAGCTGAAAATCTACAAGGCGTGTCTCAGAGATGGAATATTTTCCCTAAAGATTTGGTACCACTTAGTCTAGGACCATGTAGTTCCCTTTTTAAAGGTACATTTGTTTTAAATGCACCTATATTCCTGAAGAGATAATAATCCTTTTCTCTTATGAAGAATAATAGCTGACATGTAAAATTTTATGGTTTCCAAAGTTCTTTCCATAAATGATCACATTGTGTTCTCGTAACAACACTATTAGAAAAGGTTTCCTTTACCCTTCCTTCCAGATCTGTGATTTGTAGGTGGAAGGAATTGCCTGTGAGGAAACCCTGTCTACCAATGCAGATAATAACAACAACAACAACAACAACAATAATGGTGATGATAATGATAATAATAATAGCCAACATTCACATAACATTTACTATGTTCTAGGCACCGTGTTAAGCTCTTTACAATTATTATCTCATTTGATCCTCACAACAACCCTGGGAGGTAGGTGCCATTATTTACAAATGAAGAAACTGAGGCAAACAGAGGTTTAAGTGATTTGCCCAGTGTCACACAGCTAGTAAGTGTCTGAAGCTGGATGTGAACTCAGGTCTTCCTGATTTTTGAAGGAAACTATGGATTCTGAGACATGGGAGTGAGGAAGCAGTTTATTCCAAGCATGGGGGTGGGGGCAGAGACAGCTATTGCAAAGACACAGAGGTGGGAGGAGTGTTATATATGAACAAAGGAATGGACAGTTTGGCTGGAGCTCTGTGTGAGTAGAGGGGGAGTAATGGGTAGTCAGACTGGAAAGGTAGGTTGGGGCAAATGATGAAAGGTTTTATATGTGAAAGAGAGAAACTTACATTTGATCCTAGAAGCTACTGAAATTTATTGAGTAGGGGAATACCATGATCAAACTTAAGGGGCACCTAGGTGGTGCAGTGTGTAGAGTGCTGGGCCCAGAGCCAGGAAGACTTCTCTTCCTGAGTTCAAATCCGGCCTCAGACACTTACTGGCTGTGTAACCCTGGGCAAGTTACTTAACCTTGTTTATCTCAGTTTCCTCATCTGTAAAATGAACTGGAGAAAGAAATAGCAAACTACTTCCGTATCTTTGCCAAGAAAACCCCAAATGCGGTCATGAAGAGTCAGACATGACTAAAAATGACTGAATAACAATAAATAATCAATTTTATGCTTTAGGAAAATTAGTTTGAGAGCCTTGGGAGGGAAGAGACTTAAGGTAGGGATACCTAGGAAGCTATTTCAATAGCCCAAGCAAGAGGTCATAAGGGTTTGAATTAGAATGGGAGCTGTGTGAAAGGAGAGAAGGGGGTGTTATGGGGGTCTTAAGATATTACAAAGGTCAAAATGACAAGATATGACATTATTGACTATGTGGGATGAGGGTGAATGAGCAGTTAAAAATAATGCTGACACTATGATTCTGGGAGATTAGAAGAACATAGTGCCTCAATAGAAATTTAGTAATAGTAATAATAACAATAACAATAATAAGTGACATTTATATAACACATATTATGTGCCAGGCATTATGCTAAGTGCTTTACAAAATTATCTCATTTGTTCCTCCCAACAATCCCAGGAGAAAGGTGCAATTATTATTTCTACAGTTAAAAAAACTGAGGCAAGCAGAAGTTAAGTGACTTGTCCAAGGTCACACAGCTAGTAAGTGTCTGAGGCTGGATGTGAACTCAGGTCCTCCTGACTCCAGGCCCAGTGCTCAGTTCAGAGGATGAGTAGATTTGGTAGAGAAAGCAAATTAGTTCAGTTTTGGACATACAGAGTTTAGATGGCCATGAGACATGTAGTCTGAAATGTCCAGTAGGCAGTTCACAATGTGGGCCGGGAGCTCAGGAGAGAGACCAGCCATGGAAACAGTTCTGTAAACCATCAGCACAGAGATAATTAAGCCCACACGAGCTGTTGAAGCCCCAAAGAAGGGAAAGTACAGAGAAAAAAAGAGAAGGATCGAGCTAGGGTTGTTGTTGCTTGTCCTTCTTGAAGAGGACCATGACATCAGGGAGGTGATGCCATGACTTGCAAGTGAATTGTATTTAAATGAGGCAGGGCTGTGCAAAGTCACCAGCCTCACTTTCTCTTCTGGGACTATCTGGGTCCAGTGGTGAGATATAGATCAGGATGACTGGAGATGGCTGAGGTAACACCCACAGTGAGGGGGCATGCTGGGGATTATGGTTTAACTGGTTGTCTTTTCACCATGCCATCCTGCCTGTCATAGGTGAGGTAGACAACAATAGCAACAATAATAATAACTGACAACATGGCGCTACAAGGTTTGCCATGTTTCACAGATATTATCTTCATTGATCCTCACAACAATCCAGGGATGTAGGGACTAAATGGATTATTATTCCCATTTTACAGATGAAGACATTGAGACTTGGAGAGGTTCACAGGATGAGAGAATCACAGATGAAGAACTTGATGGGAACTCATACGTCATCTAATTTAATTGTCATATGAAGGAATCGAGGCCCAGAGATGAAAGGAATTGCTTATGCATAGCTAATATTCTCCATTGGTAGTAATCAAGTCCAGGTCTCTTTTGATTCCAAGTCATAAGAATATAAGTTTAGATCTGGAGGGAATCTGAAAGGTTATCAAGTAAATCTCCCTCTTTTTACGGAAGAGGAAACTGAGGCAAAGAGAGGTTAAGTGGTTAGCCCACAGTCCAATAGCTAGGAAGTTTATGTATGAGGCAAGATTCAAGCTCAGTTGTTGTTCTGTCAGTTTCAGCTATGTCTGACTCTCTGTGACCCCATTTGGGGTTTTCTTGGCAAAGATACTGGAGTGGTTTGCCATTTCTTTCTCCAACTCATTTTATAGATGATGAAACTGAGGCAAAAAAGGTCAAGGGACTTGCTCTGGGTCACATAGCTTGTAAGTGTCTGAAGCTGGATTTGAACTCAGGAAGATGAATCTTCCTGAATCTAGGCCTATCACCTGATCTACCTCTATTCAATCTATCCATCTAGCTGCCCTAAGATTCAAACTCACGTCTTCCTAATTCCAAGTCCAGTGCTCTATTGACTATACCAGTCTGCCTCTCCACTGAGCACAAATATTATCTGCGTTTTAAAGATGAGTAAACTGAGGCTCAGAGAGGTTAAGGGACTTGGTAATTGTCACACAGCAGGATTCAAACCCAGACATCCAACTTCCAAGGTTAATGCTCTATCTACAACTGTATACTACCTCCTACTATAGCATGCTGACTAAACTCTAGAATAAAACACACAGGGTCTGCAGTATGTTACTGCCTGCAAGAAGAAGAAAAAGGGAAAGACGAATGAAGGGGTATGTGTCGGGGTGGGGAGGGGAAGTGAGAGGGAGAAAGAGGGAGAGAGACAGAGACAGAGAGACAGAGATGGAGAGAGACAGAGAAGATGAGAGGAAAAGAGTGGAGAGGAGAGACAGAGACAGAGTGTGTGTGTGTGTGTGTGTGTGTGTGTGTGTGTGTGTGTGTATGTTTGTGGGGCAGGGGTGGGGAATATTGGTAATCAAGAACTAGATGGCATAGATGAATCTTGAAAGTCAAGCAAGCTAGGGGTCCTAGGAGGGTAGGAGGCTCCACACCTCTCTAGCTGGATCTCAGTGCTCACGGAACTTTAGAAAACAATGAAAGTAAGCAAAAAGGACCAACCTGTACAAAAATATTTATAGCAGCTTTTTGTGGTGGCTAAGAATTGAAAATTGAGGGGATACCCATGAATTGGAGAATGGCTGAACAGGTTGTGGTATGTGATTGTGATGAAATATTATTGTGCTATAAGAAACGACAAGCAGAATGATTTCAGAAAAACCTGGAAAAACTTACAGGAACTGATGCAAAGTGAAGTGAACAGAATAAGGAGAATGTTGTACACAGCAATATTGCATTATGATCAACTGTGAATGACTTAGTTATTCTCAGCAATACAATGATCCAAGACAATCCCAAAGGACTCATGATGAAGCATGCTATCCACCTCCAGAGAAAGAACTGATATTGTCTGAATACAGGCTGAAGTATACTCTTTTTTAATTTTTTCTTTCTTTCTTTCTTTCTTTCTTTCTTTCTTTCTTTCTTTCTTTCTTTCTTTCTTTCTTTCTTTCTTTCTTTCTTTCTTTCTTTCTTTCTTTCTTTCCTTCTTT
>NW_020954751.1:2092438-2105296 GCF_900497805.2 Vombatus ursinus
TTTCTTTCTTTCTTTCTTTCTTTCTTTTTCTTTCTTTCTTTCTTTATATTCAAGTCTTCTTTTACAAAATGACTAATATGGAAATGTTTTACATGATGGTACATGTATAACCTATATCAGATTGCTTACCATTTCAGAGAGGGGAAGGAGGGGGAGGGTGGGAGGAATAGAATTTGGAACTTGAAACTTTTAAAAATGTTAAAAATTGTTTTAATATGTAATGGGGGGAAATAAGATATTATTTTTTAAAAAACGAAAGAAAATAATGAAAGGAGACAGCCCTTGGGCTGAAGGCAAGGGCTTCTGGCCTGGTTCCAAAGAGGAGCTGAAATCTCTGGGAAGCTGACCAAGCTTGAGCAAAGTTGAAGCCCGGGTCAAAATCTTTCTCAGGGGCCTGAAGGGAAGCTGGAACATTTCCAGTCACCTCAGCCCATCTCCATAGGACCATTTCTTTCACTGGAGCACCTGCAGTAACTCTTGAAGCACCTTACCAAAGTCAGCTTGTGGGATGAGATGGGGAAAAACCAAAGCAAAGATAAAACCAGCAGGGATAGTTCTCTTACTCCTTTCATCTCTCGTCCAGGTCCCAAAACAAATAGGTATTTTTATCTCTTCCGGTTCAATGAATATGTGTAGAATAAACACGTAAGTCAAAGAGAAAAAATATTATTTCATGAAAACCTCTTGAATGGCAAGCAGCAGACCTGAGTTATAGTCTTGCCACCTTGGTCACTGAACCAAGTCTCTTGACTCCTCTGTGAAAGGTCAAGAGAGTCAGTCTCTTTTGGCACAGAAAGCGATCTTCTAGACCTCTGACAGGGTTGGCAGTCAGCAGAACTGGGTTATCATCTTGACTTGGCTACTAATTGTTTGTGTGGGCTTGGGGAAGTCATTCCATCTTTCTGAAACTTGTATTCTCTCTTCTGCCAAATAGGGGAAATTATGGCTGCTTCTATCATATAGGAAAGAACAAAGTTTGATAATTGATGAGAAATTCAATTCAGCTGAACTTGAGTCAATATTTATAATAATGACATAATAACATAACATTTATAATGATGACACAATAATATAACACAATAGTATAACATTTATATAATTTTGTATATAGCATTTTAAGATTTCCAGAGTGGGGGCAGCTAGGTGCCTTTGCATAGGCTGGCTGTCTTGCCTGGAAGACTTTCCCTCCTAATCTCTGCCTCATAGAATTCCTACTTACTTCGAAGCTTCAGAGCTCACCCTCTATAGGAAACCCTTACTGATTCTCCCAGCTGATAATACTCTCTCCTAAGAAATTAATTTGCATGTAATCACTGTTTCCCTCCACTTTCCCAATATAATGTAAGGTCCTTGAAGCAGAGATTATTTCATTTTTTTGTCTTTGTAACCCCAAGCACCTAGAATAGTGCCTGGCACACTGTAGATACTTAATGTAAGTTTGTCGAATGAATGAATGACAAAAACAAATTTGTTTCTGCTCTCAAAAAGCTCATATTCTATGAGGTAGGAGTGGTGGAGGAGAAGAAACAAAATGTACTCCGAAAAATAAATATAAAATTCATACAAAGTGAACACAAAGTAATGACAAGGGGGGTAGTAAGAAGGCAGAATACTAGCAATAGGGAGTCTGGATAAGGCTCATGCAGCAGCAGTCAGTGCTTGAGCTACACCTTAAGGGAAGCCAGGGATAGATACTATGAGGCAGAGTTGAGTAGGGAGCACATTGTAGGCATGGGCTACAGCCTTTGTAAATGGGAACTGGAATGTCATGCACAGGAGACAGCAAGTGGGGCCAGTTTGCTTAGAACAGAATGTGAAGGACAGTGATATCTTATAGGCTTGGGAAGGTAGACTGATGCCAGACTGGGAAGGGTTTTACGAGTTAAGTAGGGGAATTTGTATTTTATCTTAGAGGCAAGTGGTGCTCACTGGAGCTTGCTGGGCAGGGTAATGACATGATCAGACCTATGCTTGAGGAATATGAATGACAACTGTGTGGAGGCCTGAACTAGGGTGGTGGCAGGCTGAGTGGAAAGAAGAGGATGGATGCAAGAGACAGTGTGATCTGGCTAGTAATTAAATTTGGGGTATGAGGGAAATGAAAGAGTCCTCACTGAGGATATGAAGAGAGAATGTGGCAACCTTTGTTACTCTTAGGCTCCTTGAGTTCAGGGATCCTGACTCCTTCACAAAATTGTTAGAGTAATGTCACTGGAAGGTACTTTAGGGAATATCTAATCTAGTTTACTTATTTGATAGATGACAAAATATGGGCTCAGAGAGGTGGCTCACTCAATGTCACAGTTAGTTGGTGATGGAATCAGAACTTGAACCCAGACTTCTGGTGCTGAGCTTATTATTATTATTATTTTTTTGTTACACCATGACTGCCTCATTGCCTAGCACAGAAAAGGAGGTACTTAATAAATTAGTTGAATGATTGAATGATAGATACAGAAATAAATACTAGGTTAGAGTAGTTGCTCAAGTCCAACGGTGAGTATCTCCCACCAGTAATTCCTGTATCCCAGACATTTCTGGTCCATCCTTTGAAAAAGAAGCTTACAAAGTGTTAAAATTGCTTTCCTTCATAGTCTTTTTGTAATGTAAGAGAAACTTGCATTCAGGCCTGTGAAAGTAGTTGGGTTTGTTTGGAATACAATTGCAAAAGAAGTTACAAGATCTGAGCAAGAGTGCTGAAATAGAGTGATGTCGATAGCATTTGTTATTTTTGAAAAAAAAAATGACTCATTCTGAGAAACACTAATGGGCTAACAGAACACTGACTTTGTTAAATGTATGTCTAACCCCGGGCCCACTAGTGAGAAAAATGACCTCTCCCTCCCTTGTCGGTGTGTGAGTGTGTGTGTGTGTATGTGTGTGTGTATATGTGTGTGTGTGTGTTGTGTAGTGAGGCACATTGGGAGAAAGAAGGATCTTTAGAAAATAGCACTATTGCTAAATTCCTTATATAGCACTTAATCCTTTTCAAACAGTTTCCTTAGAACTCATCTCATTTAATTTCTCACATTTTTATGTAGTCAGCAGGTTAGGCATCATTGGCCTCATTTATAAAACAAGGAAACTGAGGCTCAGTGATCTGCCCAACCTGGCACAACTTGACCTTCTTTGTATCTTGACTCCTAGTCTAGTATTCTCTTCAACACACCAAGGAACCAGCTTACTCTATTTCTGAGTATTTGTCTTTATAGATCTCCCCTGCATTTAGTATTATTTGTCCTTTTTTCATGCACTCATCATCTTCTGATTTTGAATAACCCCCCTCTGTCTCTCTCTGTTTGTCTCTCTATCTCTGTCTGTCTCTGTCTCTGTCTGTCTGTCTCTCTCTGTCTCTCTCTCTTTCCACCTCAACTCCTATAAGATTGACTATAAGTTCTGTGAGGACAATGACCAATCAAAACATTTTATAGAATCACAGAATCTTGGAATTGGAAGAGACTTTACAAATCAACTAATCTAACCCATAACTGAAATAGAATCCCCTCTGCACGTACCTGACAACTTGTGAGCTGACTTGCTAGAGTACTTCTAGCAAGGGGGAAGCCCAATATTTCCTGTGGCAGGCCTTTCCACTGTAAGATAGCTTTATTTATTAGGAAATGTTGTTTCCTTTATATCAAACCCAATCTGCCTCTTTAACATCAATCAATTACTCCTCATTCCAGCCTTTGGGTTTACAGCAGTTTAAATCTAATCCCTATTCTACTTGACAGCTTTTTGGATACTTAAAGATAGCTCTACTTTTCCCATATTTTCTTCTCTAGGCCAAACATTCCCAAGTCCTTCAGCTGATCTTCATATGGAGTGTTTTGAGGGCTGCATCATCCTACTTGTCCTCCTCTGGACAAAAGCTGCATTAGAGAGAGGCTGTAAATCTTCATTGTGTTTCTGTGAGAGATTGTTGGTGAGTATTGGTATGCCTCATTTTACAGAACAGATTCTTCTGCACCTGTCTCATCTTTTGGGTACTACTCCCTATGCTGTCACACACATAGGCTTCCTATGTGAACCAGTGCTATCCCCTGACTCTAATTGTGTAAGGATTTTAGGGAAAGCAATTAGCAATCTTCACCAAAGTACAACTGTAGTGGAAGGCATTGGTCAGTTAAGTAGGTGAAATTCAGACCTCTTTACTACTAATGTTACCATGTCCCTTTGGTGCATGACCAGAAAATTAATATATGGATTAGAGAAGAGGTATCTATTAATGGAGCAGTGAGGTGCTATGGAAAGAAACAACCTTGGACATGTATGGAGACCTTACTCTTGGTCCGATATTGGCCATTAGCAAGCTGTATGACCTTGGGAAAATAATTTTTACAACTCTAAAGGTTCTTACAGCTTTAACATTTTATATTATGTCACATTGGGGACAACAGAATTTAGAGTTGGAAGAGACCATACCAGCTATCTCATCCAACCCATAATGCAAAGCAATCCCCCAGTATAACATTCTCAACAAATGATCATCCATCCTATACTTCAGTGGTTTCCATTTGTTGTTATTGTTTAGTTGCTTTCAGTCATGTTCAACTCTTCATAACCCAATTTGGGGCTTTCCTGGCTCCAACCTGGAGTGGTTGCCATTTCCTTCTCCAGTTCATTTGGCAGAAGAGGAAACTGAGGCAAACAAGGTTAAGTAACTTGCCCAAGGTCACACAGGTGGTAAGTGTCCGAGGTTGGATTTGAACTCAGGTCTTCCTGACTCCAGACCACTGTACCAGCTCCTTGCCACTTAGCTGCCTAGGTTTCTATTTAGTGGTTTGTAAACCTGTTAAGGGTTCACAGTGATAATGTGAGGGTATTGTGATAAAATTTTTTTTAATGATTCCTTAAGTATTAAACAATTGCCAATTATATTATAAATATGCCTTTCCTTTGTGACAACCAACAAATGCATGTTTGAAGCATTATAGATTTATATAGGCAGTCATTTGAAACTCACAATCATGGACGTAATTATTTTGGGGTTGGTTTGTACAAAGATTACACAAAACTTTGAATGCTTCTGACTAAGAAACAAAATGCTCTTGCAGTTACTCAATCTGTCATCAAATTGTTTCCAAACTGCCACAACGGGTTAACACTCAAGTGCAAACCTACTCCCAATAGATGCGTTCTGTACCCTGAACCAGAGTAGTTCCCTTTGTTACTTTGTAATCATGCTTTATCAGCTTTGTGATCATGTAAGCAAGATGTTAACATTTGCATTCTTGCAACATAAGTGTCAGACTGAAAACCACGATGGCTGGGCATTCACATTACAAGCTGCCATCTTGAAACCATTATGGACCATCAAAAATGGTCTCAAAAAATAATGGCTTCTAATGAAGATATTAAGGCTGTTTTCCAATTTAAATTTATCCTCCACTTATGCTATCTGGAGGGTTTTCAAAAGAACTGGTTGGCAACACTGATTAGCCATTCAGTAGAATTTCTGTGAAAGTATAGCTTGTATGGCAGTGGTAACAGAGAAGAAAGTTGTATCTGAAGAGTTTCTTTTCTTCCAGAGGTTAGTTTACATATAAACATTGTTTAAAAAAAGGAAACAAAGCAAAACAATACACCTGTATGTGCAACTGAACTTTAAGTAATAAACAAATATTTCATATCAAAACTAGACATTTATTTTTTGTGTTTTGATTTGGCATCTAAAAATAGCATATGAATATGTATCTCTCAGCAAGGGTGCTCATAAAATTCTCCTACCATTTTCTACCATGTGTGTGAGCAAGCATTTCACTTTATTCTTGTCTTAAGTTAAAATATGGAAATGAACTCAACGCAAACCAAATTTAAGACTGTATTTGTCTGGTGTTGAGACAAATATAGTAAGCCTTTGTTCAAATCTAAAAGCCCAATATTTAAATTGAATTTATATATGACTTTTAGTTAAACATCTTCCAACTTGTAATTTATATCATTAAAATGTTATTTATATTCGACTAAATTTGTAAAGTAAAGAAATTTAATATGAAGTCATGCAGATACTAGTAAGCATATGTGGTCTTGCTAGATTACTTATTGTAAAGCTCACATAAAATATTGTCTCACAAAGAATGTCTCACATAAAATATTTATAATTACTTTTAATTAGAGTTTTATAATTTTATATTTAGAGTTTTCATAATTATAGGTAGAATAAAATTTTTATAAGATTCTTACCTTAAAAGAAGGTAAAAAAAAAGCACTTCAGTAGTGAACTACTCCAAGAGCTAGGAACTTCCTTTACAAAGGGCTAGTAAACAAACAAACATACATTAGAAAGCTATCATAGCAGACTTCTCCCAGGGCTTGGAGGCAGGCAGAATTTCACTTCCAATTTTTAAGACTGCTTTGCTATTCTTTGTCATAAGTTCAATTCAAATAAATTCAGCCACCATGTATAATGAATATGTATATAAGTAAATGCTTGTTGATGTGACTTAGCATATTAAATGACTATTTTGTGTAGGTCACATATTTTGTGTTAGGTACTGGGAAATACTGAGGGAATTTCTTTCATCTGCCACAATACATTTAGCTAAGACACAGACTCTCTTCATGTACTTGACAGTCTGGTAGGGTGATATGTCACACACAAAACTCTAATAAAAATAAGGCATGATAGGTGTGTTACAGAAGTGTAGACAAAGTGTTTTGTAATTAATAATTGGGAAAAGGCCTATTACCATGGATAAGTATTTTGGAGAGAGGTAATTGCATTTGAGTTTTGTTGTAAAAGATATGGACAAATTCAGTCAGTGATATCAACAACAGTAACAATATAGTAATCACCATCTCAAAGGCTAACATGTCAACCATATCACCCAAAGTGATATGCAATGGAGACTTTATTTTCCCTCAGACTATTAGGGTAGCTATGAAGGCTTGGTAGGAAGCTGAATTACTGGTGAATTGAGCCTTTTCAATATGAATGACTTGGTTACAGGACCATGTGCCTGAGAGCCAAGGCAATAGTAGCATCCCCTAAACTACTGGCACTGCTTCTAGATCAGCCCTGACAGTCATCATTGAGAAGAGCAACTCTCGTGGAGAAGGGGCCCACCATCTCCACAATCACTAGCCACAACTACTGACCAACTGCCAGTGATAGTAGGTAAGTCCAAGAGTCCTGGGAATAGCAGCATCCTCAGACCACCTGCCCTCCTTCCTGCCAGGCTTCCACAACCATAGTCCATGGAAGCAACCCTTTTGGATATATGACCTGACAACTACTTCTGCAGGTGCTACAGTCTCTGCTTCCTAAACAGTCGCAGCTACTGAAGACTCAGAAAAGAAAGTTCTCATGATCAAAGTCCTTGGTACTGTCAAATAAATGTTTACACATCAGAAACTGATAATGTCTTATTAATAGAAATACATGCTATTTGTTTTTCCTCTACATCATAAAACCCATGAGGTCTTTCCATCTGGCTTGCAGCTGAAAACTCATGTATATGTATATGTATATGTGTATGTATATGTATATGTGTATGTGTATGTGTATGTGTATGTATACAATATAATACACATATAAGAGATATATATGTGTATATATATATAATATGTATGTGTGTATGATATTTCCCCATTTAGAACATGAGTTCCTTTAGAGAAGGACTGTGACTTTTCTGCTTGTATCCCACTCCCTTGTTCAGTACTTTGGACGTAACTAGCATTTAACACTTTTCATTCAATCATGCATTCATGCATTCATTGATTCTCTGATTCATTCATCCACTATGGTCGAGAGTCAATTAATTCTCTCTAGGTGGATAGAGCTCTCAGTCTGGAGTTAGGAAGACCCCTTACTAGCAGTATGACTTTAAGCAAATTACTTAAAGTTTGTTTGTCTCAATTTCCTCATCAGTAAAATAGGAATAATAATAAGCATTTACTTATAAGCACCTACCTCATAGGGTTGTTGTGAGGGTCAAAGGAAGTATTGAAAAGTGTTTAGCATGGTGCTTGGCATATAGTAGGTGCTTAATAAATGCTTGCTCTCTTCTCTTTCCCTTCTCAGAGTATGTAACAATCAGGTTAAAAAAGTCTATAGAAATAATTTTAGAACAAGGGACATCGCTTCACCGAATAATAATAAAGGTTGACATAAGGCACACAGCATTGGATTTGACAAATGTAACTGAAAGAAGTTTTCCTCCAGATGGAGCCGAGGAAACAGAAGCCAAGAGAGGCATCACAAGGTCCTTTGTGGGTGACATCTGCATGAACTCAGCCAAAATTATTTCAGTAAGGAAGTGTTGAGCAAACAGCTAGGTCACGTGGGTTGGGTCATGGATACAGAGGGGTTTATATAATGGCCATTCAGGATCAGGCCACTGATTCCAGAAATGACTAAAGGGTTATACTTAAGAATCTTGCATTTAGGGATCAGTGCGGATTTTGCAAGGAATTGGTAGAAGTTGTGCAACACGTCACCGCAGGCTGCTAGTTTAGAGTCTACCAAATAACTAGGAAGACTTGGCCTGGTGGTTAGATTCAGAAGCTCACCATCTTTCATGGACTGCCAGAGAACAAACTCCCATACTGTAAATAAAGATCTGGAAATATCCTTGGAAATTCAAACAATATACTCTGCTAGAGCATTATTATAGATTATAACCACCCTTATGTAATATCATTCAGTTAAAAATTTAACAGAAATTTTGACAGAAATTGCCATGTCAGATACTCAATCTCCACACTCCATGAAACAAAACACTTTCAGAATATAGAAATCTAACAGAAGAAATTGAAACCATGTGGTAATAGGATGAAGTATGTTTATAACTGCTGTCAACCTGTTTGCTGCAAGAGTTGCATTTGGGATTCTTTCCATGAGTCTAAAGAAAGTAAATGTACATTCTTTTATTCTGCAACTTTTTATAATTTACAACTTTTATTCTGCTACCAAGAATAGCTCTTCTATTCATCCATGCAACAGTTCATAGAATATTAAATACAAAGAATAGTTAGATGACTTGTCCAAGAGCCATTTCAACTCTGTTGAAAAGATGAGAATTTTTATATAATAATGATAATAATTATTAACAATAATAATTACATTTTTGCCAAGGACTTTCCCCATAGCAACCCTATGAGGTGAGTAGTGCAAATATTATTCCCACCTCACAGATGAGGGGACTGAGGCTCTGAGGAGTTAAATGAAATTGTCTATGTCTACACAGCTAGTGAACGTCCAAGGCAGAATTTAAACTCAGGTCTGTAGACTGTAAGGATAAAAATAACTGATATTTATAAAACACTTTAGAGTTTGCGAAATACTTGACATGCTATTTCATTTGATCCTGATAATAACCTCAAGGGATTATGTCAAGTATTATTATTGCCATTTTACAGATAAGGAAAGTGAAGTTAGGTTAATTACCCATGGTCGTATAGCTAGTAAATATCCAAGGTGATATTTGATCTCAGCTCTTCTGAACTATGTATTTAGCAATCTATCTACTATGTCACACTTCCCAGAATTCTATCTACTCTGCCATTAATGATTTTCAGGAATTTCTTATCTTAAAGTGGCTCCTAGATTTTTCCCTGAATAATATATAATCTGATTCTCAGTTTCTTCATCTATAAAATGGGACAATCATGTTCATACTACCTACTTCACAAGATTGTCATGAGAAAAATCCTTTGTAAACCTCAAAGTACTATATAAATATCAGCTAGTGTTGTTCTTATCATGACAGGCAAAGAAATTTGAACTTTATTGGGTAGGCGGGAACTACATCCACATAGCAGACATTTAATAAATGTTCATTGAATTGAATTGAATTGAGTTAATTTGTTGAGAGAGAGAGAGAGGAGTTAGGAATGTGAGAGAAGATTCAGGAAAATGTGTTGTTTCTGAAGCACAATGCAGAGAGATCATGGGATAGGAGACGGTAGTCTGCCATCTTGGATACTTTAGAGAGGTCAAGGAGAATGAGGGCCAAAAGGTGCCATTAGATCTTGTGATTAGGAGGTGCTTGCTACATACCAGGTGTTTTCCACTGGTTTGAAATGGAAATGATTTACCAGGTGAACCAGAGCAATATGACTGTGAAGTCATTTGATTGGGAAATCTCTTGCACATTGCTGGGGACAGGAAGTTCTACATCCCCAGCGAAAGCTTGTTCCCACTGGACAAATGTTCTCAGGGACAGGTTCTTTTCGTGGGATTTTCTCTGGGCAGACTTTTTTTTTTTTTCTTCTGGCAGTGAAGAGTGAGAAAAATGGAGGTTGAAGACTTCAAGTAACTTTTTGCTTCCATCTCACGCAAGCCTGTCCTGAGAGTCCCCTCACTCTAAGTGTTTTCTATGACAATGGCTGATGCCCCAAAGAGGGGGTTGATAGAACTTGTTATTGCTATTGTTAGTAATAACACAACACTACAGAGCCCGCCCAAACCAAAGACTCCTGAAGCATGATCTTTTTGTCCTTCAATTATTTGTTTCCTTGAATTTGTTTTCCCACCCTTTGAGGAAATGAATCTCCCTGTTTCCATTCCCTTTAGCTTTGCTCTGATAAAAGAAGAGAGAAGTCCGAAAGAAAAACTCTAGGATCTCTGAATTGCTCCCCAGTTCTGTGCTCCCCTCATATTTCCTGACAATGCCCTCTTCCCCTTTTCCCTTCCTGGTTGGACCTCCCCGTTCTCATCCAGCTGAGAGAATGGACAATCCCTGCTCCAGCCTGACTCTTAGGCACAGTCTCCCCTTCCCAATGATGGTACCTCCATTACATTGTAACCTCCCGGAGGGCAGGAGCTGTCTTATACCTCTTTTTGTATCTTCAGCACTTAATACAGTGCCTGTAACATAGTATGTTTTTAAGAAGCTTTTTAAAAAAAATTTTATCTCTATTTATTTATTTAATTCATTGATTGGTTCCCTCCAGGCTCCCTTTCCTGAGCAGCAAACTCCCCCAATGACTATTAAGGACTCCTGACCTTGATAAGGCAGGCCTTTCCTTCCCGCTGCAGCTGAATCCGTCTCTATGTTTTGTCTCTTCCAAGTAGAAAGTGAGCTTCTTGTGAAGTGGGGCCATCTTCTTTTTCTTTTTTGTATCCCTATCTCTTAGCACAGTGTTTGGCACATAATAAGTGCTTAATAAATGCTTTTCCCGGACTTGGCCACCATTCCTCAGCTGCCATATACCTTGGAACTTCCCTGGGTTCCTGGGATGTTCTCTCCCTGGAGCATCCCTCCACCCTACTAACTCCTTTCTTCCATTTATGGGTACCTCTAGGGGCTCCCTTTTTGTGAGAAGGCCCAGGACCCCTAACTTTCATTTCCCTCCTGGCTCTGCTTCTGACTTTCCAGACTTCCACACCATGCCCCCAGGCAGAGACCTTCTACCTCAAGCTCCCTGATTTCAGCTCTCTGTTCTCTATTGGCTTCCTCCATTAAGGCAGGGATTGCCTTTTCTTTTTGTTTCTATTTGTAGCCCCAGTGCTCACTGCAGTTCCTGGATCAGAGGGAGCACTTAATAAATGCTTGTTGCATTCATCAACCTCTTTGAGAGTCAATTTCCTCAATGTAAGATGAGGGTGTTGCTCTAGATGACTTAAGGTCCCCTCAAGCTCTAAATATATGATCCTATGATCTATTTCCTTTGAGAAACTTCTGACTCTGGAAAACCTTTCCAGATGCCACCTCTCCTTAGTTGTACTACAAGATTCTTGAAGGGGACAGAGTCTATGTCTTTTATGTCTTTGTATCTTCCCCATAGAGCTTTGCACAGGGCCAGGTGCATCATAGGTATTTAATAGATGAATGCTTGCTTGATTTCCAAAGCTATCAGATCTATCTAATTGGAAAAACTCTCCAGCTGAATACCAAGTGGGAAGTAAAAAAAAAAGCACACCCCCCTCTCCCTACTCTGATCCCAATCTATCAGTGGTTCCTTAGTGTCTACTTTATGAAGCCTAAATTGTTGGCCTGGGGCTCAGTGCCCTCCATAAACTGTCAGCAGGCTACCTTTCTAAGTTGATTCCTCACTATTCCTCCATAGAAATTCTCTATACAGGCCAAATCATCCATTTTTAAGTTTCATGATTTTAATTTCATTTTTTCCCCTAGTCTCTAGCTGTCTTTGCTCATGGCATTCCCTCTGCCTAAAATACCCTTTTCCTTCTCTCTCAATTATCTGCCTATAAAAATCTTACTCTTCTAGTCTCATCACCTCTCATTTCTATTCTGAAGTCTTTCCTTATTGCTCCAGCCAAAAAGGATCTCTTCTTCCCATGAACTCATCAAAGCACAGGTCATCTGTGCCAGATATCGGCTTGTCTTCTTCTTCAGTTATGTAACTGTATGTCTCTCTCTCTCTCTCTCTCTCTCTCTCTCTCTCTCTCTATATATATATATACATATTCATATATTTATATGCATGCACATATTTTTATACACACACATATATCATATTTATATCTATTAAATCTCTTCATGTAGACCATAGGGTCTTAGCAGGCAGAGACTGGATCTTATTTTATTTCACTTATCTCACAGGTCAGGGTAGTAACTCCCCGCCTGAATAACTTTAACTCCTAGACTCACATTTCTA
Source organism: Vombatus ursinus (assembly GCF_900497805.2). Taxonomy (NCBI): domain Eukaryota; kingdom Metazoa; phylum Chordata; class Mammalia; order Diprotodontia; family Vombatidae; genus Vombatus; species Vombatus ursinus. Next base: position 2,105,006 of record NW_020954751.1, read on the forward strand.
ACTATTAGATTAACTATTAGAAGTCTATTAACTATTAGTCTATTTGTCTGCTATTAACTATTAGTAGCCTATTAGACCTCTCAAACTGGATGTCTGTAGACTTCTTAAACTTAACACGCTCAAAGCTGAATTTATTATTTTTCCCCAAAGTCCTCTTCCCTTCTATACTTCCCTATTACCGTCAAGGGCACCACCATCCTCTCAGCCATCCAGGCTCACAACGTAGGTGTCATCCTCAAATCTTCTCTCTCTCTCTCTCTCTCTCTCTCTCTCTCTCTCTCTCTCTCTCTC
>NW_020954751.1:2105306-2129852 GCF_900497805.2 Vombatus ursinus
CTCTCTCTCTCTCTCTCTCTCTCTCTCTCTCTCTCTCTCTCTCTCTCCCTCACCCATATCCAATCTATTGCCAAGTCCTGTTGAATCAATATCTCTAGTATGCACTCCCTTCTCTCCTTATACACTGCCACCACCCTGGTACAAGTTACCACCTTATCAGACCTGGACTATTGTCTCCCTACTTGGTCTCCCTAACACAAATCTCTCCCTTCTCCAATCCATCTTCTACTTGACTGTCAAGGTAATCTTCCTGAAGTACAAAGTCTGACTAACCTTCAAGTCTTCTTACATGTTAATCACCTCCATATACTCTTCGATCCAGTGAAACTGGACTCCCTGCTGTTCCTCAAACAAGATACTCCATCTCCAGACTGGACATTTTCTCTAGGCCTGGAACATTCCTCCTCTTCATCTTTGCCTCCTGTCTTCCCTGGTTTTCTTCAAGTCCCAGCTAAAACTGGGCAGCTAGGTGGTGCAGTGGATAGAACACCAGACCTCAGATCAGGAAGACTCATCTCCTGAGTTTAAACCTGGTCTCACACACTCATTAGCATTGTGACCCTGGCAAGTCATCTGACCCTGTTCGCCTCAGTTTTCTTATCTGTAAAATGAACCGGAGAAGGAAATGGCAAGGTACTCCAGTATCTTTGCCAAGACAACCCCAGATGGGGTCATGAAGAGTCAGACACCACTGAAATGACTGAACAACAACAGAAATCACACCTTCTACAGGAACTTTTTCTCAATCTCCCTTAGTGCTATTGTCTTCCCTCTGTAGATTATATCCAATTTAGACTTTATACAACTTGTTTGTACATAGTTGTTTGTCTGTTGTTTCCCCCCATTAGACTGTGAGCTCCTAGAGAGAGGGGACTGTCTCTTACCTTTCTTTGTGTCCTCTGCACTTGGCACACTGTCTGCCACATATGTAGGTGTTGAATAAATGTTTATTGATTGACTCTCTCAAAAATGTTCAGTGGCTCCCTATTACCTATAAAATAAAATTGAGCAGAGCCCCATGTTCTTTCCAGCCTTCTTTCATTTCCTCAACTTCTACACATTCTACATTTAGATCTGCCTGCTGAAAAGGACTCCTAGATTATCTATTCAGTCCCCTTATTTTACATATATGAGGAAACTCTGGCCTGCCTGGATCAAGTGATTTACACAAGGAAAGAGATGGGAACCCAAACCCAGGTCCTCTGTCACACCAAATCCAGCATGCTTTCCCTTCTACCTCACTGCCTTTTATGACAAACTACTCCATTAGCTGTTCTGCAGTCTCATCCTATACTATCCCTGACTCCCTAAATTCCTTACCCAGTCCTGGAATCAGGGGCATGCTGGTGCCAATTCATACCAGTAAGAGGCAATAGTTAAATCTTCACTATGAGCATTTATACCTCACAAGCTGGTAAATGCTACAAATCAGGACTTGATTATTGTTTTGTTAATTGTCTAAACTTAAGAATGTGATGGAGAAAATGTTAATGATAAAAGCAGACTGTGGGTACATCCCCCCCTCCAGAGAGTAGGTTGTTAAATGTTAACTATCACACCCTTGCCTAGAATATACTTTCTTCTCATCCATTTATTGGAATCTTTTTCTTCCTTCAAGAACCTACTCAAATGCTACCTGCTCATGAAGCCTTCCTTAAGCCCTCTCATTGAAAGCGATCTCTCCCCCACCAAATTTTCGAGAGAACTTCATTTGTTTTTCTTATGCACCAATCACATCCCATCTTGTAACCTGTATGGAAGCTTCTCTTCCCCCCCTCCCCCTATCAGAATGTTTATTGAACTGGATTGAATTGAATAAGTAAATGAATAAGGACCAACTTGAGGTGCCAAGGAGGTGAAGATGGAAATAGAACAATTAGCAGTTTGGGAAAGCAGTCTATCACTTGTGGGTGTCTTTCTGCAACGGGTAAATAAGTCATTTACTTCTGAGATCAGTAGTAGAGTTGGGAACTTCTTTGGTTTCCTTTCAACTTAATGGCGCCACCTACAGGAGAGTGAGAGAATACAAGGGGGAAAATGTATTTCTGACTCACGAGCCTGCAGGAACCTCTTTAGAATGTGAATCAGCTGGAAAATGAGCCTTTTTAGGGGGCTTTAGAGAGTATCCAGGTCAACCCCTTTGTTTTACAATGAAGAAACTGAGGCCCTGCGAGGTTACGTGGCATGGTAACCTAGCCAGGAAGCATGGCAGGCTAGATTTGAACCCATGATTTCTTGACTCCAATTTGCTGCTGCCTTGAGAATTTAGTCTTTTCTATCATTCCTCCCCACCCCCCTGGTTTTACAGAGCAGGAAACTGAGGCCTAGAGAGAAGACGGGATGCAGCCAGTCAGAAGGGATAGCATTTAATATAGCATTGCTGTTGTTGAGTTGTTCCAGTTGTGTTTGGCTCTCTGTGACCCCATTTGGGAGTGGTTTGCCATTTCCTTCTCCAGCTCATTTTACAGACGAGGTACTGAGGCAAACAGGGTTAAGTGACTTGCTAAGTGTCTGAGGCCAAATTTGAACTTAGATCCTCCTGACTCCAGGTACTCTATCCTCTGCACCACCTAGCTGCCCTGTATGTAGTGCTTTAAGGTATTCCAAATGCCATATACATAGAAACACACACATATACACACATACATACATACATACACACCTGTATATATGTATGTATGTGTGTACATACATGCATATATATGTATATAAAATCTCATTTGATCCTCAAAACAACCCTGTGAGGTTATTATCCCCATTTTACAGATAAGGAAACTGAGACTTAGAGAAATCAAGTGACCTGTCCAGGGTTGCACAAGTTTCTGAGGTGGAATTTGAATGCAGGTCTAAGCAGGTCTTAGTACAGCACGTGGCACATAGCTGGCACTTAATAAATATTTATTTATTGATTGATTCCAAGTCTTGATTGATTGATTCCAAGTCCAGTACTCTAACCACTGAGCCACCTAGGATATTAGAAGCCAGCCCTCTTAACTCTAGTTGGATTCACAAAACTACTTTTCGTCTCCTCGCTTCTTGGACTCCATTTTCTTCTGTAAGGTGGCCCTTTGGCAGCAATGCCAAGAACATTCTCTGTGTGGTTCAGAAGCTTCTCATTCTTTGCCCTCTTCAGTCCCACAGCAACGAGGGCCAAAATGTATGAGCCAGTATTCATGATTCAATGAGGGACCCACTTCACCCTGAGTCAGCACTGAACTGATGCCCAGGTATTGTGTGAGAAGGGGCCTCTTGGGTCCCTCAAAGTGAGACCCAAAGTAAGATGATGTCAAGGATAGAATTGCTTGCTTAGAAATATATATCCCACACTCATACCCTCCTCGCTCCCCAACTCCTATTAGATCACAGAATGGCTGAGCTGGAAGGGACCTAGAGGTCAACCAGCACTTCTCCACCTCCATTTTACAGATTAAGAAAATGAGGTTCAGAGAAATGATTTGCTCAGAGTCTGCAGAGCTGAATGCAAGTTTTCTGACTCCAAGTCTAGGGATCTCTATAGAGTACTAGGAGGAAGAGAATATTGTCTGGCTGAAGGAAAAACCTTTCAGAACAAGAAAGCTATATACCTAAGGCACTGCAAACTGGTCCACAGCTTTCAGAGTAGAATGTGGGTAGGATCGAAGCTTTGGGCTGTTGATGGCTGAGCTATTCCTCAAGAGAGTAAAAAGAGAACAAGGCTGCAAAAAAGAGAACGAGAACTCTGCAAAAGGTGTGGATTTGGAAACAGAAGACCTGGATTCAAATCCAGGTTTTGTTACTTAATCCACATGTGACCTTGGGCTGATCACTAAACAGTCTAAGTGTCCTCATCTCTAAAATAAGAGGTTGGACCAACTGACATCTGAGCTTCCTTTCAGATCTAAATTTAAAATCTGAACGTGGTATATACCCTTGCAGGTAGAAAAGATCAGAACTTCTTATAAAGAGCTCATGTATGCTGAAGAAGCAATAGATATGACCTCCACCTTCTTTTCCCAGATGTCCCTCCAATGGCAGCTGCCCTTTGGTGGCTTCTTTTTCCTTTTCCAGATGCCCTTCATTTTCCTTATAACCTGATTAAACCTGGATAAAAATTATGCTTGGGGATACAGTGCAATTGATGCACTAGAAAGGGTCCTAGGGTGAAGGGAGATGGGGAGATTGGCTCCTCTTCTTCTCTTCCCCCCTGTCCTCATAGGCCCAGCACCCTGTTTCAGTAATATTACTGTCCCCCACAGGCACATGCTGCTTCTCTTATGGATTAATTCAGGTCCTTTACCTTTCCTGTTTCATATTTGTTTCCTGCCTTGGCCCATTAGCTTACTAGAAAACTAAGATTTAAGGTTTTCATGCTAGAAACAGCTAGGATATAGTGGAAAAAGAACTGTCTTTGGCATCAGAAGACCTGAGGGTTGGCACTAAAATAGCAGTTTGATATTGGGCCAGGTGCTTTACCACTCCAGGTATCAGTTTTCTCATCTGTGAAATGGGGATAATAATACCTGTGCTATCTATCACTGTGAATATCCAGAGAGACAATGTGTGAAAATCCCTGTTAGAATATCAGTTGTGATTATTTTATTTGTAAGACAGGCCAAATGGCATCCTGGATAAAGAGCTGGCCTGAAGCCAGGCAGAGTTGTGCTCAAGTATCATTGCTGACACTTAATGGCTGTGTGACCCAGGGCAGGTTACTTAACATCTCAGGGACAGAAGCATCTCTCTAAGACTTTAAATCCCACAATAGTATGTTGGAGCTACATGAGTAGAAGGAGTTTCCTTCCCAGGAGCTTCTACCTAGTCCAGGGGTGGGGAACCTGCAGCCTCGAGGTCACGTGGGGCCCTCTAGGTCCTCAAGTGTGGCCCTTTAAGGGCCTAGAGGATCCTTTGAGGAGCTAGAGGGCCCCACATGGCTTTGAGGCTGCAGATTCCCCACCCCTGACTTAGTCCATGAAATGCCAGATCCAATCTAAATATACCTCACAGGGTTGTTGTGAGAGTCAAAGGTGGTAATGTATGTAAGAGCTTTGCAAACCTTCAAGCTAAGTAAATGCCAGCTCTTGTCATGTTGTCTCGGTCACTAGTCTTCATGTGCATTCAGGGGTGCCCAAGGTTAACCCAAGGAGCAGCTGTGTCCACAGCTAGCATTTGGCTCCTCTTCCTTCATATCAAATAATTATTCTTTAGGGACTGGTTGATCTCAAGGGACTTCTGTGCTGAGATGAAATTTGAGTCAACTCTTCCTTTCCTCCTGAAGGCATACCTTCTGATCTTTTAATCCTGGAAGAATTCTCTAGCATTTAAGGAGGTATTTCTCTGTTTGGGGATCCACAATGAAATTCCACTGGGTTTCCAGTACTTTGTTAGTTGCCAAGCTGCATTTCTGGTTTCTCCTGGGATTTCTGCAGCTGATTCTCCTGACTTTGGAGGGGTGCTTGGTTGGTTTCCTCCATTTTGATGGTTTGGTTTCCTAAAACCACAAAGACAAAATCATCAGGTAGAGCCAATTAAATGGCACTTTGGTGAGCCTGCAAGCAAGGCGAGAGAGAAAGTCTGAAGGTAGTCCCTAAAGTCCTAGAACCTGGCTTGGGAGCAGCTTTTACAGAGGTCACAGCAGGAGCTAATTCCACCCCCCCCCCCATTCTGCTACCCCTCCTTCCTTCTATTAAGGGATCCTTTTTTTGTAGTTCCTATGATGACAGAGGCAGCCAAACGGGGAGGGAATCCCTCCAGATCCATGTAAAGAGAGCCCTCTGTCCTTGTGAAAGAAGGGAGGAGATGAGGTCCCTCTGTTCCCGTGGGAGAAGGGCAAGGGGAGGCCTGGTATCCTTGTGTGAAAAGGAAGAGGAAGTGGCTTCTTTCCCATGGAAAGAGGGACAAGGGGAGGTACGCAGGTCCCTACTGGAGGACAAGATGAGGAGGACTTTGTATCCCTTGGGGGAAAGTCCCCATCTGGCCCTGTAGGAGAAGAGAATAGCCCTTATGTAAGAGGAATGAAATGAGAGGGCTCCACAGTTCCTAGATTTGATCAACAAGTAAGTAATCATTAATTGTTTACTATAAACAAGATGCTGTTCAGTACTGGGAATATAAAAGAGAGATAGGAAAGAAAGAAATTAAAAAGAAAAATAATTCTTACTTTTGAGTAACTTATTTTTTTGAGGGAATGATGGAAAGATATGTGATTTTTGTGGGAATGGGGTATTCCCAGTATGGGAATTCCTTCCAGCAGGGCAGATCACACTCCATCTTTGATTTAGTAGAGAAGTGCTAGGAAGTATGCTGAAGCAGATACAAGTAAGTGATTTGCCCAGGGTCACCTAGATAGTAAGTGTCTGAGGCAGGATTTGAAACTAGTGCTTCTGACTCTGAGCTTAACTCCTTAGCCATGATGCCAAGATGCCGTTTATAAGCAAGTAAACAAATGAACATTTGTTAAATAAGAATTTCAGGAGGCAGAGAACACTTTACCAGCAGGCAGTACATAATAGGAGGTGCCACATGTGTTGAATCTTGATAGAAACCAGGAATTCTAAATGCTAGAGAGATGAAGAAAGTGTTAGGAGGACAGGCTGTACAACGGTCTGAAGGCAAGAGACGGAATGCAGAGTTCTGAAAAAAATTAGCTGGAGTATAGCTGCTGTGATGGAATCATGGTTCATGGGCCATATTGTTCTTTAGAATTTCACACTGGAGTTTAGGCATTGGGGAGTGGAGCCAATTCCATGTGCTTGAAAGTCCTGTTCTCTGTCTCAATGGTGTGAAAGTAGATTCATTATTCTGAAAGGCTTCCGTCTGGAATGTTATTTCAGAGCAGGAGTTTTTGATGTATTTTGTGTCTTCAGTAATTTTGACAATCTGATAAAACCTATGGACTCCTCAGAATAATGTCTTGAAATATGCAAATGAAATACATTGTATCTCAAAGGAAAATAGTTTTACTGCAATACACACATGTATTCATAGGCCTCCCTCCCTCCTTCTAAGTTAAGGACATTGTCTAGAGGCAATTAGGGAGGACACTTGAAACTATTTGAGCAGTGGAATGACAACTCAGAACCTGTGCTTTTAGAAGGATTATTTTAATGGTTATGTGGAAAATGGATTGGAGATGGGGAGACTGGAAGCTGAATGTCTAATTAGGAGACTGTTGCAATAATCCAGGCAAGAGGAAGTCCCTGCATCCCTGGGGGGAGGGAAAGAAGGAAAGTCTTCCTGTACTCTTGAGAGGAAATAGAAGAGGAGAGCCCTGTGATTCCGTGGGAGGCCAGAGAAAAGGAAGCTTTGCTTTCCTTGGGGAAGGAAAGAGAGGAAGAGGGCTCCATGTTCCTGAAGGTGAAAAAGGAAGCACTTGTCACAGAAGTACAGGAAGGAGCTGGGACATGATTTTTTCCCCCAGTTTCTGGGATTGCTGCAGAGTGATGTAACCCCTGCTTTCTGATTGCTCCCTGAGACTTCTAGATGAATTTTCCTGAATAAACAATTGGGATTTATGATATTAGTATGAATAGATACAAATGAATGCAAATGAAGCGGGGCTTCATTATGGGTGCGTGCCAAATCCCATCTCTGATACTTACTACCTAAGTGACCTTGGGCAAGTAACAACCTCTCTGGGCCTTAGTTTCCTTATGAATGTAAAATGAGAAAGTTGGACTAGGTCAGAGGTGTCAAAACCCACAATGGGCTCCTGAGTGCAGCTGAACTAATTAGGAAATATTTAACAAAATAAATAAAAAACAATAAAACATAGATAACATTATATTCTAAAATTAAGTAAATATGTAGTCCTTAGGGATCCTCATTGGCTTCCTTTTCTATTTGAGTTTGACACTACTGGACAGATGACCCCGGAGAGTTCCTTCCAACTTGAGGTCCCTGGGCCTATGATCCTATTATAGCTGGATCATACAGTGCAGGAAGCTGCAGACTGACCGGGGAGCCTAATCATGGTTTATTACATGATTTCTATGGAAAGAAACAGAGATCTAAAGAACTGACTGATAAATGGACTTTCAGAGCTATGATTTGTGAACTACCTGTCATTTATCAATTATCTGTCAAGTTTTGTCAGTTCTCTCTATTACGTTTTTTTCCATCTCTCTCTTCTCCATTCCTACTAAAGCCACCCTTGTGCAGGCCTTCATCACCTCTATGGAAATGGTCCATTTACCTAGTCTCTGTTTGACTGGCCTGTTCCTTCTCCAGTCCATCCTCCATAAAGTTGCCAAATTGATATGACTAAAGCACAGATCTGACCATATCACTCACCTATTCAAGAATCTTTGGTGGTTCTTTATCACTTCTACAATAAAATCCCAGATCCTCTGTTTGTTTTTTAAAGCCCTTCGCAATTTGGCTTGAACTCGGTTGTCCAAGTAAATTACTCATTACTTCCCCTGATATGCTCTATGTTTCAGTCAATCTGGTCTAATTGCTATTTACCACACACAACATTCCATCTCCTTCCTTGGCACAAGGATTGTACTCAATAATAGGCTACTTTTTCTCCTTGACTGCATCTTAGAAGCCATAGCTCATGTCAAAGTTTAACTTAAATCCTACATGTCCTACAAGCCACATCCTACATGAGGCCTTTCCTGATTTGCCCAATAGTTTGTTCCGCCCACCCCAATTTTTTGTGGTTGAGTCGTTTTAATCGTGTCTGACTCTCCATGAGTCCATTCAGGGTTTTCTTGGCAAAGATACTGGAGTGGTTTGCCTTTTCCTTCTCCAGATCATTTTATGAATGAGGAAACTGAGGCAAGTAGGGTTAAATGACTTGCCCAGGGTCACACAGCTAGTGAGTGTCTCAAGCTGACTCCAGGGCTGGGGCTCTATCCACCTAGCTGCCCCAACCTTCCCAAATTACCTTGTACTTAGTGTGAATATGTTATATAGTTACTTACCTGTACATATGCTATATTCTTTCAGCAGAACATGAACTCCTTAAGGTCAGAGTATTTTTATTTTTTATTTTTGGTTTTTATATCCCTAGCACTTCACCCACTATCTAGTACATGTTTATGCCAGGTGTTTAATAATTACTTGTCAAATTGAATATATATTTAATGCTAGCACTGCATTTTTTTGTGTGCTTCTATATTTTTAAGAGACTAGCAGAAAGAGCACAGAACTTGGAATCAAGTTTCAATTTCTAGCCTTGCCCCCTGCTAACTGTCATTTTGACCAGGTCACTCTTCTTCTTAAGAGTCAATGTTTATGAGAGGGTTGCAAAACCATCCTCACTGTGAGTGTGTGTGTGTGTGTGTGTGTGTGTGTGTGTGTGTGTGTATGTACTTTACCAAGAGTGTCTGAGAAAAGTGCAAAGTATTATATAATTGTAATTATATAATGATTATGATTATTATCTGTTCTATAAGGTCCCTTTTAGTGCTAGGACATCCTTCAAACTTTAGGATGAGGGGCACTGTAGAAAAACACTGAATTTGAGGCCTAAGGATCTAGGTTCAGATCTTGATTTTGTTACTATCTCTCTCAACAGGGGGCTCTTAACTTAAAACAAAAACAACAAACCTTCAAACCTCAATACCAGAATTTTAATATATCCTTGTTTTCCTTTGTAATCTTATACATTTTATTTTATACACCTAAAAATATTCTGAGAAGGGGGCCATAGGTTTCACCAGCCTGCCAAAAGAGCCATGACAAATAAAAAGGCTAAGAACCCTCGCCTATGACCTTGGACAAATAACTTAGAGTCTCTGAACCTCAGTTTCTTTGTCTTTAAAGTGAGCATATTGTACTTGGTAACCTCTAAGTTCCCTTCCTTTTTATGACCCAATGATGCTAAAACTGTGAATCATTTGGGGTGGGGAAAGGCTGTCTTGGTAACATTTGCTTGTTCCATTAATAAATCATTTTAGAGAACAGACTCCATTGTAAAGGGGATCAGGTCTCTCAGAGTAATGAATTTACTTTCAAAACCTTGGGACAGAGAAAAGGACTCTGAGCACATGGAAGAGGCTCTACCCCCCCAAGTCTGAACTCCAGTGTGGAATTCTAAAGAACAATATGGCCCAAAAGCAGAAGGGGGGGGGGGGGGGGAGAGGGAGGAGAAGGGGAGAAGGAACATAGTTCTAAAGCACAATACAGCACTCTAGGTCCTAGAGAATGAGGGGATCTGGAATTCAGAAGAACAATCCAAGATTCCAGCAGAATGCGGTGACTCAATTCTAAAACAACAGAACAGAGACCCAACAGAATGAGGAGGGTCCTGGATAGACTGTGGCCTGGGAATAAGGCGAATGGAGTTCCTGTTCTTGGTCTCACCCTTTGCTTGCTTGCTTGGGGCAAGGAACTTAGTCACCAGGAAGCCTCCTTTTCTCATCTGTAAAATGAGGCTAATGAGATCTGACTCCTGCCTTCCTCTCGGCAAGGGTAGGAGGGTTCCTGAGATAACCTCAGCCAGTGCTTTGATCTCCTGAAAAGAATTAATTGCTCAGCTGAGTCCTGGCGCTTCTGAGTGAAAGTTTTATGACAGAAGATTCCCACAGCCCACAATTTGCAGACTCCCAGGTTCCAATTATAGATTAGGCTGGGGAGCACTTTGCCAGGATATCACCTTGAGCTTTAGTCATGTAATACACTGTTTCCCAGGGATGCAATGTTTATCTCTCATTTATGTAGCGTCTCTTCTATTAAGAGTTCATGGGTCCCAATGACCATTTCTCACCCCTCCCCAAAGTTGTCAACAATCATTAATTCTGTGAGAGGTACCGTGATGGAGCAGGACAAGCACCTGACTTGGAGGCAGCCCTGGGTTTGAGTCCCCCCTCATTTCACTTCTTCCTGGTGAGGTGCTTCACCTGTAAATTTTGTTGTTGAGTCATTTTTCAGCAGTGTCCAACTCTTTGTGACCCCATTTGGGGTGTCCTTGGCAAAGATACTGGGGTGGTTTGCCATTTCCTTCTCTCACCTGCAAATTAAGATGGTTCAATTAGAGCAGGGGATCTTAACGCAGCATCCACAGAGCTCCAAAGGGTCTGTGGAGAATTACCAGGAGGTCTGTGAACTTGGATCAAAAAAAAATTACATCTTTATTTCCATATAACTGTTTTCTCTTGTAGTCCTATGTATTTTACAGCCAGGTCCGAGATTAGTGTGAATAATGAGTTGCATGTAGTGGTTATATGCTTTTGAATTCACACTATTTTAAGTTATGATATACCTCTTTTCTTTCTTTTTGGTGAGGCAATTGGGGTTAAGTGACTTGCCCAGGGTCACACAGCTAGCGTCAAGTGTCTGAGGCTAGATTTGAATTCAGGTCCTCCTGACTCCAAGTCTAGAGCTCTATCCACTGTGCCACTTAGCTGCCCCTACTGAAGTTATGATAATTTAAAATATGGTAATTTGTTTTAGCCAAATGGAAATATATGGTACAAATATGAACACTATCACCACTGTAGAGGAATCATTATTAGCATGAATGGAGACCAAACTATATTTTTTGCATTTGAAAACATTATTCTGAGAATGATACTATAAAGTTCACCAGACTACTGAAGGCTTCCGTGACTAAAGCAAAGTTAAGAACCTCTGGATTCAGTGATCTCTGAGGTCTCTTCCAATGATCTCTATGAACTCTAGGGTCCTCAATGCTGCAGATCTCCATATAGAGCTGTTTGGTGATTAAGAACCTGCTTGGATCTGCTTTAGAGACTGTGTGGTAGGATGGATTGTGGTTTTGCCTAGAAACAGACAGCTGCCTAACCTTATTTCAGTTCCCAGAACTCTCTGGGGCTCTCAGGAGTTCATGGTGCCCCAGCAGGCATCTAGTGCCCTGTTTAGAAGTGAGTTGTTTTGAGGTCTTGGGAAAAGATGTAAGGGAGACCTTGTTTTTGCCTCTGGGCAAAAAGGAAACACTGGGAGGTAGAACATAAATATTATTGCATGATGCCTTGGTTATCACAAGCTGTGGTTGCCACCCTTTCTAATCTGATCATTTATCTGAAAGAGTGGATAGATCACACTCCTCATGAAGACAAACAGAAAAGTCTGAGAAATCTAGCTATTGTTGATGATGCTTTTAAATAAAAATAGCAACTAGAATTCTCTAAGTCTAGGATCATAGCATGAGAAAACTGTCTTGAGAGCTGGTTTTAAGTCCCTGCTCTAATGACATTTAGCCATGAGGTTCGGGCAATTCATTGGGGCTTTCTAAGCTTCAGTGTCCACATCTGTAAAATGGAAATAATACTACTTGGGGCACTGTTTCACAGGACTAATGTGTGGAAAGCATTCTTTACATAGTTTAATTGTGAGCTATTGTTGTTGTTGTTGTTGTTCAGTTGTGTCTGGCTCTTTATGCCCCATTTTGGGGTTTTCTTGGCAAAGATATTGGAGTGATTTGTCATTTCCTTCTCCAGCTCATTTTACAGATGAGGAAACTAAGGCAAACAGGGTTAAGTGACTTGTCCAGGGTCACACAGCTAGTAGATGTCTGAGGCCAGATTTGAACTCATGAAGGTGAGTCTTCCTGATTCCAAGACCAGTGCTCAATCTACTGTACCACCTAGCTGCCCTATTATTATTATTATCACCCATTAAAATCCTACTCTGATGTCATATCATAGTTTAGAAGTAAGAACGAATGAGTGAATGAAAAGGCACATATCAGGTACTTACTTTGTGCCAACTATCATGCTAAGTGCTGGGGATTTACACACAAAAGCAAGACAATCCTTGATTTCAATAAGCTCAGCTAGCCTTCAGGATATGGTGGCAAGATAGATAGCAAGCCCAGGGCCCCTATCTTATAAGAACAATTATAATTGGCAACTTATAAGATTAAAGGATCATAGATTCAGAGCTAGAAGAGACCTTAAGGTTTATCTCCAAACTTCTCATTTTATAGATGGTAAAACTGAGGCCCAGAGAGCTTAGGTGACTTTCCCTGAATAAGTGGCAGAATCCAAATTTGAACTCAGATCATGGAAGCAGTGGTGTAAGTGGTCATGTCTCCCCCACAGCCAGGAGGTTGGATGCATGAGGGCCAAAGACCATCCAGAAAGGGAAGAGTCCTGAGGGTTAGAATATAATTGCTGCTTTGTGTTCCTTCCTGTAGGGGCGGGGTTGGGGAATTAGCAGCCAGCCAGGAGGGGAAAAAGGAAAGAAACATTGGTAGCAAGGTTGGGGAGATGGAAAGATGCCAGAGGGATCCATAGACAAAGGGTGGGCTGGGACTGTGAATTCTTCCCCACGGATTCTAGCAGAGGCTTCTTTAAGATTATGCCAGTATTGTACTAGCTCTCGTAGGGCCTACTATGCAGGAAAGCTTCAAAGGATGACTGCAGAGTTAGACTGAATCTTCATTGTTTAAGTTAAGAGGAGCTCATCTCCAGAAAGCTGGTCATCATTTTTATTTTTCTATCTTTAATGACTTCTGAAACTACCAACTAATTCATGGAAAGGCAGATTGCAATCTGTATCGGTGAAGGAAATATCCACATCTATGGACACATAGCTCCTTAAAGAATTGAGGTACTATTATTATGTCTCAAAACCAGGATTTTCTCAAGTGAGGGAAATAGCATGGCTAACTGTTATCTCTCCAATCATGTTCAGATTTTCTAAATTGGATTCCAAGAGTCCAAATAGCTGTTGTCATCATCTTTGAGAGGCATTAGGGTGATAGTGGAAAGAGTAACAGACCTGTGTTTGAGTCACATACCAGATGTATACAGCTAAGTGGTGCATGCAGAACCATTGGCTACAGCAAATGGAGAAATTTAAAATGGAGATAATAATACCTACTTCCCAGTAGTATTTTTTAACAAATGTTATTTTTAATTTATGGAATAAAACAACTCCATAACACAAAAAAGATGACTGTACATGAAATTGCAAATCTACTATGTACAACTTGCTATTTCAAATATATAACAAAATTATTATGCAAATGTATTTTTTTTCCCTCTCCCCAGATGGCTACCATTAGATGCAAACAGGCACACATACACAGACACACACACACAGACACAGACACACACACACACACACACACACTCACATAATTATTCTATACATACTTCTATTTATGAGTTCTTTCTCTGGATACAGATAGCATCTTTCTTCATATGTCCTTCATAGTTAATTTGGGCATTTATAATAGACAAAATAACAATCTCTCAAAGACGTTCTTTAAACAATATTGCTCTTACTGTATACAGTAGTCTCTTGGTTCTGCGCATTTTGCTCTTCATTATTTTGTGTAAGTCTTTCTGTGTTTTTCTAAAATATAGTAAAATCTCAGTAGTATTTTGAGGATAAAATGAGATAATTTTTGCAAAGCACTTGCAAACCTTAAAGTGTTATATAAATACTTTTATTTCTATTTCTATTTCTAATTATTGTTATTTGATATCAGGCTGGTTGCTTCAATTTTCTGAACCTTGGCTTCCTGATCTTTAAAATGGGACTACCAGTACTTGGTTTACTCATGTCACAGTCAGGGCTGTTTGGAAGAAAGAACCTAGCCAACTATGAAGTGCAGGATAATTGTGAGCTATCATCATTATTATTGTTGTTACCCTCATTACCATTATGACTGTCCTGGGTGGGTGGGAGGAGGGGAAAACCTATTTTGTGAACCTCTCCCTTAAGCTTATAACATTTGTATCTAAGTGAAATCTGGTTAAAAGGAACTTCAAGGGAAGACTTGAAGGAGAAGAAAAGAGAGTGAGATACCACAAAAGATAACAAGCAGCCTTTGAGGTATGTGCAAGTTGAGGCTGGGGGTGAGGGGGAGTTGGGTTGAAGTTAGTTACCACACCCGATCTTTGCCTTGATTTCATGCATATGAGCCCCAGGCTTTTTAGAACTGGCTACCACTGAGGTACCTCCTTCTAGAACTTCCATCTCCTGCCTCTTGTGGAACTGCATGCCCATGGATCCTTGAAGTACAGGGCCAGTGTTGATAATTCAGATTAAAAATACCCTACGGTTGTCTCTGATTATCAGTGACACCATCAGTTTTTTACTGAATTTTTCTGCCTTTTACTAGTTGTCCTGTCCCTGTGTGATATTAGCCTAAGTCTAGGTCTGACTGTAAGGTTGACTCTCTATCCTTCATACTGTCTACATAGTATGCACTTAATACATCTTTGCTGAATTGCTACTGGTAGGTTTACCATGAGCCCAGCCAATACCTAACAAGGCTTTGAAGGAATAGGAAAAGTCTGAACACAGTTTACCTACAGGGGGAGTGCAGTTTTTTAGGGGGAATTCTGGGCAATTTTCAGGGCAAGGGAGGACGAAAGTACTTAGGAGTAGGAGTGGGCTGAAAGGAAGTTAGATGAATATGGAGTAGATGGCAAGAAGCTAAGGAAGCTAGCAGGGTATAATAACCCCGTTCTACACCTTGTTCACAACTGTCCCAATTCCATTGTAGCTATGGAAATTATTTCATGGAGGCAGTAGGAACTCTGCAGCAGAAGAGAATTCAGGAGAAACAGGAAATTGGAGCCCAGCTAGTCTTAAGGAGTGAGACACATTGGGTTACTGCTTGTTTAGCTCAATGCCCTGTCGCTGCCTCAGTACCGCAACATTAGTTCCTCCCCATCTGCCTCCACCTCTTGCTGGGTACAGAATCACAGAATCTCAGAGTTGGAAGGAATCACCAGGCCTTCTGGTCCAACCCATATGTAAACAGAAATCTCTTCTGCAGTATCTCCAAAGCATAGTCCTTGTTTGAAAACCTCCAGGGAACTCATTGCCTTCTCAGGCAGCCTGTCTGCTTTTGGAGAGCTCTAACTTTTAGAAAGTTTTTCTTTATATCAAGCCTAATCTGCCTCTTTGTAACTTTCACTCATTGTTCATTATTAGAGCTTTGCTACACTGTGCCCCCATGTCCCACAGGTAGAAGTAGCTTTGTTGTTGTTGAGTCATTTTTAGTTGTCTATCTCTTCATGACACTGTTTGAGGTTTTCTTGAAAAGATACTGAAGTGATTTACTGTTTCCTTCTCCAGCTCTTTTTACAGATGTGGAAACTGAGGCAAACTGGGTTAAGTGACTTGTCCAGGGTCACACAGCTAGTAAGCGTCTGAGGCCAGATTTGAACTCAGGAAGATGAGTCTTCTTGACTCCAGGCCTGGCGCTTTATCCATTGAGCCCCCAGCTGCCCCATGGAAATAGCTAGAATGATTTAGATTTGCAAGTAGACCTACCTTTCTTCCCTTCCCATGAATTTATCAATCTCCTTCTTCTCTTGGTTATTTTTGGTGTTAGTACATTTGAAAAAAAGTTCCAGCTCCCTTTGCCCCTTTGAGAATAAAGCAGGACTACCTCTAACTTCAATTGCCACTTCTATGTACCTTATAATTCTGCAAAGGGCTGATTTTCCTGGAACAATTACATGTGCTGCTATGCCTCTGAGGGACCAGTATAGACATTTGAGAAATTAGATGGATGGTAGAGTAGACTAACTCATGTATTTTATATATTTTTTTAGTGTATATGCCACCAATAATTCACACATTGTCAATAACTTTGTAGCCTTAACTTTAAGGAGCCAGTAACTGTATTTCTATTCCTAGAGACTGATAACTGGGCCAACTTACTTCTGGTTCTGTCCTCTGGGAGAAGTAGGACACCCTTTATTCTTCTTCCAAAAGACAGATTTTCAGATATTTAAGGTCAGTTATCATGTCCCAGTAAGTCATCAATCAATCAATCAATCAATTAATCAATCAGCAAGCATTTATTAATCACTCACTGTCTGCCAGGAATTGTGCTGGGTAAGATGAAGACCAAAATGATACAGCTCCTACCCTCAAGGGGTGTACATTCTATCAGGGAGGCAGCATGTGTCTGTCTGTCTGTCTGTCTGTCTGTCTGTCTGTCTCTCTCTCTATCTACCTATCCATGACTCTATGTATCTACCTATCTATCTATGACTCTGTCTATCCCTATATATGTATATGTATAGATATAGGCATATAGATAGCTATTGATATAGGTACAGATAAACATATGCGAAATATATACGAGATAAATACAAGGCAATTTGGTGGGGAGGCACTTGCAAATGGGGCTATTAAGAAAGGCTTCTTGTAGAAGGTAATACTTGAGTTGATCTTTGAAGGAAACAGGATTCTAAGAGATGGTGGAAGGAGGGAATGCATTCCGGGGATGAGAGACAGCTAGTTCAAAGGCAAGGAGATAGAAGATGGAATGTTGTATATAAGGAACAGTAAGAAGTCCGATTTGACTAGACCGGGGAGTGCGTGAAGGGGATTCATGGATAATAAGGCTGGAAAGGAAGGCTGGGACCAGGTTGTGAACAGCTTGTCAATGTCCTTCCTGTGTAGGTCCCAGAACTGAACACAATACTTGAATTGTAGTTTGACCAAGGAAAAGGACACTGGGATTCCCATTTCCCATGTTCTGGATACCATGTCTCTCAACATAGTCTTAAATCAAAATTAGCTTTCTTGGCTTCCATGTCACACTGTTGATTGCCATCGAGCTTGCAGTTCATTGAAAGTCCCACAGGTGTTTTTTTCACAGGTGTTATTATCTACCCATGCCTCTCCCATCTTGTATTTGCACAGGTTGTCTACCCTTGACTAATCCAGTTTCTGCTGAGTTTTGACTCAGCTGGGTGCCCATTCAACTTGAAGATCCTGGATACCAACCCTGCCTCTTCCTTTAGGTAATTCTACCACGTGGACTCTTTCAGTTTTATGACCTATATACTGCGATACTGACCTCTGCTTCTCGGCTGACTCATTCCAGGCTTCTGTCTTCACCCTTGTTCCTTTATTAGAATATCCCAGCTAAAACCTCTCCCTTGATCCCCTAAGCCAGAGGAGGTATGGTCAGCAACATAGAACCTGGGCAGCTGTATCTCTTGCTGGAGCAGTACAAATCCTAGGAGATTCTGGTATGACTTTTTAACCATGTACAAGTCCATTCCCCTGTTTGCATCTCTGAGTTGTCTGCTTTTGTAAAATGAGAAAGTTGGACTTGACAATCTGTAAGATTCGGTTTGGAATCCACCTCAGATGCTTACTGGATCTATGACCCCAGGCAAGTCACTTAATCTTTACAAAACCTCAGTTACCTCATCTGTA
Organism: Vombatus ursinus; assembly: GCF_900497805.2. Classification (NCBI taxonomy): domain Eukaryota; kingdom Metazoa; phylum Chordata; class Mammalia; order Diprotodontia; family Vombatidae; genus Vombatus; species Vombatus ursinus. Next base: position 2,123,400 of record NW_020954751.1, read on the forward strand.
AAATGGAGGTAATTAACCTCCCAGGGCTGTTCATGAGGACCAAAGGAGAGAAGCTCTTCACAAATCTTAATGAACTGGGTAAATGTGATCTGTCATTGTCATCATCTGAGGCTGTTGTTGTGATTCTGAGTTTTCTTCATCTTCCCTTGAGATCAGGGGGTGGGGTTTTGGAGGGAAGGGAGGAAAGTGAGGAATTTCAGTCATGTCTTCATCCTTTCTCTGTGCTCAAAGGAAACAAGACCCTCATGCTGGCCCCGGATGTGTGGAGTATGTTGTATGTGGAAGTATTACTGTCACCATTCCCATTTTGTAGGTGAGGAAACTAAGACTCAGAATGATTCATTCACCACTAGAAAATATGAACCAAGATTATAATAACAACAACAACAACAACATTGATAGCTAACACTTATAGTGGTTTGCTGTATTTTTTTCCTCGTAACAACCCTGGAAGGAAGATGATGTTATTATTTTCATTTGATGAGGAAACGGAGACAGACAAATGAAATCTTTAGCCTATCATCATGCAACTAGTAAGTGTCTCAGGCAGGATTTGAACTCGGGTCTTCCTGACTTCAAGTCCAGTCACACTCTGTCCATGACACTGAGGCTAACCCAGGTATCACCTAAATGCAAGTCCAGGGATCTTTCCACTGCTCAACTGTACCCTGAAAACTGGAATTTCAGTTTCTGCTGATAGATTGTCTCAGGCCTTCCTAGTCCAGAATGGAGAGGCAGTCCCCACTGGGGCTTGGTGCAACTATAGTCACCCAAGGTGACTTAGTATATGTCTCTCCTCATAGAGAAAATGGGCACCCAAGGAGAATCCAAGTTATTCAGCTACTTTTAAAGTGATTGTTAGGACTTCCTTTGTCAGGAAGACTCCCAGATTTCTCCATGAATAATTCATTTTCCTGGAGGCTTAAAGGTACAGCTAAGGGAGCAGAGTATATTCTTGCACTGACCTTTTCTATTTTCAGCAATTAATTTCCTCACAAAGGATATTGATTGTTAAATCATGCTGGGGGGACTTTGCTAAAGGGCACAGAGAGACCAAATAACCATTTTTCTAGGATACAGAGAGCTGGCTCATAGTTGCCCCTTTCTGGAAATGGCATAGAATAGTGGAATGGTAAAATAAAATTTAGAAATAGAAGGAAACTGAGAGATCATTTAGTCTATCACCTTTATTTAAGCATAAAAGAAAACTGAGGCCCAGGAAAGTGAAGTGCCATATATAAAGTGGGTGAAAAGTTGAGGGCCAGAACTCCTAGTACCCAATCTAGCAGTCTTTCTAATACATCATGCTGATAGCCATGGTGAGACCTAAGAACAGAAGCCCTCCTCCTTCACTTTTTCTTTATTCAACCTTATTAACTGGAATTTCCACAGAATTAGTCATTGCTTTGGGAAAAGTTATTTGAAAGAGATACTGACATTATAACAACCCTTAATAACATATAATTAGTAGAATGTAAGTTCCTTGAAGGCAAGGATTATTTCATTTTTGTCTTTGCACCCCTAGCACCCAAAACAGTGGTTTGCACAAGTTTTCATTCATTCATTCATTCATTCATTCCTCCATTCATCTATCTCTCTCTCTCTCTCTCTTTCTCGGTGGGAAGGGTGAGTAGGGTGATCTAGATCTGTGATTTCACTAGAACTGGGAACTTCTGATGAAGAAACTCTCTTTCCCAATGCAGATCAGCAATTTTCTACACTGGAATCTTAGGGAGTTGCTTGGGGGCTACTGAGAGATGAAGCAACTTGCCCAGGGTTACCCAGCCAGAATATGTCAGAGATTTGAAGCAAGGTCTGACTCCCAGTCTGGCTTTTTTCCATTATTCTATGCTGCATATAGCAGATCTTTAATAAATGTTATTGAATTACCCAGTTGGCTTATCATATTCTCCAGCTAATACCTAGTAAGGTTTTTTTGTCTTTTTTATTCAATTTTTTCTCATTTACATTTAAACAAAATTTTTTAACATTTTTAAAAAAAATTTTGAGTTCCAAATTCTCTCCTTCCTTCCCCTCCCCCTTCCTTGAAAAGGCAAGCAATTTGATATGGATTATACATTGCAAATATATGCAAATATGCAAAACATTTACATATTAACCATGTTGCAAAAGAAAATGCAGACAAAAACAAAAAACAAACAAAAAACAAACCAAGAATAATAAAGAAAATAAAAGAAATATGCTCTGATCTTCATTTAGACTCCATCAGTTCTTTTCCTGGGGGTGGATAGTATTTTTCATCATGAGTCCTTTGAAATTGTCTTGTATCATTGTACTGTGGAGAACTGCTAAGTCATTCACAGTTGATTATCATACAATCGGGGCCATCTCCAGTTTTTCCGATCTATGTCTTGCCACTGCCAGATGACTCCAGAGGATAAAGTGAGGCTGGTGACCTTGCACAGCCCTCTCTCACTTAAATTCAATTTACTTACAAGTCCTGGCACTGTCTTCCTGATGTCATAGTTCTCTTCAAGAACGAAAGACAAACAATGAGCAATAATCATATAATATTGCTATTACTGTGTACAATGTTCTCCTGGTTCTGCTCACTCCATGTAAATCTTCCCAGGTTTTTCTGCTTTTCACTTCTTATGGAACAATATTACAGCACAGTTTCCATCACAATCATATACCACACCTTGTTCAGCCATTCCCCAATTGATGGGAATCCTCTTAATTTAGCAAGGTTTTTCTTTGGGGGCACTGTAAAGGTCTAAACATGGGTTGCCTATGAGGGGAAGTACTTTAGAGGAAATTCTGGGCAACTTTGAGTGGGGGGAGAATACAAAAATGGGCTGAGAGGAACAGAGACCTGGAAAAACAAACTTCGTTTGCCTACGTCTCTGACAGGGCTGGCCCTTTATTAAAGAGCGTGACAATGAAAAGCTGAATTGGGCTCCATAGCAGGATTTTGGCTGCAGAAGGCATTTCAGTCTGGCAGCTCTCAGTGGCTGACAGGACAATAAGAAATCCATTCCAACACTAGAAGGCCTGCTGATTGAATTAGGCCTTAGGAGCTGAGTGAATGCTCCACAGCCTGACCCAGGCTGCCCAGCTCTACAGGCTTCCAGACTTGGAGTGCTATGTACTGGTATTAACAATCCACTTTGATGTAATGCTTTACAATAATGAAGTCAAAACCCTATGAAATAGGGAACTTCACTAGGGTCCTATGGGTTTCTAGTTTGTTTTCCTAATCTATAAAATGGGAATATCTTGGTGTATGTGAATGGGATTCAGGAAGACTTGGGTTCAAGTCCTACATGTGATCCACATTGGCTGTGTAGCTGGGCAAGTCACTTAACCTTTCAATGCCTGAGATACGAGTATGAGTCTTTCACTTTTCTTTGTATTCCCTAGTGATAATTGCCACATAGGAGGCACTTAATGAATATTTATTGGCTGACAAAGAACACATGCTAATATGCATTGGTAGAAGGACTTTTCTTCTGTGGTGGTCTCTATATCAGTGAAATCATAGGCATGGTACAAAATAATAATCAGTGCTTTAGAGCTAGAAGGAACCAGAGGGACCATTTAGTTCAATCCTCTCATTTTATAGATGAAGAAACTGAATCCCAAAGAGGTCAAGTTAGGCAAGTAGTAAGAGCCAGAGGTGGCATTTGAGCTCAGGACCTCTGATTCTTTCCACTGTAACATGTAAGAATAATAATATATGCATTCTTGCAGAGTTGTGAGGAATGTGCTTTTTAAATCTTAAGGTGTTATAGAAATGTAACATTATTATTCCGATGACTGCACTTCAAGTTGAGATCTGCTTTGATTTTGTGGAGAAACATTCACTTTACTCTCACTGACTAAAGAAGGCTATATCTCTCGAGTGGTTCAGGATGTTTTTCTCTAATGTAATCATCTTGAATCCCCATTCTGGTGTGTTCTCCACACTGTTACCACCTCCCTTGGTTTCATTCAACCAATTAACATCAATTAGGTTTTTCAAAGAAATATTTACTGCAAAGATATAGCAAGACAAATATTTCCTTCCAACACCTAGGGGCACATTTTCCTCTACACCACTTTGATCATGGAGAACTCACACTTAACATTATTTCTACATAATATCCCATCAATTTCACTTCCAAATGCAGCACGGCCAATGGGTGGATAGTTGGTATTTCTGATTGTTTTGGCATCAGATAGTTGGCATTTCTGGATTGGGTTGGATTGGTTGCTCAGGACTTCATACCTCACTGTCTGGTTTCTGGTAAATCTTGGCATGGATTCCATTTCCTAGATTTCTGGTGGCTTACTTTCCTGACCTTTCGGAACTCACAGAATCATAGCCAGCTCCAATCTCCATCACCTAAAAAAGGAAAAGGAAAACTTGCAGATTCAAAGAACAGAGGCCCACATTTATGGACATGTGTTCATTTTGGATGGTGAGGGCCCACGCTTCTCTCTGTCCAGAGGCTTACATGTTTCTCTCCTTAAGCAGTGCCAGGGAGGAAAAGAACAATAGCAAAGCTCTCATGTTGGCTCATTAGTGCCATTTGAATGCACTCCAGGTCCCAATGCCTTTGACTACAGTCAATAATCTATTTCTTTATCATGTAGTGAGCAGCTTGGAAGCAGAGAGTATTTGTCCATGCTCCAGATCAGAGATAAGTGATGGAGTTTCATGTTTGAGGGACTGCAAGTAGGCCAAGGTAGTTGGATTGTAAAGTGCATAGAGAGGGGTTTAAGAAGGCTGGAAAAGTAGGAAGGGGGCAAGTTATGAAGAGCTTTAAATAAACAAACCAAAGGAATTTTAATTGTATCTTAGAAGCAATAGGGAGCCGCTGGAACTCATGGAGAAGGGATGTGGCATGATCAGACAGACATTTTAGAAAAATCACCTTGGCAGATGAGTCGAGGAAGGATTGGAGTGGGAGAGGTTTGAGGCAGGGAGACCAGTTAGAAGATTATTGCAATAGTCCAATTGATGGACAGCCTGCTCATCCCACTGATATCTTCATGATGTCAGGAGAAAGTGGGGAAGCCTTTCTAGTATGTTGGGTGGTGCTCCTAAACATTACAAAGGATGAACAATCATGGAAGGGTTGTAATGTGCATTGTTGGAGGGAGTTTTCGCATCAATGAGATCACAGATCCATCTTAGTATTTAAATCTATACACATACATATGTTAAAATTAGCTTTTATAATTCAAGTTATACATATAGGAATATATGCATATATTTACATGTAGATATATGCATACATGATTACCTTAATTTCATATATATATTAGCTTCACTCACATATATGTGTCACACATATAGATGGCTATATACACACACACATGTATGTATATACATATATGTTTATGTGTGTGAAAAGGAGGTAATTTATATATTAAAAAGAGGCAATCCAGTATATATATATATAAAATACATGTGTCATGTTTAATATACACATGCATATATGCATGTGTATGTATATACATGTAGGCACACATGGGTGAAATGGAATATATACATACATGCATGCATGTGTGCATGTGTGTGTGTGTGTGTGTGTGTGTAGATGTAGATTAAGGGAGCACCTGATCTGGACACTGGAGACTGCTTCTGGAGAGACATGTGCTCTGGTTGAGTCTGGCTTAGTCCTCCTGAAGAATGTTCATTTTGAGATGAGAGTTATCTTATTGGTCTCTATGGACTTGTGCTTTGAAATGACAAAAAAAAAAATTCCCTTACATCATTCTCCTACTCAGTAAACTCCAGTAACTCCTTATTGCCTCTAGGATTGAATATGAAGTCCTCTTTGTCATTTAAAGCTGTCCATAACCTGGCCCCTTCCTCCCTTTCCAGTCTTTGGATACTTTGCTGTCCTCCATGTATTCTTTGATTCAGTGACACTGCCCTCCTTTGCTGTTCCTTGAAGGTGACTTCCCATCTCCCATCTCTGTGCCTTTGCACTGGCAGTGCCTCCATGCTTGGAAAGCTTTTCCTTTTCTCTTCCGCCTTTAATTTTTCTTGATTTTCTTTAATTCTTAGTTAAAACCCCACCCTCTGCAAGAGGCCTTTTGCAGACCTCTGAGCTGCTAGTGTTTTCCTCTCTGATATTACAAATACTCTTTATTTGTATATGTACAAGCTGCTACAGTTGTTGTTTTTAAACATATTTTCTCCTTTATTATATTGTAACCTCTTTGACAGAGAGACTATTTTTGCCTTTCTTTATATCCCTAGCACTTAAACACAGTGTCTGGCCCATTATTAAATGCTTGTTGACTTGTTGACTCAGTACCTGTGACAGTGGAAAGAGTGATAGAAGATTAGCAAGAGAGTTGCCTACTTAATAGACTTTTAAAAAAGTATCCATCCATCCATTCCTCTATCCATCCATCCATCCATCTCTCCATCTATCTATCTATCTATCTATCTATCTATCTATCTATCTATCTATCTATCTATCTATCTATCTA
>NW_020954751.1:2129862-2142113 GCF_900497805.2 Vombatus ursinus
CTATCTATCTATCTATCTATCTATCTATCTATCTATCTATCTATCTAAGCAAATGTCTGTCTTGTCTCCCTCCCACCCCAACCTGTCTCCCTACCATTGAAAATGAAAGAAAAACAAAACTCCTGTTACAAACATGTATAGTCAAGCAAAACAAATTTCTGATTTGGTCAGTAGACTTTAAAAAAAAGATAACATCTAATATTATCCTGTCTCTTCCTATCTGTTGAGCATGTTGAGATGCTTCAAGGTCTCCTTCAGATTTCCTGGGATGGGGAGAGAATTTATTTCTCCTCTCCCCTCCCCTCTCTTAACTATGGAAGCTATCAGTAAATAGCAGTATGTACATGTGTCTGTCTAAGTGAGCCTGAGACTGAATATCCAGTCCCTGACTACTTCCTCCTCATTTTATTTTCTTCTCTGTGCATAGGTGATTGAACAGGGATAGATACTTCTAGGGTTGCTGTCAACGTTGGGAGTTTGACAGGATGGGAGCTTCTGGGTCTGGGAGCTGGTTGCTCAGCTAGAGGTAATGTCTACATCTTTTCAGAGGAAAAGATAACCACAGCCAGGATGAGCCCAAGGCATGCCCTGCCCTGCATGCCCAGAAGATGTGGACCTTGTTCAAGTTTCCCAGACAGTACAGGCCTGAAGCCAAAGCATTTTGGCTGTTCAACAGTTCCACGAAGTGTCTCATGTTTTAATGTTTTAGGTATCAACCTTCTGGTAATGTACAATAGGAGTGACAGGTTACTATTTCATGTTTTAAGTGTTTTTCAGTGTAAATTTATGAGTCTTTTGTATTTTAAGCATTTCTTTTATCATAGAAAAAATAAATAACTGTCCAATATCTGACCAATTTCATATATTGAGTACCTTTCTAGAAAAGGTCCTGCTAATCTCTTCTGAAGAAATCTAATGGGAGCCAAACTTAAGCTTTAAAATATTTTTTTTTCCATCCTGGAGAAATTTCTGGGCATAATGAGGCAGAGAATAGAAGAGCTCTTCTATTTCCTCTTCTAAAGATCAGGCTTCCCCAGGACTCAACCCAGTCTGTGGTATACCCTGAAGAACTAACTCAATGTCTCTAATGTGGTAATATGGCAATAGGGACATTATCAAGGAAGCCAGGAGACCAGATTTTCTCTTTTCTGAAACTTTCATTAACTCTACCCCTCACCATGCCCAAAGCATTAAGTAATCAATCTCCACCAAAGAAGAGAGTTTTATGCAAGTAGACTTTGAACCACTGGTCAGTCTTGCAAAAGACTATAAAATTACCTCATGTGATCTGCACAACATCCTTATGAAGTAGGTAGTGTAAATATGATTATCTCCATTTTACAGAGGAGGAAACTGAGGCTCAGAGAGTTTGGAGGACTTGCTTATGGTTTACTGGTAAATGGTAAAGCTGCACCTTGTTACCAGACTTTGCAACTCTGTTCTGTCCATTTACCACTCTGTTAGAGGGGGAAGAAAATAGAGCTTATTTAATTCAGCTCCCTTATTTCACTGTGAGGAAGCTGCAGGCAGAGGGTTTATACCTTGTCTCATTTCACACAGATAACTAGGGTTAGACCTGGTACTAGATCCTAAAGTCTCCACATTTACAATCCAGAGCCATAGTACTTCTATAATGATGGTGAGAGTGAGGAAGTGAGGTTCTGTAGATACTGCCTGAGAAAGAAATTATGCCACAAATGCTAATGGCCTGGCAGCCAGCTACAAACGGTTTACACAATCCCCAGGTGGCTGCATTTTCCCGTCTTTGTCTTATCCCTTTGTCACACTGCATAGCCGAGTTTAGCAATTCTGAGATATCGGCGTGACAAGTTGGGGCATTTATGGGGTGGCGAGTGGGGGTGGAATTCCAGAGTGGCAGGGGGGTGGGCCTTGCCTGCTGCTGTCACCAGAAGGGTGGGAGCTGGTTGTCTTTCCCCTCCCCAAACTCTGCCCCCTTTCTGATGTCCCTAGTTCTGTTGAGGGCACCACTGTTTTTTCTAGTCACACAAATTTGCATTCTGAGAGTGGGCCTCAATTCTTCCCTCTTCTTTAATCTTTATATCAAGTCCGTAGGTCATCACAATATAGCTCACATTTGTAGCACAGTGACAACCCTAATTCCAGCCCTTATCAGCTCTTGCTTGAACAATTACAATAACGTCCCAATTAGTCTCTTTACCTTCAGCCTGTCTCCCCACTGCAATCTACCCTTTACATCACTGCTGAATTGATATTTCTAAAGCACCCGTCTGAACATGTCAATCTCCCTAGCCAAAAATTTCCAATGGCTTCCTCTTGCCTCTAGGATCAAATAAAAACTTCTCTGGTATTTAAAGCCCTTTACCTTTCTAGGTGCATTATATATCACTTCCCAAAGGAATATCCTGACCCTTCCAATTGCTAGTCCTCCCTTCCAAAATTACTTTGTATGTATTTTGTATTCGATTTTCCATGTATATACTGTTTCTCCTCGATAGAATATAAGTTCTTTAAGGTCAGGAATTTTTTTCTTTTTGTCTTGGTATCTTCTGAATCTAGTGATATGCCTGCCACATGAGGCACTTAATCAATGCTTGTATAATAGACTTGCCTGGACTTTAGCAGCAACTGTGGCTTTCCCTGTGATGGGGATGGGATATAAAACCCTAAAAGGAAAAGACCATGTTTTTGGGAGCTGGACCCCAAAAATGAAAATCCCTGGACTTTTCCCAAATCTCTAGCATTTGCCTGAGGCTGTAATCTACTCAACTGGCCTTTCATTGTGGCTAAGCCCAATTCTGTTCTGTTGCCTCCCGATTGCCCTTGGCCACTTCCCACCCTTGACTCCATTCTCCTTTGGCCACGTGGTCCAGGTCCCAGGAGTTCTGTTCACCCCAGCTTACTGGCCTCTCCCATTCAGATCCTCCTTAGACCCCTCCTCTAGTCATCCCAGACTACTTGGTGGCTACCCCTGGATCCCTCCCACAGTCTTTCTGTATATAAGCTTCATCTTGTCTCCACTAAGGTGTTCAGATTCTTAAAATCTGGCCCACTTGCATTAGTTATACAAATGCTCAGATTCCTTAAGAGTCTGGCCAATATGACGTATTCTTTAAAGTTCACCCACCCCAGTCGATGTCCTAATGTCTTTGGCAGAAAGAAGGGTTGGGTTGAATTCATTTGAGCAGGACCCGCATGTTGTGATTTTGGGGTCCCAGCACCCCTAAATCTTAACCTCAACACTTGGGATTGTCCACAAGATCTGTTTTCCGCAAAAGGAAAAAAAGTCTGTGCTTAAGAGGAAAGGGAATAAGTACCTTTTGAGAGCCTTACTATGTGCCAAGCATTTTATAAATATCATCTCTATTATCTCAACAATCCTGGGAGGTAGGTGTTGTTATTACCTCCATTTTAGAGATGAGGAAACCATGGCAGACATAGGTTAAGTAACTTGTCCAGGGTCACACAGCTGGCATGTTTGAGGCTAGATGTGAACTGAGGTCTTGCTGGTTCCAGGCCTTAGGCTCTCTCCACTGGGTGATCATAGCTACTGGAGAAAAGGAAGGATCTCAATGACTCTGGCTTTTGCTCTGCTCTCATTCTAATAACTCTCAGCTGCCCATTATTGGGAGCAGTTGATTAGTAGAAAGTGAACTCTTTAAGGGAAAACGGCTGTTGATTGCTTTACCTTAGTATCCTTAGTACCTAGCACTTACTAGGTACTTAATCAATGTTGATTGAAATTGAGGTCTAGAGAGACTAACTGACTTGTCTGGTGTTTTACAAGGCAGAATTTGAACCTGGGTCTTTGGCTGCAGATCTAGCACTTTTCCCTCTGTACTTATACACTACTATTTTTTTTTGTATTTATACTACTTTCCTTATACTACTTTTCTTGCCAAAGGTTACAAAGTTGGCAAATAATAAAGCTTCTGACTCCAAGTCCTGAGCTCACTCTAGTCCAGTGTCATGCCTGTCTTCACCATCAGCAGACATTTGCATGCAGTAATTGCCACTGCACTCAGTCCTTCTGAGACAGTCTCAGGGCTTGCCTTGAAGAAGGTTAAAAGCTTGTGGGAGGAGGCAGGAACAAAAGGGGTTTAAGTGACCCAGGCAGAGGGGAAAATGAGAAATCTAATAGCCTAGACCCAAGAGCCATGCAGCTTGTGACTGTCTGAATGAACAGGAGAGAGGTCAGCCACTGCAATTTTCAGTCCAGAATCAAGGCTCCTTTACTCAATTTGTTGGAAAAGGTTTCCAGCTCACTCAGATTTCCCATAGCTTTGCCTATGAGTAATGTTTTCGGCTTGCCTGGCTCACTTAGGCAGTACATGATGGAAAACAACACCTTGTGAAATGCTGTTTGTAATAGAGACAGAGGGGAAAAAAATCATCGTTGATGGCTTATTTACATTCATCATCCCATTTCCAAATGGAGCCCTCTCGCTATGATTAGTTGCTTTCAGCCTGGTGAGCAGTGACAGATGTGTGTTTATTTCGGTTGAGTCACGGTGTCATTCATATTATCTTATTTACCAATGTTTGCCATTTTATAGTTCTAACTAGCAGGGTGACTCACCGACAGAAACAGAGAACAAGAACAGAATAGCCTTTTATTAAATCTTGCTCCCTCCCCCCTCTTGCTCCACCCTCCCTCCCCTCACTCTTTGGACTGGAACGGGAACTGGAACTGAAATTTTTTGACTTCTGAGACTGAGCCTGACTCATTCAAATTACCATATATACCACCGTGGCTGCACTATTGATAATATAAGTCTTGGGGCAGGGACAAAAAAGGTTAAAATTCAGCCCTGTGCATCTATGCAGGGGTTGTGATGACAGAGTCCAGAATCCCACTGGTCTTGGGCAGTAACTTTACAGGAGATATTGGCTATCGGGGTAATTGGGGGCTGGGTGGCTGCCCTGTCTCCTCCTAGCTCTCATTGTCCCTGTCTTCTTCCCTGCTGCCCTTGGCTTTGGCCTGGGTTTTCCTTGGAGTTGGGCAATACTCAATTCCATGTAGTACTGTGAAGAGATGGCCTTAGGGAGCTGATGTTCTCTGAAGCACCGGGGGATGATGAGTAACTAAAGAATTCCTACCCTTCTCTCTCCTCCCTCCTCCCTCCATTCCCCCAGCAGCCTGAAGCAGGATGAAAGAGCTAGCCAGGGCAAAAAGGGCAAACTTCTCTAGTGGAGTACTATAGTATACGGGAACAAAAACTGAATTTAAATCAGGAGACTTGGGTTTTAATCCACCACTAACTCAGAGCAAGTCAATCAATTTATCTACATCTCAATTTCCTCAGTTTCAGGGGGTGGGAAGAGTAAAAACCTCTTACCTGTTTTTCAGGGTTGTTGTGAGAATCAAATAAGATAAAAGCATTTTGTAGCGCAAAGTGCCACAGAAATTTAATCAGTTGAAAAAATAAAACAACACAACTCCTACTCAGATCCTCCTAAAGTGCTATTCTGATGATCTGACCTTAAAAACTGTGGCATGTCCTATCAAGTTGGAAAGCCAGCCAACCAGTGAGACAATCAGTCAACAAGCATTTATTAGACACTTACTATGTGCCAGGCACTGTGCTAAGCACCAGGGATACAAAAAAAAAAATGCAAAAACATAGTCCTGTCCTTAAGGAGTTCATAGTCTACTGGGAATGGTGACACAAAAAACTCTACATATAGGACACATACAATGTAAATGGAGGGAAAGGCTTACCTAGAACCCAATGACAGACTGTCACAACATCCCCTGCCCCAGGCTATGGCCTAGCTGTATCTGGAAAGACATCATCAGAAAGATGTTTAGCATGTGATTAATTTCTTTTCTGCCAAAGTAACTCATGAAGACTACCCGAGGGCTAAAAGGACTGCCTTTCCTCCATTCTCATACCTAACTATCCAACTGGGAAAGGGATAGAAAATACTTATTGTCCAGATTGTGACATGAGGTCAAGTGGACAATCTGTAGAGATAGTACAGCAATGAATCTATATTGAGTGAACACTGAATGGGCCCAGAATTGAAAGGGGAGAGTGGGCCAAACTGCTTTTAGAAATTTGTGTCATGCTTTTAAATAACCCTTAGCTTTTCCCTGATTCAAAGGCCTACTTCCTTTTAAACATCCTTATTCTTCTGGTCACGTGGTATGGCTATGAGTGATGGAGTACCAGAATCTTTGACGAATTAAAGTTTGTAAGTCATACAAAGATGGAGAATACAGTGCCATAAAATAGGTAATCATAAGACAGATATGTGACCAGGGATATCCCATGAACTTATATTGGCATACATCAAGAGATATAAAAAGCGGCCACCACTATACTGGTTGTTGTTGATCAGTCATTTTAGTCATGTCCGGCTCTTTATGACCCCACTTGGGATTTTCTTGGCAAAGATACAGGAGCAGTTTGCCATTTCTTCCTCCAGCTCATTTTACAGATGAGGAAACTGAGGCAAACAGGATGAAGTGACTTGTCCAGGGTCACACAGCTATTAAGCATCTGGTGCTGTATTTGAATTCAAGTCTTCCTGATTCCAGGCCCACTGCTTTATCCACTACTTCGCCTAGCATTTATGGGAAGTCCCAGACAATAACAATCTAAGAGGGTGAGTTTGCATGCCTAGATTCAAATCTTGCTCACTTTCGAGAGATCACAGAGCCTTCCAAGAATTTGCCAGGCACCTTGCTAAGGACACAAAGACACAAATAAAACAGCCCCTGTCTACAAATGACTTATATTCTACTGGGGGGGGGAGGGAATGCAGCATGTACATAGAGTAGAAAGTTGGAAAGGGTAGAAAGTACTAACAATTAGGGAAGTTGAGGAAAGGGTCAGGTGATGCCTGAGCTGAACCTTGAAGGAATCTAAATATTCTAATAAGAAGGAGTGAGAAGAAGGAGTGCGTTCCAGGCCTGGGGCAGGAGATGTGTAGGCATGGCCACAAGAGATAGAGTGTTGAGTTGTAGTAGACCAAGTTGGTTAGACTATAGAATATGAGCAAAGAAGAGGTTCAGAAAAGAGGAGTACAGTGGGAAAATATCACCTGAGAGTCAGGAGACATGTTCTAGTCCTGGCTCGGGACTATGGAGGGCAAATCAATTCTTTGGGCCTTGGTTTCTTCATCTATAAAATGAGATAATTGGACTCAGATCCTAGGATCATAGATGTGGAGTAAGAAGGGTCTTCACAGACCAATCTGGCCAATTTCCTTATTTTGTAGGTGAGGAGACAGGAGCCCAGGGAGCTTAAGTGACTTGTAGGAGGTAACTTGGGTAGTAAGTGTCAGAGACAGACTTTCTAAGGCCCTTTCCATCTCCTCTGATGAATGTCTGTAATGAAGAAGTTTGGAGTTATGATTAGTGACCCATGTGGCTGGTGGAGACCATGAGGGATCTGGATGCATAGAAGAGTCAAAAGGGCATATGCGGCATCTCCCAGGGCTAAAATCATTAACCAACCTACCAGTCTTTATTAGGAATAGCCCTACGTGATGCCTGCTTTTGCCACGTATGATTTCCTTACCCTTTTGTGAGTAAGGTAGTTATGAATGATCATGACTTCATTGTGACCTATATGGAAACATTCAGGGAGAACATGCCCACTGTCTTCTAAGATCTGAAGACTATGATGTAAAAAAGGCATTAGACATTGTGCAAGTTACAAAGAGGTAGGACTTGTCGATATAAAGAGCAATTTCTTAAGAATCAGAGCCATGACAAAATGGAATGAACTGTTTTGTGAGGTAGTGAGCTCCCTATAATTGGAAATATTCAAATAAAACCACAATGATTGCTTACTCATATGATATAGAGGATATTTATGCATTGGGAAAGAGTTTAGACTTTTGAATCTCCAAGGGTCTTATCCAGCTTCGAGTGTCTATGAGTTTAGTTGCTGAAATTGATCAGAAATCTCCATCCTTACCATTTGTTATTTTCCAGAGTTTTTGTTCACCTTCCAAATCTATAGCTAACAACTTTGGTGTTGTTGAGTGCTTGCTTTGGACAAGGTTCTGTTCAAGGTATTCTAGAGAACAAAGAGTAATAGAAGACGTGTCAGTGCCTTCAGAGAATTTATAATATTGCTGGGGAATCTCTTGAGTGTGCTTGGCTCAGGTTCACAGCTGCTTAAAATAATCTTGTGGTCCAGGCTCTCTTTGACTGAGTTCCTAAATGGTCTACCTAAATCATGTAGATGACTGCAGGAAAATAGGTGAGTGCATTTTGAAGACTGATTGCTAGCTTATATTCGACTACTCTTCCAGATCTGCTTAAAATCACTTCCATTTCCCATTGGCTTTAAGGTTTACAAAGCACTTTCCTCATAAGAACTCTGAGAGGTGGGTAAAGGAAGTATGATTATCTCTATTTTTTGTTGTTGTTATTGTTTGGTTGTTTCAGTTGTGTCCCACTTAGCCCCATTTTGAGGTTTTCTTGGCAAAGATATTGGAATGGTTTACTATTTCCTTCTCCAGCTTATTTTACAGATGAGGAACTGAGGTAAACAGAGTCACACAACTAGTATCTGAGGCCAGATTTGAACTCAGGAAGATGAGCCTTCCTGATTCCAAGCCCAGTGTTCTATCCACTGCACTACCTAGCTGCCCATCCCTATTTTACAGATGAGGAAATTGAGGCTCAGAGTGATTAAGTGATCTGCCCATAGTTACACATCTAGTTAAGAGCTACAGCTAGGATTCAGACCCTGCTTTCCTGACCCTAGGTCCAGCACTCTTTTCTGGATTCACTACTTGATGTATCAACTTTGTTGGATTGAATTGAATTCTATTGGATTCAATTCAATCCAACAAAAATTATTAAACACCTACTACATGTGATGCTCTAGGGAATAATAATGGCTCATGTTTATATGGAATTTTATAGCGTATTAATTTCTATGTACCATATTAAGGTTTCTAAAAGGAATTTTCCCCACAAAAGCTTTGTGAGTTACATAATAACAAGTATTAATATATTCATTTTTCCATATGGGTAAATCGAGGCTTATGGAGGCAATGCAGTACAGTTTGGAGACCAAAGAGCTAGGTTCAAATCCTAGTTCTGCTACATGGCGTTATGTGTTCTTGGGTGAACTAATTAATCTCTTTAGTCCTCAGTTTCCTCATCTGTAAAATGAAAGGGTTGAACTAGAGTAACTCTAAGCTCTCTTCTATCTCTAAATTTATGATCCTATGAGCCCCACAAACGTTTATTAAATACCTACTATGTGTGGAACACTAAATCAGGTTCTGGAAAAACAAACAAAAAAGGAACAGACCCTTCCCTCCAGGAGCTTATATTCTACTAGGGTTACAATGAGTTAGTTGGTTGTTGTTGCCTTGTGTTCTCAGAGGACCAGAATGACTTCACTGTGTTGTGGTCAATGCACAGTGTGCATGACTGCGGCTGATCAGATCAATACAAGCTTCAAAGGCTCTACCACAGGCTGAGCACAGACAGTCCAGGTGAACATTTGAAGTGGAGATGGCTCTCAATTTGAGCATCTCACAGTTATTTCATGCTACTGCAACTCTGCTTTGCTCATAGAGCACAGTGCCTTCTTTAATACAGGTACGCCACGTTGGGTGGTCCTGTGCCAGTGTCTCCCATGTCTCACAACTATTCCAAAATTCTTCAGAGAAACCTTGAGAGTTTCACTTATCTTTGTGAGCACTTTCCTTGTGTGAGTTCTCCTTAAAATAGTCTTTTAGGCAAAGATACATTTGGCATTTGAACAATATGACCAGCCCATTGGAGTTGCACTCTTTGAAACAGAGTCTGAAGGCTTGGCAGTTTAGCTTGAGAAAATATTTTAGTGTCTTGTACCTTATCTTTCCAGGTGAGATCAGTCTTCCTAAGACAACTCAAATGGAAGCAGTTCAGTTTCCTAGCATGGTGCTAGTTTACAGTCCAGGTTTCACAGGCATACAACAATGAAGTCCCCATAACGATTCTATAGACCTTCAGTTTGATATTCAACCTAATACCTCTTCTCTCCCTTACATTTGCTGTAACTGATGGTTCCATGTATGGGTGGTGCTGCGTTTTCTTGATGTGAATTGTCAGGTCAAAATTAGCTTGAGTGGCAGATACTCTTGCATCTCAGCCTCAGACGCTGCATTGACTACACAATCATCTATGAACAAAAAGTTGCACACCAACTCTCCCTCAACTTTAATCTTGGTTTATAGCTTTGTCAAGTTAAATAATTTACCATCGGTATAGCAGCTGACCTTGTTGCCATTTTTGTCCTTGTTGAAGGGGTCTGACAACATTGCTGAAAACAGCATGCTAAAAGGCATGGGAGCAAGCACAATGCCCTGCTTCACTCCTTTGGTGACTGGGAAAGAGTGAGAGCATTGTCCATTATCCAGAACCTGTGCAAGCATGCTGTCATGGAATTCATTTTACAGTACTGATGAACTTCTCCAGGCAACCAAATTCTGCCATCATCTTCCACAAGTCCTCACAACTGACAGTATGAAAGGCCTTGATCAGATCAATGAACACTGTGTACAGACTTCTGTTCTGCTCCTGGCATTTCTCTTGGAATTGTCAGGCAGCAAACACCATGTTTATGGTTCCTGGGTCCTTTCTGAAGCCACATTGGCTCTCAGGTAGATGCCCGTCTTCCAGGGGAAGTATGAGCTTATTAAGAACTCTAGCAAGAATCTTGTTAGCAATGACTGAGAGAGAGAAAGAGAGAGAGAGAGAGAGAGAGAGAGAGAGAGAGAGAGAGAGAGAGAAAGAGACACCCCCCCCCCACCTTGTGCTTTTGGCAGGACAACCTATTTCCTTTTTCTTTATTGAGATGGACAACAGAGGCATCCCTGAAAACCTCCATATAACCCAGAAAATTTCTGCCAGCTTTTGTGTGAGCAGTGGATCCCCTGCCTTGTGGATTTCAGCTGGAATAGAATCAGCACCAGGTACTTTGCCATATGAGAGGAGGCTAATGGCATTCAAAACCTCTTCTTCAGTTGAAAGTTTGACTGGAGAGAGCTTGACTTCAACTTGAGTTATATGGTCAATGGCTTCATCATTGGTTGATGATGGGTCTGTTGAAAACATCATGGAAGTGTTCAAGCCATCTCTTCTGGATTTTGTCCTTATCACTAATCAATTTAGCTCCATCAGTATTGAGTAGTTGACATGCATTATAGGTCTTTGGCCCGTAAATAGTCTCCAAGGCATCATAAAAACACTTTGAATTGTTACTATCAGAGTAAAACTGAATTTCATCTGCCTTACTACTGAGCCAAGAATCCTGCATCTCTCCAAGTTTCACTTTCACTTTACTTTTGATGGAATCAAATGCTGCCTTCTTAGAGATGGATGAACTACCCTGCTGGTAAGCCCATGAAGTTCTAATTTTTGAGACTTCTGAATTTCCCTATCATTTTCATCAAGTCATTCTTGATGTTTGCAAGCGTTCTGGCCAAGATGAATAAATGTGATGCTGAGTACTAAATCTCTGCCTGGGCTGCCTGTGTGCAGAGTTGTGACTACAGCTTTCATTGTATCTGCACCTGCTGCTTCGTCACTTGCCTGTTGCCACAGGACTTTGAGGTAGGTAAAAATGGTATAATGATATGGGTGATTCCTTTCGACTCATGCATAATTTGAATTTAAGTGAGGCAGAGTTGTTAAAATTCATTGGCCTTTGTTCTCTCTTCCAGAGTCATGACAGTGCAGTAGCAGGACAAAGTCAAGACAGTGACGATGACTCGGGATGCAGTGGATGACTTGGTGTTTTTGATGTCTAACCAAGCTCTAAGTGCTCTACACCTGTGTCAGCCCCCATCATGGGCATTGGAACAAATTGTCATCTGCCAATTCCATTGTGGGGAAAGTCTTCACATGCTTGGGGTAGACACACCCATAACTCACCAATGGTTTGAGACCCCTTAGTTCCCCTCAATCTGGATTAGCCCATCTGCCAAAATGGTTTACTGGGGTGTGGTCACTGAACATACTACGGTTTCTTGGAGACACAGGTGAGAGTTGGGTGAATC
Organism: Vombatus ursinus; assembly: GCF_900497805.2. Taxonomy (NCBI): domain Eukaryota; kingdom Metazoa; phylum Chordata; class Mammalia; order Diprotodontia; family Vombatidae; genus Vombatus; species Vombatus ursinus. The sequence goes on from NW_020954751.1 coordinate 2,141,863, forward strand.
AGGTGGACATCAAAGGTGGAAAGCAGCCTTTAAAAGGGCTCAGCAGCCTGCACATCAGAGATACTAGTCTTCCCTGAAAACCTGTACACCCCAATACAATAAGTACGCATGTAACTAAATCAAGGTTATTTGAGGAGAGAGACAGAGGGAGGGAGGAAGGGGGAGAGAGAGAGAGAGGGGGAGAGAGAGAGAGAGAGGGAGGGAGAGAGAGAGAGAGAGAGAGAGAGAGAGAGAGAGAGAGAGAGAGAGAG
>NW_020954751.1:2142123-2230849 GCF_900497805.2 Vombatus ursinus
GAGAGAGAGAGAGAGAGAGAGAGAGAGAGAGAGAGAGAGAGAGAGAGGAGACTAAAACTAGTAACCAGTTGAATAAGAGTAGGCTTTATGAGGGAGGTGACGGCCCAGCTGAATTTGAAGGAAGTTAAGAATTCTAAAAGATGGAGGTGAGGAAGGAATGCATTCTAGATATGAGGGACACCTCAATGACATCAAATCTGAAGATAAAATGCTTAGTCTGTGGAACAGCAATCAGGTCAGTTTGGCAGAGAGGAAGAGTGAGTAAAGAGAAGTATCATGAGCTAGAAAGGTAAGTTGGATCCAGGCAGCAGAGGGCCTTAAAACACAGGTGGAGGAGTTTGCATTTTATGTTAGGAGTAATAGGGGACCTATGAAGACTTGGGGGCCAGGGAGTGACGTGGTCAGAACTTTGCCTTAGAAATATTAATCTGTCACCAGAGTGGAGAATGGATAGGAGAGACACCAGGAGTTCAATTAGGAGAGGCTGTTGCAAAAGTCCAGGTAAGAGGGGATGAAGGCCAGAAAGCAGATAGTGGTTGTGTAAATGGAGAGAAGGGGATTCATGTGAAAGATGTTGAGAGGTGGCCATGTATACATGGTACGATATATATTGCATGATAGTAAATAGTGTCAGTTGATTGAGAAAGTACTAGATGACAGAGGATTTCCCCACTGACTAGGCATGAGAGGTAAGGAAAGGAGAACAGCTAAGATTAACTCTGAGATTATAAACTTGGCTGACTGGGAAGATAGTGGTTATCTCAATAGATAAAGGGATGTTTGGAGGAGTTAGTGGTTCTATTTGGGGGAGGGGTGATGAATTCCCTGTGTGTCATGTTGAATTTGAGATGCCAACAGGGCATTCATTTATTCATTCAACAAATATTTACTAAGGATTTATTATTACGTGCAAGGTACTCTTCTAGGTATTGAAGATATGAAAACAAAAAAAAAATGAAACATTGCCTGCACTTAAGGAATGCATGTTGTATTGGTGGAGAGATGACCCTCACACAGTTAGAGGTGTGAGATGAGTGCTGTGGCAAGAGATAAAAGTTGGATACATGGACTTTGAGAGTTATCTGTCCATAACTGTACAGATTTGGCTATATACATACATATGTACATACATACATACAAACATAACAAACAGAACACTAGTAAGGCAACTCCTTTCTAGGGCTTGGCATTCCTTAGACTGGGTGTCAACTGCATCTTGCCTCTGAGCAGTCTCTTTGACACAAAGGGATTGAGGTTTGCCAAGTTGCCAATACCTACTTGATAGGAAAGGTTGTCTACCAGATGTGTTCCCAAAAGGGTGTGTGGAAATGGAATTATTGTAAACCAAATGATATTTTGAATGCCTCCAGGAAAACCTGTAGGCGAATCTTTTCATAATTAGGAGATTATTTTCACAATGGGAGAATTCCTCATTGCCCATAGAATAAAATACCAACTCTTTATTCTGGCTCTCAAGGCCTTCCAGACCCTGGCTCATCTTGATATCCCATACTTATTTCCTGTTTCTTCTTGTCATACATTGTTTTAGTCAAGCAGGATATTTGCTCTTCAGGCCCCTATATAGTCCCTAATTTTGTCCTGCCTTCTTCTACTTCTCTGGATTTGCACAGGCTACCTACCCTTTCCCCCAAGCTTATAACATACTCCCCTCCACATCATCCCCTGTTGCTACTCTTTTTTTCCCCTTTAAGACACAGATCAGGAGCCAACTCTTGCACGGAGCCTTCCTTCTTCCTCCATTCTGAAATAATTTCTCTTTCCTCTCTCTGTTTAGCCTTGTCTACCTACTTATCACATGATTTTCATTATACTTCTTTCTATACATGTCTTTTCCTCCTACTAGACTGTAAGCTTTCTGAGGGCAGCGACTGTGTTACTTTTCATCTCTAGATCTAGATAGTAATTCTGGGCATGGTGGATATTTAGTAAACTTTCATGGACGTGAATTCTTCTGTTGAGTGGTTACCTCCTCATCTGTTTCCTGGTAAAGTTAAGTGTTTTTTTTTTAAATATTATTTCGGATTTGCTTAAAACTAGATATACCTGATTGCTAGCGAGTACCTTTGAGTGAATGCTTGCTGATTATCTTGAGGCCTTGCAGAAGAAAATGGCAGTAGAATTCTGTTAAGACATAGAGCCCCCTAAAGTATTCATTCCCAATTCGTTACCTCTTTTCACATTTACATGGCATAGCTCATGGAGAGCTGGCTTCAAAACCAGGAAGTTCTGGGTTTAAGTTCTTCCTCTGACAGATATCGGCTGTTTGACCCTAGCAAGTCTCTTAACTTCTCATAAATTGAGGAGAAAGTGTTAACCTGAATTGGTTGGGGGAGTTCTCTCAGTAGAGTGTTTCCTATACCAATGAAATGATGGGTTCACTTTCTATCCCTTTTTAAACTTATACCTCTTTCTACTTACTATCTGTATGTGACTTTGGATAAGTCACATATCTTTTCTGGGTTTTAGTCTCTTCATCTGTGAAATGATAAGGTTATACTAGATCAGTGGTACACAATGTCTTTTATTCTGAGGAAACAACTTTTTTTCATGCAAACAATTTCGTTTTATGAATGATAGCATATCCATAGGATGATAGCAAATAATATTTGTTGATTAAGAAAACACTTGATAAAAGAATACAATGATTTCAGTAACACACACATATATTAATCAGAAGTCCACCCACATACATTTGCAAAAATATTAATATACACATGTATGAGATATTATTTATTCAGACTATAGAAGGTATGTTTGCTTATTTATAACAAGGCTGTTGAATGAGATGACTTTTCTGCATTTGGGTTCAAGGATGTCTTTTGACTCTGGGATCTATGGCCTATAAGTTGGGATCACAGATTAGAGGTCATAGAACCAATGAACTGAATCATAGAATTTAGAAATGGAAGGGATGTTGGAAATCACTCAGTTTCCAAGATGAGGAACTAGACAGACAGGATAAATAACTTATCCATAATCACAGAGGTGGTATAGTACATAAAATGTTAGAATTACCCTTTCCCTCCTTACTAGATATGTTATCTTAGGTAAATCCATTATTCAGGAAACTGAACTTCAGTTTCCTCACCTGTAAAATGGAAATAATAGTATCAACCTTCCAGGTAGATATCAGATCATGCACAAAAATACATTTTGCAAATCTTAAAATACTATAGATATGAAAGCCATGTTATCATTCTTTCTCTGTTTCTGTCTCTGTCCGCCTATCTGCCTGCCTGTCTTTGTCTCTCTCCCTCTTGTATTTTTAAGTGGAATTCAAATATAAATAGTCCTTGGAAAAGTAGATATCTTGCTTTTAGGAGCATAGGGACTGTAGCTGTGATTTCATCAGTAGAGGGAATTCTGGGGTGAAGAAACTTCCTTAACCAATGGTGAAGCATAATACCCCACCTTCTGACAGACAGATGTTGGACTAAAGATGCAGGATGACATACCCATTTTTGAACTTGAGTGATGTATCAATTTGCCTGTGCTTATTTGTTCCAATGGTTTTATTTTCTTTTTTCTTTTTCAATGTAGGTGGGCAAGCAAAAGAGAGCAGAGAAAGAAGAGATTAGGTCTGGGGTTCCCCCTCAAAAAATGAGAAGAGAAGCAAGGAATAAGAAACAGAACAGCTTTGAAAGTTTCATATTGAATTTATTAAGTACTTAAAAAGAAAAGTAAGCTCTAATAGAGATTCACAGTTTCATATATAATCCTGACTTGTTCTTTTGCTTTTATTATTAATCATTATTAAGTGGTAGGATTCAAATAGAGACCCTCTGCCTTTAGAGTCTTTTCATCATATCACAAATCTGTGACCACTGAAGCCCTTTCAGTTCTTATTCCTATGATCTTATGATCCTATGAGTCTTGGCTTAGCATGGAAAGTGGAAGGGGTTAAGATAAACATTTGACTTTTCTCACCCTTAAGAGTGTCTTTGTCTGAGTTTCATTTTTAAGTCACATTTCTCAGATCTAGGTCTGTGGAGTCTATAGATTCCCAGGAATTTAGCACCAGAAGCTGGTGGCAATTATCTATAGCATGAGATTTCTCTCACAGGATAAACTCACAAATTCCAAGTGGCGATTGTGAAACAGGCAATCTTCTGTGTCTATTGAGTCTATTGACCCCTTTCCCCAAACTCTGTCTCCCTGGAGGCCATTCATTAAGCACAGAAGAGTTTCTGGGAATACAGAAACTACTGTTGTTCCTCCAACAACCCTAGTTATGCTATAACTGCCAAATATTTGCATATATGGGGTTGAGTGTGTATGGGAGTGGGGGTGGGATGGAAGGGATAAGAGTTCTTTGTAGGCTTGGAGCTTAGACTCTGAATAGTGTAAGGAGTGTTTCAGAGCACCTAAACCTAGGCAGTCTTTTCTTGGGCCAGTGCTCTTGTCATCCTCCATCTTGTAAATTCCATATCCAGGGCTTCTGGTTGGATTTCCCACCACTGCCGAGCAGACCACACACATGGTACCGCCCTCTCCTTGGGGTCAGAGTTTTTACCTGATGCACCTTGTAGTGCAGTGAATGTTCTTTCCTAATCTGTAGGATTTCTTCAACATGTTCTCTCAGTCTTTCTTTGAACCTCCCTTCTTATTTAAAATCATTGGATGCCAGAGTCAGAAGGCACCTAGAGGTGATCATGTTTAATGCCGCATTTTACAAAGAGGAAAACAAGGCCTGGAGATGGGAAATGAGTCATGGGACAAATAAGCGATGAAGCTGGGACTTGAAGCCAAGAGTCCTGGGAGTCCATGCCAGTTTTCCTTTTGTTTAATATTGTATTTTACAGATGAGGAAGTTGAGGCCCTGATATGGGGTAGTGACTTATTCAAGGTCGTGAAACTAATTAGGAGCAATGACAGGACTTGAGCCCCCAGCACCTGCATCCTAAGCCAGTGTTCTTTTCCCTGGACCACACTTCAGGTTTTGAGAAAGAAGGAACTGTTGTGTGCACTATCCCTTTCAATCTGATTGGCTCTTGTTGTTCAGTCATGTCTGACTCTTTGTGATCCCATTTGGGGTTTCCTTAGCAAAGATACTGGGGTGGCTTTCCATTTCCTTCTCTAGCTCATTTGGCAGATGAGGAAACTGAGGCAAACAGGGTGAAGTGACTTGTCCAGGGTCACAGAGCTAGTATCTGGGACTGGATTTGAACTCAGGAAGATACTCCAGCCCTAGTACTCTATCTATTGTGCCACATAGCTGTCCCATGATTGGCTCTACCAGAGGTGATCTTTGAATACTTCAATGGCTCCATGAACTCATCAGGGTGATGATGTCCTCTGGCAGATCTGAATCTCTCTGTGCTTCCTTGCCCTCTTGTGATATCCTGATTTCACAGAGCATCAACCCAATCTAGGAGAGGCGATCCTCTGCTCCTTTTAATGCCTCCAGAGTATCAAGATAGTCTTCACATTATCACATCCGCTGCCTCTCATGCTCATGACCCACCTGCCTTCTTTTCAATCAATCAATCAAAAGTATTGATTATGCACTGTGCATGTAGGCATACATGTCTTAGATCAGTGGTGTAGGACAGTTAGGTGGGGCAATGGATAGAGCACTGGACCTGGAGGCAGAAAGACTTGAGTTCAAATTTGACCTTAGACATGACTGGGTGAGTGACCCTGGATAAGTCATTTAACCCTGTTTGCCTCAGTTTCCTCATCTGTAAAATGAGCTGGAGAAGGAAATGGCAAATCACTCCAGTATCTTTTTTAAGAAAACCCTAAATGAGGTCATGAAGAGTCATACATGATTGAAAAATGACTGAACAACATGTTCTACGGTATCTTTATTTACTTTGCTAAATAGTTTCCAATTACATTTGAATCTGGTTCAGCGGCACTGGGAGTGGGCTGTGTATTTGGCACCTCTGTCTTAGAGGACACCCTTAATGGTACTTCTTGTGCGCAGATTTTTTGGTTGCTCTTTTGCAGCCTGCTAACCACCCACCATGAAATTTCCTGTGGACTTTTTGGGCACGTGTAACTTCAATTCTTTGGAGATCATGTTGTTTTCTATTTCATACATAACCTTATTGAGTGTCACTGGGAAGATACTGACATGAAAAAGATGGATTTTATGTCACTGTGTGGGTTAATTTGGATCATTGCAAATACTGAGTGGCATTCTAAAAGAAATCCAATCTCAGAAATAATACGAAGTAAAAGTACAATTATAATTTCAACAAAGGTTTTGTTTTTAAAGTCAGTTCAGGGTAACACACATATTTAGTTGATAAATAATAGTTATATTAAGAAGCATTTATATAACCCCTTCAAGTTTGTAAGAAACATTATACTATTTCATTTAATCTATATAACAATTTTGTGAAGCAGGTACAATTATTGTGGGCCCAGTGGATAGAGCACTGGACATGGAGTCAGGAAGTCCTGAGTTTAAATTTGGCCTTGGACACTTATTAGATCTGCGATTCTCAACAAGTCACAACATCTGTCTGCCTCAGTTTTCTCATCTGTGAAATGGGGCACGTATCTCTTCTCTGACAGTACTACTACCCTGATACAGGCCCTCATCACTCCATATCTAGATAATAATCTAGATTATAAGGCATTAGCCTTATGGTTGGTCTGTCTTTCACAAGTCTCTCCTAATTCTAGTCCATCCTCCACTCATCTGTTAAAATGATCTTCTTAAAGTGCAGGTCTGACCATCTCACCTATCTGATTAATAAACTCTAGTGGTTTTCTGTCACCTGGAGGACCAAATATAAAACCCTCTGTATAGTGTTCAAAGCCCTTTGTAACTGCCCTCATCCCCCCATCTAATTTTCTTATTCTTTAGTCTGTCCTTCCCACTCCCACCCCTCTTTCAAATGTTCTGCCATGCAGTAATATTGGCCTCCTTGCTGTTCCTAGAAAAAGACACTCCATCTTCAAACTCTGGGCATTTTCTTTGGCTGTCCCCCATACCTGGAATTCTCTCCCTCCTCATCTTTGCCTCTTGGCTTCCCTGGCTTCCTTCAAGTCTCAACTAAAATCCTACCTTACAGAAAGTCTTTCATGATTCCCCCTTAATGACAGTACCTTTCCTCTTTTGAGTATTTCCAATTTATCATGTATATATCTTGTTTGTATATAGTTGCCTACACGTCCTCTCCTCCATTAGACTGTGAGCTCCTTGATTCAAGGGACTTGCTTTTACTTAGTGCTTCAAAATAGTGCCTACTATATAGTAAGTTCTTAATAAATGTGTATTGACTATGTCCCAGAGTTGTTGGATAAGAGGTTAATTTTAAATGCTAGTAATTATTATTATCCTCACTTTACAGATGAGGATACTGAGGTTGAGAGGTTAAGTGACATGCCCAGGTTCAGTCAACTAGTAAGCCTCTGAGGCAGGATTTGACTTTAGGTTTTTCTGGTTCCAAGGGCAGCACCAAATCCTCTTTGCCACCTAGCAACTTGGCTAAGGGAAGCCTGTGTGTTTATCTATAAGCTTTGAGGTTGATGTCACGGAGAACAATCTTGCCTCCCCACAACTCAACTGTTGTTGCCTCGTCTGAGACAGGAAACTGAGCTGGATACGCTTGAGGCCTTGCTCAGTCGACCACTTCTTTAGATCTTTTCTGGAACTATGACATGACTGTGAGTTGATGAACACTGGCTATCATTTTGCTTTAGGAAATTCAAGGCTAATCGCTAACATTACATAGTGCTTTAAAGTTTTCAGAACACTTTAGATTTATTAATCTCATTAGAGCCTCATAACAAACTTGTAAGACAGAGGTTCTTAACCTCTTTTTGTGACTTGGACCCCTCTGGCAGACAGGTGAAACCTGGGGACCACTTCTCAGAATAATGTATTTTAATGAATAAAATAAAATAACATTAAAAAAACAAATTATAGTGAAATACAGTTATCTGTGTATGTATATCAAATATGTGTATATGTATATGTACATATATGCTTGTGTATAGAGGCAACTAGATGACTCAGTGGATAGAACTCTGGACCTGCAGTCAGGAAGTTGTTGTGGTTTAGCTATTTCAGTTGTGTCCAACTCTTTGTGACCCCATTTGGATTTTTTTGGCAAAGACACCAGAGTGATTTCTCATTTCCTTCTCCAACTTATTTTATAGATAAGGAAACTGAGGCAAACAGAGTTAAGTGACTTTCCCAGGGTCATACAGCTAGCCTGTATCTAACCTGAATTCAAATCTGACCTCAGTCACTCACTAGTTGTAGGAATGTGGCCAAGACATTTAATCTCTGTTTGCCTAATCCAGTAGAGAAGAAAATGGCAAATCACTACAGCATCTTTGCCAAGAAACTCCCATATGGATTCATGAAGAGTTGGATATGATTGAATAACAGCAACAATGTGTGTATATATATATACATAGATATCCAATATGAATACATATATTGGCATATATATGTATATTATATGAGTGTATACATTCATATACTTGTTTACCCCCCCCAGGTTAAGGATCCCTTAATGGAGATTATTTTTCTTCATGTAAAGGTTAAACTAGATGACCACTGAAGTCCCATTGAACTCAGATCCTGTGATTCCGTAGGGAGTCAGGAGCTTATCAATTCTGTAAGGAGGAGCTCTCCAAGTTTTACAGATGTCCCAATTTAATGGAATCTCAAAGGCCAGGTATGTTTTAACAAGCTGGAAAAGCTTTGAAAGAGGGCCTGACAGATTGAAATCTGTCCTCTGAGGACCAGCCTATCTAAGTTAAGAGAGCATCATCCCAAGACTGGCCAGAGGGGAATGAATTTATTAACCACAAGTCATGGAGAACCTCTACTAAGTTGCAGGGATTGTGATTTATGTCGATGAAGGAGGGAGGTAGCCATCATGATAAAAGCTTAGATCCCTGAAATTTTTAAGTATTGGAGAATCATCAATAATGACAATAATGATGGTGGTGGTAGTCTACTAAGGTCCTACTCTGATATGACATGAAGTTGATCCTGGGTACTCAAATGCTATGCAAGTATACAAGGTGAAGGCTTGTGCTATTTTTCTGATTCTGTGGGTTTTTTTTTTTCTTAAAAAATAGGAGAAGTAATCCATTTCTCCTGTCCATATTTATTTCTACACTTGGTGGCAAAATAACTACTCAAATAGAAGTAATAGGGCATAGTGACCAAGGTCGTGGCCTCAAAACTGGAAAGACCTGGGCTCCCGTTTCGCCTCTAAGACATGCTGTGTGACTCTAGGCAAGCCACTTTTGACTCCTAAGTGCTCTTGGGCAAAAGGGGGCAAACCAGGCTTTCCTCCCTCCCGACCCCCAATGTATCCTGTATCTCATTTTTGTGTACCCCCAATTAAAATGTTTTCTATATTTTAAAATAAAGTTTAATTGTATTTAAAAATGTAAAAGCCATTCTTAAATGGGGGAGGGGGAGAGCGGAGCTACAAAAACAGATAGTGGGTCTGGGCTATAGTTTCCCTACCCCTGCTCGAAGTAACTTACTAAGATTAGATGTTACAAAGAAGGTGCCAAACTGCATTGGTAGAGAGAGTTTCCTCACCTGAATCTTCTTTGGTTTCTGAGATTCCAGGTCCATGGATCCAATCCCTAGCTTTTTAAATGAGTGCGTTTGTAAACATTTATACTAGTAAAGGAAAAGGAGAGCTCACACATAAAGGAGAAAGAGAATAAGCATTTACTAAACACCTACTATATGCCAGGTGCTGTGCTAAGCACTTAATAAACATGATTCTTTGTGAACCTCACAACAACCCTGGGAGATAGATTCTATTAACATCCTTATTTTACATTTATGGAAACTGAGGCAGACAGAGGTTAAAATGCCTTGCCCAGGGTCACAAAGCTACTAAGTGTCTGAGGCCAAATTTGAACTCAAATCTTCTTGACTCCAGGCCTAGCAGCTCTACCCTTGATGCCACCAGGTGCCTTAGAGCTAGCCTAGCTTACAAAGCTTATATATCAAAATGAGATTGATTGAAGAATAGTTTATAGCTGATTGACGCCCCAGATGTGATGGAGACAAATAATGCTCCCACTTCTCAGGTCTACATTTTCAGGTGAGTTTTCATTGATCTGAGTGAAATGGATGTCAGAACAACTAGTGGGGTGAGGCAGCAGTTCCAAAGATAACCTCTCAGATTCCACATTTATCCATTGTGGCCCCCGACTCTGATGTATTAAAGGGGTTTCACTGATATATTCATACAATGTGTATATATATATATATATATACACGTGTATGTATGTATGCATGTATATGCATGTGTATATGGACATACATACATACATACATATGAGTGTATAAATATATATATTTACTTTCCAGGGGTTCTAGGGCAGTGACTGCTGAGAAAGCAAGGTGTTATCTTTTATTTCTCCTCTCTGATAAATGCTTAGAGATCTTTGAATATTGTAATTAGTTGAGGGGACAAAAAAAAGGATCAAAGGAAAGGGGAAAGACTCTGACTCACCTCTAAAGGTGACTTTATGGGGACTGGGCTCAGAGGAATAGGGGACTGCACTTATTGAATTAGTTGGACTCTAAGAAACTTTCCCAGAGTCCATGGATCTGTTCTTCCGTACTGAGGTGGTCTAGAATGCTAGTACACTAAGAGGGTCAAGAATATATAAGGGATTATATGGAAAAACAGAAAAGAAAACAAAAGTGCAAAGTTTATTTGTGTCTTGAATTTCTGATTTATTTCAACTCTTTTTTAAAAACAAGTTTCTAGTCTCTAGCTCATGCTCTAGGTGCAGTAATAAGTTAATATTCGTTCAAGCCCTACTTACCTAACTTCCAGTCAGAACAATAGATCTCAGAGAAGTGGGCCCAGACTCTTCTACAACTGGAAAAGAAGGCAGCTTTTTGTTATCAACAGGGTTGGATTTCTTTGATTTGACACTAGCCTTTCAGAAAAGGACAATGTCAACCTAATGACCACTCTGGCCAGCACAGGTGGGTTCCCTGTGTGAGCCATGTGATTGGATGGAAATGATAACTTGTTGTGAGGGTAATACTCTTTTGGTTCAAAATGAATTTGTTACTTGTAAAGGGAGGGGAACCTCTACTGGTCATCATATCTAGTATATGACACGGATTTAATAAAAATGATGATGATGATTTGCATTCATATGGGAATATGGAAATAAACATTTATAAAACACCTAGTATATGCCATGCACTGTTCTAAGAGTTTTATAAATATCATCTTATTTGATTATTATCACTTGTTACATTGAGATCTTATCTTATATGTGTCTTATCTTAGATCTTATCACTTATCACATTTAGAAAATTATTCTTTATCTAATAATATGCCTTCAGTTCTAATGTTCTATGAGTAAATATCTGTCATAAAACCATAGAATTAGAGAATGCTATCACTCGATGGAACCTTAGAAATTAGGACTCTAATGGTGCATTTTGAAGATGAGGAAATTGAGGCCTCTATTATCAAATGAGAAAATGTACATAAAAGATTTTGATATCATCATTATCATCATCATCACCATCATCATTATTATAGAACTAAAGGAACATGCCCACATGACAAAGTAGAAGATTTCATCATTGTCATTTATTGTAACAGATTTAGTTCAATACAAGTAGATGCTTCTCCTATGGTCTGTGCTGTATCAAACTAAGTGGGGGCATGTTCCATGTTTAGTAGCTCAAAGAGATGACACATGCAAGTTTCATACCAGTAAGTCATAGTACCTATGGCCAATGGTGAGCGGGTAAATGTTTAATAACTGTCTCTCTCTCTCTCTTTTTTTTTTGGTGAGGCAATCAGGGTTAAGTGACTTGCCCAGGGTCACACAGCTAGTAAGTGTCAAGTGTCTGAGGTTGGATTTGAACTCAGGTCCTCCTGACTCCAAGGCTGGAACTCTATCTACTGTGCCACCTAGCTGCCCCTAATAACTGGCTCTTTGAAAAAAAAATGTATCCATGACACCCTTTTAAGCTTAATTTGCATTATTAACATTTTCTTTATTACTTTCTTAAGTCGAGACAATTGACAAAACAATATAAATCAAGCCTTGATTTGTAGCATTTGCTGATTTCTGAGTTGTAAATCTTATATGCAAAATCGAACAATTAGCTCTCCTAAATGCTGAAGAGTGAGGTGGCTCCAGCAGACCCCTGCCTGTGACAGTCTAACACAGTAAACTTTATCCATTGTCACAGACTCTCAAATTTTGTGATTCTGTAACTTCATAGAATCATAGACCTTTAGAGCTGGAAGGGTCCACAAAGATCATCTAGTCAAACCTCTCCCTCATTTTACAGATGAGGTTATTAAGGTCCAGGGAGGTGAAGAGAGTTTTCTGAGGTCGCACAGCTAGTAAATGGGTAGAATTGGGTCTTGAACCCCAGCATTCTCATGCGACATCTCATGCTCTTTTCATCTTACTACATTGTTCCTTTTGATCTCACTTAGATCATAGCAGCCAGCTGGTGCAGTGGAAAGGGTGCTGGGCTTAGAGTCAGGAAGAACTCAGTTCAAACTTGGTCTTAAACACTTACTAGCTGTGTGACTCTGGACAAGTCATTTAACCTTGATTTGTCTCAGTTTCCCCAACTGTAAAATGGGGATTAACTATAGCAACTACCTACTTGGGTTATTGCGTGGATTAAATGAGATAACATTTGTGAAGTGCTTAGCACAGCACGCCTGCACATAGTAAGCACCATATTATGTTATCATTATTATTTAGATGTGATTGGGGCTATAGCTATAGGGAGTATGTATTGGGAAGGATGCAGGTGAACACAGAACAATGCCTATTCTCATAAATCATGTCTAGAATGTGAGCATTTATTCCACATTCAAATACCATTTTATTGCTTCAAGGCTCACCAATGTGGTTAGTAATGGGGGAGGGGTCTATCTGAAGTGAACCATGATTATGTTAACATGCTAGCACAGTATGGGAGAAGAGAATAAATGCAACTGTTGCAAAAAGTCAAAGTTTTAGGGAGACAAATAATTTGCTAACATTCCTTGTAAAATGCCTTCTGATCTCATGTTGAACTTTTCTTTTTGTTCCTAATCTTGGTATAAAGGAGTTGGTTTACAAGAATCTCTGATGTAATTAAGGAGTTTCCTAAACAACTTTATAACATAATTGGGTATGGGATTGTAAGTCACAGATCAAATAGAAGACATTCCTGAGTCCACCTGATCAGATGGTGTTGGTCATTTGATGAAGGCAACTGATAGGACCCTGGGAAATCCTTTGTTGTTGTTATTGTTGTTGTCACTTGGAGTTTTCTTGGCAAGGATACTGGAGTGGTTTTCTATTTCCTTCTCCAGCTCATTTTTACAGATAAGGAAACTAAGGCAAACAGGGTTAAATGACTTGCTCAGGGTCACATAGCTAGTAAGTGTCTGAGGCCAGATTTGAACTCAGGTCTTTCTGACTCCAGGTCCAGCACTTTATCCACTGAACCACTAATGTGTGACAGTCTGAGGATCACCCATATTCCTTGAGGATTATAGAAGGAAGATATTCTCACTCTTCTAGGACTCAGCTCTTGAGGATGCAGTCTCAACTCTTGAAGACTTACTCTTCACTTTTCCCCTTGCACTTCTTCCAAAGGCAATAATGGCAAATTTTGGCAGAAGCATGTGGCCATAGGGGATATGTACTTGCATGTAGCCTGAAAAGTAGATTCAAGGACATTGCTTCCTAAACTCTACCTTGTGTGTTGAGAGAGGTAGGGGGGAAGTTCTGAATTTCCTAAACAGTCTGATCCTGGAATCTAGCTTCCTAGTAAAGAAAGATTTCCAAGGAAGTATCACTTGTAGAATTTCCTTGTGTCTTGCTCCAAGTGCATGGTTTCTCTAATTGGAGATTTCCAGCCACTGAATCTCTCTAACCTGGGGTCCGTGGACCTCCCAAGAAGGTGATAGATAAATGTCAGGGGGTCTGTGAACTTCAATGGGAAAAACAATTACATCATTATTTTCAATAACCTTTAACTGAAATTCAGCATTTCCTTCAATTATTTAAAACATCATTCTGAGAAGAAGTCCATAGGCTTCTGACTGCCAAAGGGGTCCACGACACACAAAGAGGGTTAAGAAGCCCTGTTTTAGGGAGAGAAGATTTCTTGAATCATCATTCTCCTCAAGAAGGAAAGATCCAGTCCGTATGGTTCTAATGCAATTTAGTTCAAAGCCAGATGAGGGTTTCTGCTCTTTCTAAAAGAACACGACAGTCTACCACTTTAGGACTTCAGCACAGTCAAGTCTGAGGGGCTAGAGTGTATCCCTAAACAACAAAGAAATTTCCAATGGAGTGGTATCCAGTCAAGCTTATGAGAGCAGGGTCAATAGGAAAGTGCAAAGACATCAGTGGCTCTGCAGCCTTGGTGAACTGGGATCATGAGTTATCCTCACACTTACGAGCATTGAATACAAATGTTCCCTGTACAGTACGTCACTCTTTCTATGTGCCCAGGACACATGCTCCCTTAATGTCCAATTTTACTTATTAATTCTATGTGAACACACTTTCTCTGCTGATGCCAGGGGTATTTGTGGGAAAGTGTGTCCTTGGTTCATGGGGGAAGAGAGGAGGTGAGGCTAAGCTGTTTTATTTTTACTGTTCTTTCTATGCCATTTCAGAAAATGTTGTTGCTTTGAAAAAAGTCATGTCTTCTGACTACTGAAAGGTAAATATGTCAATGGGGGCTTGTGATTTTTAGTTTTAGAGGTATGGACCCAATGAGTGCCTTCAACCTGGGGTAGCCAACCTTGAGGAGAATTTATCTGTGAATTGGTAGGGTGGAGCAATTCTTGGCACTGTACTGACTTAATACTTACTTGTTTCAACTCTTTGGATTTTGGTGGTCCATGTAATGTCAGTTTTCTAATTATAACGAGGGGGGAGGAGGAGAGGGGAGAAGAGAAAGGGGAGAGAGAGGAATTCACAAGAAAGGAACTTCCCTAACTGTAATTGGTTGCCATCCAAACAAAGGATACAGCAAGGATACACTGTTCACTTCTGTAAATGTAACTACTCATGAGTCTAACACTTCGTGGGAAAAATCTGTTGCAGTCATCTAACTATACACTAGATCGCTCTGCCTGTACTACAAACTTCAGCATGGCACACTGTTCACTAGGAATATATTCCTTTATGTTCTAGGTTAAACAAACTAATAGGGAGCTATTTATACCTGTGCTAATCCAAGGCAAGAAAACCCCCTAAGCTTTTGAATATGCAAATCACAAATGAGCCAGACAAGAATGAGTACCTAAATTGGTGCAGTTTCTTTGGTATTTAGCCATTACGCCTATGGATTCAGTAGTCACACTTGTTTCTGTTGGCCATTTCTTCTCCTTTTCTGTGCCTGCCCTCCCACCACTCCCATCCTTCCCTGAGAGAAGAGACAAGGCTACTTTACCTCCCCATCCTGATTTTTGGTTTGCACTCCTCTGATCCTGAATCATATTAACCTAACCCCTTACTTCAGGATGGGATTGCCATTATCCCCAAATAAAGCTTTTCAAGTGAGCCTGATTGTTCTCATCACCACCAAGTATGAGTCCTTGAAGAAGATATGTCAATTGACCCAATCCTGGACGCCTAGACCCTGATTTAGCTTGAGCCCTTCTCTGATGTCAATGCCTTTTGAATTAGTGCAAAGATGTAGCATAGTAGAAAAGGCTGCTGGATTTGGAGTGAAAGGGTGTGGTTCCAGCTACTTCCTGACTGTGTGACCTGAAACAAATCAATTTACTTTTCTGGGCCTCATTTCTCTCCTCTGTAAAATGATTAGGGTGGACAGGATGCTTACTAGTCTAAATCTTTGATCACATGACTCTATTGTGCCTATAGCCAAGCCTCTGTCTCCTATCTCTCCAGGTCATTGACTGATCTCTGGTGGTTCTGAAATGACAGCCATGTTCCTCACCCTTCTCTCTTACAGACCAAGGAAGATGACACCATTTAAGACAATCAGGTTTCCCTTCCTATGGGTCTTTGCTCTGGCCTTGCCCTAGGGCTGGGTCAGTTGGGATAGCTTCTTCTGCCCTTTGTACTCATGGTATAAGTTAAAATGGGTTTCTGAGCATAGAGCAATGGGGGATGGTTAGGTGAGACTTTCATCATAATGTTTACAACTGACTCAAGTTCAGAAGTCCTTTCAAACTTGGTGTCATTGTCATCTATGTCCTCTTTATCACATAACACTGATCTAATACCTAGATATGACTATCCATTGGAACCTAAGAGTGAGTTAGCTCATTGGGAACTGGAGACTCACTTTTCATAAGCAGAATGAATCTGGGTATCATCATTTTCAACCCATAAGGTTCACTAATGCTCTTTTATTGGCCTACAGGATGGTGGACACATTGTGATATGGTAAAAAGAACATTGAATTAAAAATCATGAGATTTGGTCCTGGCCCTGCTTCTTTCTGTTAGCCATGAGCTGGGAGCCTCCTGGGAAAATTACCTTACCTCTATAGGCCTCATTTTCTTCTCTTATCAAATGAGAGATGATGTGGATGTTATAAGATTTTTTTGTGAGATTCATGTGATAGCATATGTATATATGTATGTGCATACATATATACACATAAGTACTTATAAAAATTAAATTTAAAAATTCTAAATTTAAAAATTTTGTTTTTTTTAATCAATAAAAATCTGCCTTCTCTTCCTCTCATTTTTTTCCACCCTGTATTGAGAAAGATAGAAAAACAAAACCTCTGTTATAAACATGTATAGTCAAGCAAAACAAATTCCCACATTGGCCATGTCCAAATAAAATATGTCTCAATCTGCCCTCTGAGTTCATTGCCTCTGTGTCAGGAGGTGAGTAGCATATTTCATCATGAGTCCTCTGGAATTGTGGTTGGTCATTGCATTGACCGGAGTTCCTAAGTCTTTCAAAGTAGTTTGTCTTTACTATATTTTTGCTCTTATATAAATTGTTCCTCTGCTTCTGTTCACTTCATGCTCCCTCAGTATGAGAAATTACTTTGTAAAGGACAAAGCTTTATATAAATGTAAGAAATTAGTAAAAACTGCTCTTTTTTCAAATAGTCTCCATATTGTCATGGAGTGCCATTGATGCACTGATGCCATGGTGTAGTGGAAAGAGCTGGATGTGGAGACCCGGAAACTAGGAGGGAATCTTTGGGCTGCCATTCATTATTCATGTGACACTGAACAACTTAATTAACCTCTTTGGACCCTCTTTTTTTTTATTTTGGAGTTAGAAATTCCTTGACACTCCCATTTGATTCTAGTGTCTACAAATCCATTGAAGTGTGTGTGTGTGTGTGTGCGCGCGCGCGAGCGCACCAAAGAGATCTAACAAGACCTGGGTGGATGTCAGGATATGTGGTTTTGCTATAGCCTAAGATTCTGTGGATATTCCATATGAATGAAAGGGAGAATGGGGGTGAGGAAGGCAAGAAAAAAAAACCTAGAAGGAGCCACTATTATGAATTACCTTTCATCTCTATCCTTTGTTTCAAATTCCTTCCATTTTTATGTGTTATGCCTTATCATTAGCTATATGTTATGCTTGCTTCTGTAGTCAGAAACATACCTCCTAGGCGTTGAGCTACCTTACACAGATGAAGAAACAAGACAAGAGAGAGAGGCGCTTTGCCCACAGTGAAGGTAGTAAAATGGCAAGGCTGAAACTCAGACTGGGGGTTATCAGATTCCTGGTGCATTAAACTTGCCCTTTTAGATTTCATTTCCAGGAGGGGGTGGGGTGGCAGAAACTGCCACCTCCTCACCCGTGCTTTGATGCTGTTGGACTAGATCAGGAGCTTGTAGTCGTTTCGGTGTCCTGGACCCTCCTTTGGCAATCTAGTAACGTGTATGGACCCCTTTCCAGAATAATGTTTTTCAATGCATAAAATAAAATAGGATATTAAATAAATTGGATTATATTGAAATAGTTGTCAAAATTTCTTTTAAAATGTTCACAGACACCCCCACCCCAGGTTAAGAAACCCTGCTCTTCCAAGGTTTTTTTAGTTTGGACATTTTCAGATTATGAATTTTGGTTTTTAGGGCCTTTATGGGAACTTGAGGGATAGCTTGAGATTTTGAAATTCTACTTTAATAAAAATAAGCATGCTGGATCTGAAGTTAGGAGAGCTGGGTTCAATACCCAGCTTCTCCACTTTACAGTCAGGTCTTCAGAAGACACACACTATTCATTACCAGACAGTAAGTACTTTGCTGCTTAAGAGGTAGCATGATGTCATGGAAAGAACATTAGATGTGACATTAGGAAATCTAGGTTGCACTCTTGGTGCTGACACACACCAGTTGCGTGACCTTGGGCAAGTCACTTTCCTCAGCTTCAGTTTCTTACCTATGAAATTGGAATAATAATACTTGCATTCTTTATCTCACAGGTTTATTGGAAGAAAAATGCTTTTAAAATACTCTAGATGGGGTAGTGAGGTAGTGCAGTGGAAACAGCACCAGCCCTGGAGTCAGGAGGATCTGAGTTCAAATTCAGCCTCAGATACTTACTAGCTGTGTGATCCTGGGCAAGTCACCTAACACTAATTGCCTCCTTGAAAAAATATTCTAGAAGTGTGAAATAAGACTATTTCTTAGAATGTTAAAGACATCCATTCATCCTTGATGGACATATCAAGCTATCCAACTGTTTCTTCCACATAGTCAACAAATAATAGCTTATATTCATACAGAACTTTAAGGTTTGCAAAGGGCTTCATATGCATTATTTCATTAGATCCTAACAACTGCTTCCAAGGTAGGTGCTGTTATTATCCCCATTTTTCAGATATGGAAACTCAGGTTTGGAGAAATTGAAACTTGCTCCAAGGTGAAACAGTTGGTAAGAGTCTGAGTCAAGATGTGAATCCAAATCTTCCTGACTCAGAGTTCAGAATTGTAACCATGCTGGATGGAGAGCAGGATACAGGTCACAAGAGCTCTGAAGCTTCTAAGGAGCTAGGAGCAGGAAAATGACTCTTAAATTCTGGCTTGGGTGTGTACATATCTATTTTCCCCGCTACATACTCAAAGACTGACTAAGAGCAAACACTGACTTTTCAGATTATTAACTCTAAGGAGGAGTGAACAATTCTAAAACCAAACAAACAAAGTTAAAGAAGACAGAAAATAACCAACACCCCATAGCACAACTTGGAAAACAACTTTCTAAGCCTGAGCTGAGATGGCAGGGGCAATTATAAAATAACTAACCATATGAATGAAACTTAGGACCCAAGCATTGATATGGTCTAAGATTCTAGTTCCAAAGAAGGATCTCTCATTGTAACACTGCAAAAACATGGACCTCAATGACTTTAAGACAGAAAGAGAATTATCCAGTGAGGTAACCAGGTGGCTCCATAAATAGAGAGCTAAATCTGGAGTCAGGATAGAACTGAGTTCAAATTTGACCTCAGATATGTCCTAGCCATGTGACCCTGGCAAAATCATTTTGCCTCAATTTCTTTAACTGTAAAATCGAGAAAATAATGGTATCTATGAGCAAATATTTGTAAAGTGCTTAGCACAGTACCTGGCACATGATAAATGCCACGTAAATGCTATTATCATCATTATAACTGGATGATTTGAGTACTAGTCCTATTCTGCTGACAGCTCACTTTCTGATTTTGGGTAAATGATTTCTTGGTTTCTCTATTTGTCAAATGGAGGATTTAGACTAGATGATATCTAAGGCCCTTGTAGCTCAGCTTTTTATGTTCTATGTTCTACATTCTTACATCTATACATGAGGCAGCTATTTGGCACAAAAGAGAGAGCACTAGACCTGAGTTCAAATCCTGCCTCAGACACTTATTAGCTGTATAACATTGGGAAAATCATTGACCTCTCTAAGGACTCAGTTTCTGTATCTTTAATAAGAGGATAATAATAGAACTTACCTTAAACATGTTGTTGGTAGGACCAGATTAGATGTTATATTTAGAGTGTTTTGCACACCTGAAGGCACTATGTAAATGCTAGTTGTTATTGTTATTGCGCATTACCGACGGAATTAGGAAGGAGAGGCTGAGTGATGATATAATCAAACAAATGTATCAGCTGATCATGGGAGAGTGAGGAATAAGTGGTGCACAGCACCTGTATTCCATTGGTCTCCTTATGGTGCGAAGAGAAAGCCAGGAAACCCACCTAGCGTACTGAGTGGATCCCTATGTGTTGAATTTATTGGAGGTCATGGGCAAAAGTAAAACAGAATCATCAGGCATGGATGAGTTGAAATCTGCATCACTAGAAAAAATTCCCATGTGGAAATCACAGACCTATTTGAGAATTTAAGTTTTAGTATTTTGTGCCCTAAGATCCCTTTCAGTTCTGACAAATTTTGGGCTAAGTTTCCTTCCTACTTTACAGTTTTATGTTCTTTGTATCTGTCTCCCTTGTCTTGCATTTCTTGGATAGAGTAAAAGGAAGCTGGTTATTGTGTCATCCATGTAAAGTCCATGTGGTTACATGGGTGGATGGTACAGAGCATGGGCTGAACCAGAGCCCCAGTCCAAGACATACAAAGGGGTTTTATGGACCATGGATTTCTTTTCAAAGGGCCTATAGGGCTTACCACCCAAATCCACAAAGCTACTTGTTCTGTGATGTAGCCTTCATTTGATTGACTGTATAACTGAACCAGGTTGCATCTTTAACTGGCAAGACTGATATGGTCCCTTTCTTTCTGCCACTCTTTCTGGTTTACACTCTGGGTGCTCCTTCCTGCTTCGTCCGGAGGGTCGAAGTACGAGGATCACAAGTACAAAGCTGCTTGTTTTGTGAAGCAGTGTATATATCATCAGAGGACTCAATTTCATTAGCAATGAAAATTTAATTAGATTGAATCTTTGATAAAAACTTAAAAAAGGCATACTATCAACAAGGTGCATATAATGATAGCATGTTCATGTAGCACTTCACAGTTTAAAAACATTAAAATATTTTTATTCTGAAGTTTAAAAACAGCATTTTATACAGAGCAGAGTACAAAAAAGGCTTCTATATGAGACTATGACTCTCCGTTATATACCTGTTGCTTTAAGAAAGTTACATCATAAATTCTCCAAGTTACTTTCACAATTATCTTGCTTATCTACATTTCCTTCTGAACTTTATCATATTCTTTAATGTGCGTTAAAAAATGTTACAATTCTGCCCCTCTCCTTTTTGTATCAATATTGTGAATTCCCACTCTCCCATCTCCCTACCCCCATCACAATCAAAAACTGAAAGGGAAAAACAAAAACAAAAAAACTCGTAACAAATGTAAACCAGAGATTGTCTGGGAATGCCCAGAGAGGCAAACATGTGTAGCTTCCTTTGATTGGCTGCATAACCGGACCAGATTGCATCTTTCGAACTTTAAGTCTCCTTCGTGCTGCTCCTGCTGGCTCTTGCTCTGAGTATCCTGAGGCATCCAGAGGGTGAAGACTGAAGTTCATCAATAGGACACCATGAACTAAACTTTTGAGAGGAGGACTTCTTTCCCCTGCTCTTCCTCTCTTTTACCTGGGAAATGGGGCTGGGTGTGCTTGTTTTGTTCTACATATTTTTTTCCTTCTCAGTTTCAGGTGCTGGAGATGATCCCTATCAGGCCCAAGACTTGGGAATTTGAGCCATAATGACCTTGGAGACAGGATTCCACGTAGTATGGTGCAGCCAACCAACCTGGCAGGGAAACCCAAAGAAACTGGGGTGCTGGGGACTCTAGTAGGGGAGGAATTTGGATATGGATCTGGGACTATTTGTTCTATAGGAATTGGGTTAAACTATGACCCTAATAATTGTTCCTCTTTCTCCCCAGATACTGAAGTGATGGGGATGGGAGAAGGGGGTTTTGCCTCCTATGTGTTCAGGGAGTGAGTTTGTATATTTTAATTATAATTTTTGAAGTAAATATTTCTTCATAAAAGCTAATCTGTTAGTGACTAAATGGAATTGGGGTACAAGAGACCCTTCACACTTGAGAGAAAACCATCAGTTGTGGCTGGAGGCATTTGTAGAGATCCCAGACACTCACAGACCCTTAATGGTACTGGAGAACTATAGGGCAGGGGTAAGATTTTAACCTACCTGATCTTTCAGGCCATGAGGGCCATGGTAGTCAGTGTTACACAGGTAAGCATAGTAACAACAACAACAACCACAGCAACAGCAAAACTCATCCACACAATGACTATGTCCAAAACTATATGTCTCTTTCTCTTCTCTGGGTCCATCTGTCAGGATGTGGGTAATATATTCATCATACATCCTCTGGAGACATGGTTGGACATTGCATTGATCAGGGTTATTTTTCTTTATGGTGTTGCTATCCTATATAAATTTTTCTCCCAGTTTCAATCACTTCACTTTGCATTCGTTCATACTACCCGGGATTCTTTAAAATAATTTCTTTCATAATTTTCTTTATGGTACAAAGGTCTTCCATTAAATCCATTCACCACAATTTGTTCAGCCTTTCTCCAGTTGTATGAGTCAATCTAAGGCACCTCCTTAGATTCCATATTTTTTTTCTTTTCTCCCCCTTTCCCCTTCCTTTCAGGGTCAGGAAGTTTGTTAAACTTGTGACTGTTCCCTCCTCAATCTTTTCTTTCCTGTTACCCCTACTTCCATTCTCTCTTATTTTCTTGTTGTGTTTGATACGTTTCTATACCAGTTTGTGTGTGTGTGTGTGTCTGTTCACACACACATTTTCAACCCTGTATTTTGTCTTTCAGATAGGAATGAGGTGCATCTGATGCCTGCTCCTCCCACTCCTTCTTCAGTGTTTGTAAGCTCTGCTTCTCATACATTCCAATTGGAAAGTCAAATTCTATTCTTCTTTCTCCAGTCTACATTAGTGTATGCCTTTTCCCTTCCTTTCCCTTATCCTTCTTCAAATTCTCAGTATAGAACCACTCTTGCGACTTAAAAAAAAATCAACTCCCTCAATTCCCCTTGAAGATATTAAGATTCTTAGGGGACATATGTTTCTTTCCTCCCATTAGAATATTAACACTACATTATCACACAGCTGCTTTTCAAATAAATCCCCCTAACTTGCTGACAGGTTTGAGGTCTGTTGTTACCCTCAACCTGGTTTAGCCTGGCTGGAAAAACAGTTTTATCAGCGTATGGCCATT
The DNA here is from genome assembly GCF_900497805.2 of Vombatus ursinus. NCBI lineage: Eukaryota > Metazoa > Chordata > Mammalia > Diprotodontia > Vombatidae > Vombatus > Vombatus ursinus. The sequence goes on from NW_020954751.1 coordinate 2,165,279, forward strand.
GCACACGTTACAGCTTCTTGGAGCCCACAGGTGAGAGTAGAGTGCCAGGTGGACACCGAAATTGGATGAGCAGCTCTGAAAAGGGCTCAGCCAGCCTTTATACCAGGGGTGCTAGTCCTTCCTGAACACCCCATACATCCTGGTCAGAAGTTGGCTTGCATCTGAAAATCACATCCCCTAGAAAAACAATATTTAAGGGAGCAGGAAGATAAAATTCTAGTCTCCCTAAGGAGAGCAGAGTGGCAGCTTCTGGCCCCAAGCTCCTACTTCCCTTCTGAGCAGGAATTAAAGTCTTCTTGGAGAAGAGTGGCAGGGGAGATGTCGATTCTGTTTCCCTTTGAGCCTCACAGTGACATCTCTATTCTACATGGGGGCAGACAGCCCTCATCACACTTCTTTTTGGAGACCTCTGGATTTGTACTAATTTTTGATAATAATAATATTTTATTTAGCTTACTCATCTCTCTAGCTTTTCTATTTATATCTCCAGTGCTTTACACATAATACACGCTTAATAAATGTTTTTCATTCATTCATTTCCTTTTTTGATTACCATAATTATTGTGTTATGGCCTGCACAGGATATATTCATTTTTTTTTTGTTGCCATTTTTCATGTTTATTGTTTTTATGCTGCTAACACAGTTTGTTGTAAATTGGTCATATGAGGTTAAAATAAGCATAATCTTATTTTTATATTCAGAAATCACCACAGGACCTTCAAATCTAATTTTGTCCATCTCTATATTTTCCTTTTTGGTTAATAATTGTTTTGTTTTTGTATTTTTCATTTAAATGATCTAATATTTTTTCTCTTTTTTAAATTCTCTCTGAGTCCTTGTCTTTTGTTTTGCCTATACTAATCTCACCTTGGCCTTCTCCTACAGATACTATTCTCCTCATGCCAAATAAAAATTCCCTGAGCCTACTTGTATTAGTATTTTTTCCCTTTATCTCCTTTTTATCTTCCTTTTCCCAGCTGAGATGTGAGTTACAGAATCCTTCCTGTCCCTCCTGTCTATTCTCTTAGTCTGAATGACATTCATTTGTAGTGGCTTTTTGCAAGAAATGTTGATTTAAGTCATTACTGTCCCTATTCCTTTCCACTTCTAGCAACTCTGTATAGGGGTTCTTCTCTGAGATAAGTGAACTTATTTGTTTAAATTTTTTTTAATATCTGCATTTTAGTATAATTAATTTCCTTTTGAGCCCATGTATTTTATAAATTTAAAAATGTTATTCTGAAAAAAGGGTCCATGGCTTTATCAGACTGCTAAAGGGGTTTATGCCATAAAAAAGTTCAAGAACTCATGCCCTAGAATCTAACTGCCATTCATGAAATTTGTCCCATCATTTTTCCTTATTGTAAGACCCATAAAAAGAGTAGGGCTTTTGAAGGACAGGTGTTTTGCTCCCTCTTCTAAGTAGCCCATTTGTTAATGCAATTAAAGAGCTGTCCCACACCCACCCTCCCCATTTATTTTTTAAGGCTTGTCTTCAATGGAACATCATTCCCCAAAATATTCATTCATTCATTTCATCTGGTCTTGTTGTTGTTTGTCCTTTGTTCTCAAAGAGGACCATGATGTCACTTTCAAGTGAATTCAGATTAAACTTCAAAGTATCTCTTGGGTACTTTTTTTTTTTTCAGAGAACCAGGTATTAAACTTTTACTGGCACACGACTGTTTTATCCCATTTTTGTTCTATTCTTCCTTTTTAAACATCAGATTTCTTGGGAAAGGAAAAAAAAATGAAGCAAAATGGAAGTGAAATGATTTTGTCTTTCCATCTTCTGATGCAAACAATGGAAGGATCTTATCTCTTCCTTGATCTTCCTCTTCAACCAAAATGGCAATTTAGAAAGATGTCACTTTCAAGTGAATTGGATTTCAGTGAGGGAGGGCTGTGCAAGGTCACCAGCCTCACTGTCTCCTCTAAAGCCGTCTGTGTCCAGTGGCAATACATAGATCAAGATGACTAGAGATGGCCCGCTCACCTACTCTAGAGATAAAGAGAACCAGGTTCAGAGTTGGAGGGCATGGGTCCAATTCTTTCTGTCACTTACATCTTTAAGGCCTTAGACAAGTCGGTTAAATTCTCTTGGTCACAGTTATTAAATCTATAAAATAAAGAGGTTGGATTAGGTGGCCTCTGAAGACTCCTCTAGCTTTAAATATATAATTCTTTGACCCTATGAAATAGACAACGAAATGTAGTGCACACTATATCCTGAGTCAGAGGGCCCAGTTTTTCTCTTTGCCCTTTCCCTTTTCATCATCAATATTGGTAACAGACTCTTCTCTGAGCCAGATGTCCTTGATGACTCAGATGAGAGTTGAACATGATTTCTCACTGTGGTGTAAAGGAAAGACTACTAGTCTTGGTGTTGAAGATTTGAGGTTAAGTCCTAGCTCAGACACTTACTAGCTATGTGAAAATGTGATAATGATCACATCTCTTTGTACTTAGTTTTCTAATTGGGAAAGAGTTTTGGCAATTAGTAATTTCTAATTGGCAAAAAAAGGTTTCTAATTGATAATGTTGGTATAATTAAACTTATAATATATATCTCAGAGGGTTATCATAAAAGAAGTGCTTTTTAAACCTTAAAGTGCTTTAGAAATGTGAATTACTTTAATTATAATATTGGTAGATCTAGGATAGTGGGAAGAATGCAAATCAGCCCTATCTTACATAATGGAAGGGGCTTCATTAAAATCTCAATGTATATTCGTTCATTCATTAAACATTTAGTGAGCATCTACTATGTGAAAGGCACTCAACTAAGTAGGTGAAGATATAAAGAAATATAAAACACAGTCCATGTCTTCAAGGAGGTTGTAGTCTCATAGAGAAGATAAGACATATGCAAATTGCTGTAATACCAGGTAAAATGTAGTGGATGCCATAAAAAAAGAAAGAAAAGTACTATAGAAATGTGAAATTAGAGCTCTCAGAATCATTAGGAATCTCACCAACCAACTACTTCATCCCTTATCTAAATCATAATTCCCATTTTCTGCAACATCCCTGACAAAGGTTCATTCAATCTGTTGGTAAAGACCTCTGGTGGTGAGGCATTTACCACCCAGTAAGGTAGCCCATTTCATTTTTGGATTGTCAAGGGCTATTTTATACCATTTTGGTTGAAGAGGAAGATCAAGGAAGAGATAAGATCCTTCCATTGTTTGCATCAGAAGATGGAAAGACAAAATCATTCCACTTCTATTTTGCTTCGTTTTTTTTTTCCTTTCCCAAGAAATCTGATGTTCAAAAAGGAAGAATAGAACAAACATGGGATAAAACAGTAGTGTGCCAGTAAAAGTTTAATACTTGGTTCTCTGAAAAAAAAAAAAGTATCCAAGAGATTCTTTGAAGTTTAATCTGAATGTTACCATTTTCTCTGTCACTTTTTAAAGTCTATACAACCAACAGAGCCATCAATCAAGGCATGATTTGTAGCATTTGCTGATTTCTGAAGTGTACATGCGCACAATGACCCAGTATGAGTCAGCTGCAGCACATCAACAGTATGCAAGGAATTGAAACCCAGGTAAGGAGATGAAAAAGGAGCACTTCACTGTCTTCAGTGAGTTCAAATCACTTGGACAAGACAAAATACATCCCAAGTTAATGAAAGCACTGATGAATATGATTGCAACAATCATTGTATAATTATATAAAACAGGAGATTTTTGCTGGACAGGAAATAGGTGAATGTTTTCCTGATTTTCAAAAATTTAATGATGTGGGTTTTTTTTTTGTTTTTTGTTTTTTTTAGACAATTGGGGTTAAGTGACTTGCCCAGGGTCACACAGCTAGTAAGTGTCAAGTGTTTGGTTTGAGGCCAGATTTGAACTAAGTGTCAAATGTGGCTGAACCTGTATTTGAACTCAGGTCCTCCTGACTTCAGGGCTAGTGCTCTATCCACTGTGCCACCTAGTCGCCTCTAATGATGTGTTTTGTTTCAAATTATCGTTATTCATTTTTGTCATCAATTCCCAATGAAATTTTAGAATGCATCATTAAAGGGATAGCTCATATGCACTAAAAAAGGAAGAAGTGATCATTGAGAGCTAGTGTAGGTTCACTCTGAACAAATCTTGCCAGCAAATTTTATTTCCTTTGTGGAAGGATTACCAGAGTAGTTAATCAGGGGAATGTTGAAGTTACAGTATAATGTGGATTTCAGGAAGGCATCTGACTATTTCATGATTTTTTTTTGGATAAGATGCAGAGATTTAGAATAGATGAAAGTATAGTTAAGTGTCTTCTAAATTGGTAGACTTTACAGATCTAAAGGATAATTGATTGGAGTTGAATTAGAGATAACTCCCTAGTTGGTTGAGCTGCTTATAGTCCTATGCTTTTCAACCTTTTAACCTATAACCTTGATGAAAGCATAGATGATCTACTCATCAAATTTGTAGAAAATATGACACCAGAAGGGATGTCTATTAGATTTGATGAGTTTGGCATATGTGAGACAACATGGTATAGTGCATAAAGTAAAGGATTTGGAGCCTGGAAGACCTGAGTTCAAATCGTCCCTTTAACACTTACTAGACGTGTGATCCTGAGCAATTCACTTCACTTCTCTGAACTTCAGTGTACTTATCTATGAAATGGGAGTGTTAGATTAGATGACTTTTAAGATTTCTTCCAGCTCCAAATCTATGATCCTGTGAATTAGAATCCCCAAACATCTCATCAAACAGCAATGCACTGTATTTAATAATATAAAACATAATGAAAATTGATGTGAAGTTCTAAACTTGGGTTAAAAAAATCAATAGTACAACAAGAGGGTAGTAGGAGATTTGGCTTAGTAAGTAGTGAAAATAACCTATGCATTCTAGTGGTCTATAAATTCAATATATGATATGGCAACCAAAAGACCTAATCTGATCTTAGGCAGCATAAATGTAAGTTCAGTGTTCAGAATGAGGAAGATGATAATTCGTATGTATATACCTACGTAAGGCTATATCATCTTAATTCCAGAGAGGAGCCAGATTTTTGGCTCAATACGAAGAAACTATTTCACCAGGCATGGTGGGTCCTCCCTGTAATCTCAGTTACTGGGGAGACTGATGCTGGTGGATCTCTTGAACTTGGAAGTTCTTGGCTGATTGAGTGTCTGCATTAATATGGTTAACCCCTGAGAGTGGGGGACACCAACTTACCTAACCAGGGGCAAACCAACCCAGGTCAGAAGTGGAATAGGTCAAAATTCCCCTGAAGATCAGTAGTGGTATTGGATTATGCACTTCCAGTCTGAGTGAGAGAGGGAGACCCAATCTAAAAAATAAGTAAACCCAAAACCTTCAAAGAAAACACTTCTGATAATTTGGTCAAAATGGAATGGGAGGGAAGGTAGTGCATTCACAGTTATTAGCAGTCGTCAAAAAGAAGTTGGAATGTATGTTATGTATGTGAATTAACGATTAGGATGGAGATTAGATTAGCACTAGATGGTCTTTATGGTCCTCTCCTACTCTAGATCACTGTTTCTGAGCCTGTGCATTGTTAGGAAATTTTTCTTTATGTTGAGCCAAAATCACAGATAATCTTCAATATCATTTTGTTTCTTTTATATTTTTCTCTTGAAGTAAGAGAACTGAAAAAATGTTACTATTAGAATATTCTCATTTATGTTCCAAACAAAAGTGGCCTGACAGAACTAATGAAATAATAATAGTATACTTGCAATTTCTAGACTATACACATCTTTATTAGATCTTTACAATAGCTTTGTGGGGCCCCAGCCTATCTAGTTTGTGTGGACCCAGAGAGGACCCAGTTTTCTCTGTCTTTTTGCTGGTCAGTGAGAGGGTTGCTGCCATATGGTGTAGGGGAACAGAATTGAACTTGGAGACAAGAGGCCTATATTAAAATACTGACTCTGATACTTATTAGTTATGTGATCATTGGCTCAACTATGTGATCATTGGCAAGTTACTTAATCTTTACGAACCTATTTACTTTATGTGAAAAAAATACTTGGGCTACCAACATCCAATACCCTAGAGCTGTTGTAAGGAAAGGGCTTTGTGTTCCACCAAGTGCTATATAAATATGAGGTTTTATTTTTATGCACGAACATGTTGCAGCAGGGTTCTAAGGGGGAGTAATGCAAAATGATATTTGCATTTATATGGGGCCAAACCAGCCTGAGAAATAACAATGGTTCACTAGTCCATATACTACTAACATATAGTGTTCTTCAGCTTACAACATATTGTCACAACTCAGTAAGGTGAATGGAGTTGTCTTAATTCCCTCTCACTTTACAAATCAGGAAACTAAGACTGAGACTATTTGAGTGACTTCTCCAAGGTCATACAATTAGTTTATGGTGGATCAGAGACACAAACCCATTTTCTGTATCTAAAGTCAATGTTCTTTCCACTGATTTGCAATGCCACTCTCACCTTAGTCTGAGGGAGTGACTGAAGCCTTTGAGTAGATATTTTTTGAGGCAGAAGTGTAAAGTCACTTCTGATTTCAGGCTCAATACTACTCTAAAGTTGGTGCACAGCTCTGTCCCATGACTGTTTTGGGAGGCTAGAAGCAGGATTTAGGAAATCTCTGAGAAGCTCTAAATTTTCTTCCTTTTCATAGCTGTGTATTTGCTGAGCCACTCAAATAATCATTTAACAACCCTTATCTGATTTCCCATCTGTAAATTGGGAGCTATGATTTTAAGCGACAGGGTGTTAGGTGAAGATCAATGAATGTTTGTAAAGTATGCAGAGATTTGGAAGTACATAGCCTTAAGTAAGGACAAAGTACTCCTCAGTCTCATATTGAACAATTGATGTCAACAGTTTCTCACTGTGGAGAAATTGGTTCCTTGATCCCTAAGCAGGCTGCTGTCATCCTTATAGAATCCTAAGATTCATGACTGGAAGGAACCTTAGAGATTGTCTGGTCTAACTTCCTCATTTGACAGATGAGGAAACTGAGGCCCAGATAGAGGAAGTAACTTGCCCAAGGTCCCACGGATAGTAAATATCCGAGCTGGTATTCAAACATGAGCCCATTCACTTCTAATATAGTCTTCTTTTCCCCCACTGTTCTTGCTGTCCTTGATTCACTAATTCAGCTATTTCCATTGGTGATGTCCCAGTTATTTGCATCTTCCAGATTAACCAGGTATCCTAAAAGTTCTATGTCTCTATAATGGTAGTCAAAAAATTTGCTTTAGTTATTAAGGTCCCAAATCAGAACTTTCAGTGAAAACAATGGTTACAATAACTGTTGTCCAGGGAGGGACAAATTGTTGATTGATGGTGTAAGAGGCAAACACACTGGCTTTGGAGTTGGGGATGGCAGTTGTAATCCTGGCTCTGTCACTGATATGGTGGTTGAATCAAGCATTATTTGTCTCAGTTTCCTTATCTAGAAAAGGGGGAAGATGATATACTGCCTACTTCATAGAGGAAAATGCATTGCAGGCTGTAATGTGAGTTATTGCTGTTACTCAGCAATTTGGTGTCATATGTGCAGGGGACAGTCCTTTTGTGGTTGCTGTGTTTTACAGAGTTTGGATCTGATATGTCTGTATAAGCAAACAAGCTTTGTGCTGTGAAAAAGTACTTTCCCTCTGACAATTTTATGAGGTTGATAGGACAAGTATTATTATCATTGTTCCATGGAAAAGGAAACCAAAGGACAGAGAAATTTAATAATTTGCTCTTGATCACATAGCTAGTATCACAGATAAATGTTAGATGTAGGGCTCCTAATTCCAAGTTCAGTGCTGTTTCCATTATGTGACAGGCAACAACCGTCTTATTGACCGAGAGGCTGACAGAGCCTGTGATAAAAGGCTCCTAGTCTTCCTTGGGTACACAATACTGTCTGACCTGAGGCTGAACTCAGTATAATAGGAATCCAAGGGAGACACAAGACGCAGAGGGCTGAGCAGGGAAGGAATTCCTATACAATATTGTAAAGAGCCAGGAAATGAAACAAGAAAGTGCATTTATTAAGTACCTATTGTGTGTAGCCCTGAGTTAGGTGCCAAAGAGTTAGAAAGCTTAAATGAGACTTTGTCCCTACTCTTAAGAAATTCACAGTTTAATAAGGGAAGAAGATATAAATGTAGATAACTCTAATACATGATACGACATGATAATTGTGCAGCTCTTGTAAATTCCAAAGATCCTAATCCCAACTCCTACTCTCATGAATGAATCTCAGACCTCAGAGTAAGGATAAAACTCTCTCTTCTAGGGAAGTGTCCCGGAGAAGTTGGGGGAGTAATTCTCTAATGCCGTCACCTTAAGTCTGATCCAATACGTCTCTCCGCCCCTCCTCCCCTTCCCACCATTTATCAGTTCAGAATCAATTTAGTCAGGCAAGCTCAAGTAGCTCTTAGAGAGGTGTGTTTACTAAGGGAGTATAGTAAGAACAATTGATATAAAACACCCCCCCCCCAAAAAAAGTTGATGACACTCTCTTATAAGTATATACAGAATGTACAGAACACATGTGGAAGGGGAAATTCACAACTCCTGGTTGCTGGAAATCCTCTCATTCAGAGGGCGCTCAGAAGTTCCCCTTAAACAGAGAGGTAAGTCTGGTACTGTTCGTGCCTGGCATCTGATGTAGCCATGACTCCTTCCCTCTAGAAATACAAAATCTTGTTAGGGAGAAAGAACTATAAAGACACAAATAGACTAGAATTCCTGAAAATTCAATGGAATGAGCCTGTAAACTATGACATTTAAAAAGTTTGAGAGACAGTTTCTGGGTAATTTAATCATTTTATTAATAAGGCAAGCACGTTATTAATAAAAGAGGTCAGTAGCACTCAAAGACCATTGTGGTGGCAGACTCAAAGTTTGTATGCCCTTGGAAAAGTGGGCATTCCAGAGGGTGGCAATCAACTCTGATTAGTTGACAATTAATGAGAGAATGAATATTACTATGGGGGGCAGGACATATTTTAATGAACTTTGATTATATCATTTACTTCTAAATTACCCTCAGCCTTGGACATTTTAATCAAAAAATTTATCCCCACTCAAACCTGAGTAGAACACAATGGGATTAAACTCCTTGTAAGTTTGGGTAGGGTCTGACCAAGATTGAGGAGAGTTAATTGAATCTCATTATTAGTAATGTTTAGGAGACTGAACTTTGAAATGAGGACTATAGAAAAAGGGGAAGTTCTGGATCTCCCCTAAATAATTTCTCTCAAAATCCATACGTCTCTTGGATCCAGTTGGATATACCTTGAAATGATGGCATTGTAAGCCTTTCTCTCTTCACACCAAGCAGAGAGAGAGAGAGAGGATGTGTTGCTCCTTCCTGCTGTGCTTTTAGAAAGAAGAGAAGTTCTCTCAGACTGCAGTCAAAGAAGAGGGTGAGGAGGTGAAGGGCTGAGTGGAAGCCCTTTGTGTTCTTGGGTCCTTTCCTTCCCTTTTGGTCCAGCCTCTATTCTTTCTAGAATCTCTCTGGCCTGCCGTTCAGGTCCTTTGAGAGTCAGAAGCAAAATTTTCCCTTCTCCACTCTAAGCTCAATGCCAGATTTGAGAACTAGTGTGGGTTAATAGCGGCAGGAAAAGAAGAAATGTCATTCTTTGTTATTAGGCAAGTCACTTTTGAGTCAAACATGTTTAATTGCTTTATCAATGGAAAGCTGTCACCTTAATTCAGTCACATAACCTATTTCCATTCCCTTCACTGTAATGTTATTGTTTTGACTCAGAATGAAGAAAGGGAACAACTTGACTTTCTTCATTCCATACAGCTAGACAAGGATGTATAAATTGGTGAGGATACATAGGAGATAGACTCCTAACAAAGTGAGGGAGTGAACAGTCATGAAACTAGCTGGGCATCTACTTGCTGAGCCTTCAATATTGCCAATCATAGAACTCTGAATCCCTGGTTCTTGCTTTTTTGTGAGAAAGCATGGCATAGTGTACTGGAATTAAGAGTCAGGAAGACATGCTTTCAAATCCTATGCCTGATACTGGGCAAGTTGCACCACCTTTTTTTTGAGCCTCAGTTTCTCCATCTGTAAAATGAGGATAATAAAACCCGTATAGCCTATGTCATAAGGTTGTTGTGAGGCTCCAATTAATATAATGTACATAAATTCATTTTGCAAATTATAAAGCACTATATAAATATCCATGAAAACAAGTTTTGCAAACTTCTTTCTTCAATCTCTGATTCATATTTGCTAAACTTTGCTATCATATTTGCTAAATTTCCGCTATAAAGTGTGTTCTGTCTCATCACTCAAACAGGCAGGCCTAGATGCAAAAACCACACCTAAAAAAGATCAGCAGAAAGTTCTCATTGAAATAATGTCATCCTCAGATTCACACAGAAAAAGTGAGAAAGTTTGCTGCTTACTCATTTGGAAAGTTCTCAAAGTGCAAATGAAGGCCTTTTGAAGGGTAGAACTCTTAATGTTAGGCCTCAGAATTTAGGGTTTCTCCCCTTGCTCCTTTTCTCCCTTTCTGCCTGTGGCAAGGAGACCACTAATGAACAAGAGGCTTAAGTGGTTGTCTATCTGGTTTGATTTTAGGAACTGGTCCCCCTGTGTCCCAGATAGCTTGCTTATTAGGTCAGAAATTTTCAGAATTATAAAATCTTAGGTTCAGAATTAACTTTGGAGGTCATTTATTGAAATCTCCCTTGTGATACAGAAAGCCATAATGACCAGCTGGGCCCTTGATCCTGAATCACTCTAGTTTCCACAGTTGGGACCACTTATCCTTCACATGAAGTCTCAGTTCCAGATCAAGTTTAGCCACGATGCAGGGGAAATACAAAGATTTTCAGATGGAAACTTAATGGATCAGTTGCAAATCATGTTGATTTGCCCTTCCCTGACTTTCTATCTTAGTTCTCCTAACTAGGCTCTTGCTATGTTCATACCCTTTGATCCAGGGATTATTAAATCATAGATTTGGAGTTAGACAAGAACTTAGAAGCCTTTTTGTATAACCCTCCCATTTTACAGATGGGGAAACTGAAGTCTAAAGGTCTCATTAGATCATAGATTTAGAGACAGAAGGGACATAGAGGCCATCTCGTTCAATCCCTTCCTTTTACATATGAAGGCCAAAGAGACTTGTCTAATGTTGGATGGAGAGTAAGTGTAGTAGCCAGGGTTTGAATTTATATCCCATGACTGTGAAGCCAGGCCCTGTACCACTGTTTCTCTCATAACGAATGACACCCCTACCCCTGGACTTGCCTAGTCCCAATCCTTGTCTTATTCCCCTGTATCCAAGCTCCCGGCTCAGTGCCATGCCCCATACTTTGTTCTTTGGGAACTGGATCCCTTCTTGCTTTAGTTCAATTTACTAGGGATGAGAGTCCTCTTCCAGAATCTTAGTTCATAGAGTTATGTAGTTTCAGAATTGAAAGGACCCTTTGCTACCCCTATGGTTGGGAAACCTGAGGCCTTGAGGCCATGTGCGGCCCTCCAGGTGCTCAAGTGCAGCCCTTTGACTGAAACCAAACTTCACAGAACAAATCTCCTTAATAAAATGATTTGTTCTGTAAAACTTGGACTTGGTCAAAAGGCCGCACCAGAGGACCTAGAAGGCTGTATGGACCTTGAGGCCGCAGATTCCCAACCCCTGGTCCAGAGGGTCAGAAGAGAAAGGAGTGAATGTGGCTGGCTTGGGCACTTCCTCAAATGGCAGTTCTGGGGAGTAACTCACCAAACAGAGGAGGGAGTGGAGGCATCTTCCTGGGAGAGGAGGTTGCTGAGGTGGAGGTGGAGAAATCAGAAAGGACAGAAATAGAATTCAGAGAGAAGTGACAGGGGTTTGATTGGTCATTGTTCAATCAATAAACAACTCAGACTCATAGAAAATTAGATTGGCAGGAATGTAGGATGCTTTGGAGGGGAGAGAACCCTGAAATAAGGACTTTCAGGAGGTTATTTCAGCAGTTCTGACAAAAAGCAATGAGGGCTTGAACTAGGGCCAGTGGCAGTGAGACAGAGAGAAGGGATAGTTGCCAGAAATACTTCAGGGATAGAATCTGTAGCACTTGCTGTCTAATTGGAAGTATGGTGCCAAGATGGGGGAGGAGTCAAAGATGACATCCAAATCATGAGCATGACTGAGTAGAAAGATAGTCATACTATTGTCAGGGATAAGGAAGACAGGTAGGGGAAAAGGGTTAAGAGGAAAGATGATGAGTTTAGTTTTAGACATGGCAAGATAGAGATGTAGGGATTGTTGGGGTTGGGGCAGGATCCAGTTGGATATTGGATATGTGCTATAAGGCAATTTGAAATTTGGGTCTGGAACTCAGGAAAGGTGTACGTTTGGAGATCAACATTTGGAAATTGATCATATAGAAATGAAAGTTTAAATTACAGGACTAAATGAAGTTACCAAGGGAAGGAAAGGTGAAGAGACAGAGGCAGGAGAGGAGATGGCCAATGACAGGACCTTAGCATGCTAAAAAGTGGACCACAGAAAAGGCATTTAAAGAAATATGAATAGATTTCAGAGGATGTGGTATCACGAAAACAAACAAGGTAGAGAATAGAAACAATAGTAACAAATATTTAAATAGCACTTTGAAATGTTCAGAACACTTTCTGTACATTATTTCATCTAAACCTCACAATAACCCTTTGAGAAAGGCACAACACTCTTTGTTTATGAGAAAACTGAAGGTTAGAGAAGTTATGTGACTTGCCCATGGTCAAACAGCTTGTAAATATCGAATTTGGTATTGTAAATATCAAGTCTCCCTGACACTAAGTCCAAGATTCTCACCATCATTTTCAGGTGGTTAAAAATGTCAGCTGTTGTAAAAGAATGAGGACTGGGGAGAATTTATTGAATCATTCCAGGAGTAGATTACTGGGGACATTTGTGAAAGCAATTTCAACAGAATGTGGTAACTGAAATCTGCTTGCAAGAGGTCCAGAAAATGGTAAGAGAGGAGAGGCTGTGAGTATACCTTCTAAAAGTTTGGTGGTTAAATAAGAGAGAGAACATACTCAATCAACCCATCAATCAGTAAGCACCAGTGTTCTCAGGAAAGAGAAAGGCGAAGTCAGTTGTAGGAGTGATGGTGGTAGTAGGGAGGGGAGGGAATAAAACTTCATTAAGTGCTGCTCTGTGCCAGTAACTGTGCTAAGTGCTTTCCAAATATTATCTCATTTGATCCTCACAACAACCCCATGTGGTGGGTGCTGTTATAATCCCCATTTTAGAGTTGAGGAAACTGAGGCAGATAGAGGTTAAGTGACTTGCCCAAGGTCACATATCTAGTAAGTCATACTTCTTTCTCCCTAAACCCTCCTTCCCTATGCCCTTTCTACCTTCCCCATTACCATAGAAGATAACATCATCCTCTTAGTCCCTCAAGCTCACAAACTAGGAGTCATCCTGACTCCTTGAGATCTCTCGTCCTCTGTATTCAAGGCCTGTTGATTTTACTTTTGTAACATCTCTTGAATATGCCCCCTTCTCTCCTCTGATACTGCCACCCCTCTAGTGTAGATCCTCATTATCTCACCCCTGGATTACTGCAATAGCTACTGGTGGGTCTGTTTGCCTCAAGTCTCTCCCCACTTCAATCCATCCTCTACTCAGCCACTAATGTGATTTTCCTAAAGCATAGGTCCAATCATGTCACACCATTCCCCCTCTCCCCACTCAATAAACTCCAGTGACTCTCTATTACCTCTAGGATCAAATACAAAATGCTCTGTTTGGCATTCAAAGCCCTTCATAACCTAGCACCCTCCTAACTTTCTAGTTTTCTTACATCTTATTCCTTGACATATACTCTTTGATCCAGTAACACTGGCCTCCTAGATGTTCCAAGAACAAGACACTTCATGTCTCAGTTCTGGGCATTTTCTCTGACTGTGCTTCATGGCTGGAACATTCACCCTCCTCTCCTTTACCTACTGACCTCCCTAGTTTCCTTAAATACTCAACTAGAATCTCTTCTTTTACTAGAAACCTTTCCTAGCCTCTCTTAATTATAGTGCCCTCCCTCTGTTAATTATTTTGTATTTATCCTGTACATAGCTTGCTTTGAATATATTCATCTGCATGTTGTCTCCCACCAGATCAGAAGCTCCTTGAAGGCAAGAACTGTCTTGTGCCTCTTTTTGTATCTCTAGTGCTTAGCATAATGCCTGACATATAGTAGGTGCTTAATAATGCTGATTGATTAAAGTATCTGAGGCTGAATATGAACTCAAGTCTTATTGACTCCACACTCCAGGCCTCTGTCCACTGTGCCACCAAGCCTATAGCTTGACTTAACAGAAAGCATAAGTACTTAAGAAAAGGAAAGACGATGAAAATGTGGAGTAGCTCTTTTGTGAATTGTATTAGGGAGTCCATAAATGGTATGTAATAGATTTTCTTGCAACATCAAAGAATTACCTATGTGAGATTGCACAAATCCATTTTTGGGGCCTGGACCTGTGATTCATTGGAGTAAGTTTATAACGGATAAATTTCTAAGGGATTAGTGACCTCAATACAATGAGGATCCTGGGAGAAAGAGGGGATGGTGTGAATTACCAAAGCCTGGGCACTGAGTGAAGTAAGAGAAAAGATCCAAAGCATGAGGGAATCTCAGGTAGTAGGAAACCTTCAATTAAATGGGTGACTATTGTGAGGGACTGTCTGATGTTGGCAGCTGCCAGTCGGGTACTGTGGCATGGGTAAGGTAAGATCTGGGTATTTTGGAAGTCGAGGCAGGGACTGGTAGGCAGAGTCGTGTGTACTGGGATGGGCTGGATACGGAGAAGCCATGAGGCAATTGGGCAGTGCTCTGTGACATAAGCTGGGTGCAAGGAAGTAGCTGAGCCTGAGCTCCTGAGGCAAGGGGCGGTGCCACGTGGGAGTGGGATGGCAGAGGACTGAGTTCCCTCTGCTTAGTCCCCTCCCTATATGCAACGTCATCCCCAGATGCCTCTTGTGACCTTCCTGACCTTGTGCAGCACTGACCCAGTCCCCTCCTGAGTCTGACTTCCTAGGTCACGTACTCTTGTCTATGCGTCAATCCCAGATGCCTCCTTCCTGTATCCAATCCTGGCCTCCTACGTCACTCCCTCCCCCTTGGTGTGCTAAACTCAGACAGCCCCTTCCGGTATCTGACCCTACAATCATTGGCTAGTAGCGGGCTGGGGAGGAGGGGCTAAGTAGGTACTTAGGAACAAGCGTGGTCAGAACACACGTGCGCTCTCCCCTGGCTCCTGCTCTGTTGCTCTGGCCTTGCTGCTTGGGCTTGCTATGATGGTTTGCTGTGTTGGCCTCTGAATAAAACTCTGGTGTTGGTGCCTTCCCATGGCTTGTCTCTGTGTGGTGATCCTGCTGAGGACCGAGGACCCAGGCATGGGTAAGACTCTGGCGGTGCACTTCTCTTAGGAGAAGTGGGTACTGGCGCACGACTGGCAGAGGGTCAGCGTGCGGCCCGTATAGACTATGGTATGATTTGGGAAGCAAGAGACCTCAGTCCTGGGAATGGAGAGCTAGGAGAATATGGAATAGTTCAAGGATTAGAGGTGAAGCTCTTCAGAGAATCGAATGTGAAAATGTTGAGTGAATGTGTTTTACAAATTTAAAATATCATCAATATGCTCCCTTCCTTGCAACAGATACATTCAAGTAGTTTCCACTCTTTCTATAGAAACCAAAATAAAACCAAATGGAAAGTCAAAGAAAGAGAGATTATATTTTATTCCTTCTTGGTACCACAATAATTTACTTTCAGCCCTGGACATGTGGGTTTGTGTTTATTTTCATAAAAGCAAATGAACTAGGATTATCTAGTTGGAGAGAAACAGGCAGCGTGCATGATTAAACATGGGCTGTTATTTGAAGCCTTCCCTGGATCACTGCCTTGTCATAGCAGAAGACGCTCAATGAAATTATGAGCTAAGCTGTGCAGGGTTACCTAAGATGGACAAGTCATAGTGGAGAATTCTGACAAAAAGTGATCCATTAGAGAAGGAAATGGCACTCCAATATCTTTGCTAAGAAAATCCTACGGATAGTACTAAAATGATAAAAGAGATGACATAAGAGATGAGCCACTCAGGTTGAAAGGTTTCCAATATGTTACTGGGAAAGAGAGGAGGACAACTACAAGTAGCTCCAGTACTAATGAAGCATCTGGGCCAAAGCCAAAAGGAAGCTTAGTTGCGGATGTGTCTGGTGATGAAAGGAAAGTCCAGTGCTGTAAAGATCAATATTGCATAGGAACCTGGAATGTAAGATCTATGAATCAAGGTAAGCTGGATGTGATCAAACAACATATGGAAAATTTAAACATCAACATCTTTGGTGTCAGTGAATTTAATGGTCAGGAATGGGTGAGGCAAGAATCCCTTAGAAGAAATGGAGTAGCTCTCACCTTCAATAAAAGGGTGAGAAAGGCAGTATTGGGATATAATCTCAAAAATGACTGACTGATATCTGTTTGATATCAAAGGCAAACTGTTCACCATCATAGTAATATGTCTGTGCTCCAACTACTAATGCTGAAGAGGCCAAAGTTGATCATTTCTATGAAGACCTACAACATCTTTTAGAAATAACACCAAAAAAAAGATGTTATTATATTCACCATAGGGGATTGGAATGCTAAAGTAGGAAATCAAGGTGGCACAGTGGATAGAACACTGACTCTGGATTCAGGAGGACCTGAGTTCAAATCTGACCTCTATCTGTGTGATCCTAGGCAAGTCACTTAACCCCATTGGCTAGCCAAAAAAAAAGTAGGAAATCAAAAGATAATTGGAATAACAGGCAAGTTTGACCTCGGAGGACAAAATGAAGTAGGGCAGAGACTAATAGGGTTTTGTCAAGATAACTTGCCAATCATAGCAAACACTCCTTTTCAACAACTCAAAAGATGATTCTACACATGGACATCACCAGATAGTCAACATAGGAAATCAGATGGATTATATACTTTGTAGCCAGAGGAGAAACTCTGTACAATTGGTTAAAACAAGACCTAGAGCTGACTGTGGATCAGATCAAAAACTTCTTATTGCAAAATTCACACAAATTGAAGAAAGTAGAGAAAAACCATCAGACCATAAGTGTATAACCTAAATAACATTCATCATGAATATAATGTTGAAGTGATAAATAGATTTGAGGGATTAGATCTGGTAGATAGAGTGTATGAAGACTAAAGACAGAGGTTTGCAACATTGTACAGGAAGAAACAACAAAAAACATTCCAAAGAAAAAGAAAAGCAAGACAGCAAAATGGCTGTCTGATAGGCTTTACAAAGAGCTAAGGAAAAGAGGAAAGCAAAAGTTAAAAGAGAAAGGGAAAGATATATCCAACTGAATACAGAATTCTAGAGAATAGTGAGGAGAGATAAGGTTTTCTTAAATGAACAATGCAAAGAAATAGAAGAAAATAATGGAAAGAGAAAGACAAGAGATCTTTTCAAGAAAATTAAAGCTATCAAGGGAAAGTTTCATGCAAAACTGGACAAGATAAAAGACAAAAATGGCAGGGACTTAACAGAGCAGAAGAAATTAAGAAGAGGTGGCAAGAATCCACAAAAGAACTGTAGAAGAAACACCACAGATATTGTTACTGATCTAAAGCCATATGTCTTAGAGAATGAAGTTAAGTGGGCCTTAGGAAGCATTGTTAACAATAAGACTAAAAGAGGTGATGGAATTTCAGTTGAGATATTTAAAATCCTAAGAGATGATGTTGTTAAAGTGCTGCATTCGATATGCTGGCAAATTTGTAAAACATAACAGTGATTACTGGATTGGAAGAGATCCTAATCCTAAAGTTTATGTCCTAATCCTAAAGAAGGGAAATACCAATGAATGTTCAAATCACTGCACAATTATGCTCGTTTCACGTACCAGTAAGGTTATGCTTAAGATCATGCAAACTAGGCTTCAGCAATATGTGAACTGATAATTACCAGAAGAACAGGTGGTTTTCAAAGAGGCAGAGGAACTAGAGACCAAATTGTCAACATTTGTAGGATTATGGAGAAAGCAAGGGAATTCCTGAAAAAACATATATTTCTGCTTCATTGAACTACACTAAAGCCTTTGACCATATGTATCAAAACAAAATGTGGCCAATCCTCAAAGAGATCAGAGTACCAGGTTATCTTACTTGTCTCCTGAGGAACCTACCTGTACGCGGGCGAAGAAACAATAGTTAGAGCTAAACATAGAACAACTGATTGGATTAATATTGGAAAAGGAGTACGACAAGGCTGTATGTTGTCATTTTATTTACTTAACTTACATACAGAGTACATCATAAGAAATGCCAGGCTGGATGGATCAAAAGTTGGAATTAAGGTTGCCAGGAGAACTATCAACAATCTCAGATATGAGAAATATCAACAATCTCAGATATGTAGATGATACCACTTTGGTCACAGAAAGTGAAGAGGAATTAATAAGCCTTTTGATGAGGGTAAAAGAGAAGAGCATAAAGCTAGTTTAAACAAGAAAATAAACAAACCAAAACAAACAAAAAAAAATCTTGAAGATCTTGGCAACTGGTCCCATCACTTCCTGGCAAATAGAGGGAGAAAAAATGGAAACAGTGTTGGATTTTATATTCTTGGGCTCAAAGATCACTGCAGATGGCTACTACAGCCATGAAATTAAAAGACACTTGTTCCTTGGAAGGAAAACAATGGCAAATCTGGACAGCATACTAAAAAACAGAGACATCACCTCACCAACAAAGGTTCATATAATCAAAGCTATAGTTTTTCCAGTAGCAATGTATGACTGTGAGAGTTGGACTATAAGGAAAATTGAATGCCACAGAATTGATGCTTTTAAATTGTGGTGCTGGAGAAGGCTTTTGAGAATTTTTTGGACAGCAAGGAGGTCAAACCAATCAACACTTGAAAGAAATTAATTCAGGCTATTCATTGGAAAGTCAAATACTGAAGCTGAAACTTAAATACTTTGGCCACATAACGCGAAGATAGAAAAAGACCCTGTTATTGGGAAAGATTGGAGGCAAAAGGAAAAGGGGATGACAGAGGATGAGATGGATTGATTGTATCAGGAAAACAACAAACATGAACTTGGACAGACTTTGAGTGGAAGATAGAAAGACCTGGCATGCTACGATCCATGGGTCACAGAGTCAGACATGACTGAACTACTGAACCACCAAAACAAAAATATTTGAAGATATTTACCAGCTCTTTTCCAGCTCCCTGGAAGAAATGTACTTAAATAGGAATATAGGTGAGCTATAGATGTAATGGGGAGAACTGACACATAGAAGTATTGATGGATATTAGACACTAAATTGGGATACTAAAAAAGGGCATGAAATAAGATCGGCCTTATACACAGTGGGAATAGGTGGTATTCTAAGTATTGTCATGTCAATGGTGTCAATGGTGTCAGGAGGGTAATCCTTGCTTCAAGATTCTTTCCCTATCTGCTAGGGGCAGCTAAAATCCACTTACTGGGGACAGATTCATTCCTCAACTAGAGATATGGTTTAAATGAACATATTTCTGGAAGAGATGCTACTGATGACTTAATATCGAACAAATCATAGACTCTCAAAGCTAGAAGAGATCTTGGAGTATCTAGTAAAAACACAAAAACATTTATTTTACATTTTAGGAAACTGGGGCAAAGAGAATGTGAGTAAATGTCAAAGCTGGAATTAGAATCTGAGTCCTTTGACTATTAATTGAGTAGTATTTCCATTGGAATATATTGCATAAAACCATAAATGTTCAAGCTGGAAGGGAATTTTTTTTTTTTACAAGCAAAGAATCCATATTGAGTAAAATGGTTGACATCATATCTTCTGAGAACAGGTTGGGAAAGTAGGGAAAGGGAGAGAGCAGAAAAGGGGGGGAAAGATCCTAGAGAAAGAGGGAAAAGGTACAAAGAAACAGTTGACTTAGAATATTGCAGATAAACTGGGTCTATTTCACAAGTTTTCTCAAGAGTTGGACCTGTGATGGAATCTCCTTCTGGGCATCTTTCAAAATCTGATGGTTTCTCATATCTACGAGGAAGAGGTTAAGGGTGGTGTTCTCTGAATGGAGAGAACAAGTGGCAATGCATATTCCTGGGACAGTCATGGGACAGTCAGAGGGCTTAGGGTGGGAGGGGTCCTTTGAGGTCATCTGTTCCAATATGGTCATTTTTTTTCATATAGATGAAGAAAGTAAGATTCAATATTGTTAAATGCCTGCAAAGTCAATGAGGTTGCAGAGAAGTGAATGACCACTCCTCAGAGATGTTGCAGAGAGGATTCCTGCTCAGAGGTGGGTTGGAATAGATCATCTCCGAGAGCCCTTCCAACTCTGATGTTCAGAGATTCCTTACTCTGCTGTGGTTGGGCAGCCTTGTGTGGTGGAGTGGAATATTTTTTTGTTAGAGTCTCTTTGTTTGAATCTTAGTTCTTCTATAAGTGGCACAAAATCTGCTTGCTCCTTTTGTCACTTTGGGTAAGTCACTTCACATCTCTGGGTCTTAGTTTCCCTATCTGTAACATGAAAGTGTTGAACCTCAAAGTCTTGTTCACCTTGAAATTGAGTCCAGTTTATTTTCTCCAAGGCCAGCAGAGGGAGCTCTGGTTCTGTTTTAATTCTATAAAGATTTTCTTTTTTATACAAAGGAATACACTCTAATTCTTTCTATTTTCACCAGAGAATTTTTTTTAACTTAAATTTTTTTAAAAAAGACCACTGTATGTGTCATGGGGAGATAATTAGGGTATATAAAACAACTGATACAGTAATTAATAAGAACAGTGACTAAAGGCCCTTGAATAATTTTACCGTAAAACTTCAGGAGGGTAATTGATCTCACTGTTTAAGAAGCTCCAAAATCCATAGCAATAGAAAGGAATATTTTTATTCCTGTGGACAAAGGGTCAAAGTAGGGAAACCTAGACCTGCTTTTTTGACCATTGATTGAAAAGGCTATTGATTAAGCAGCCCAGAGCTGAGAATAAGATAAGCTTGGAAGACATTCCCTCAGATCTAGAAGAAGGGTTGGGGTAGGATCATAGATCGAGAACTAGAAAGGACCTCAGAGGCTACTTAGTTTAACCTCATTTTCAGATGAGAAAATGGAAGTTCAGAGCTTCACCTAAGATCACATGGGTCATTTATACCAGAGGCAAGATTTGAATTCAGGACCTCTGACTCCTAAGTCAGTCCTCTTTCCACTATATCATCTTTCACTTTAGAAGGGCACCTTGAACTGTTTCAAAAATGGATAAATTTTAATAGTAGAAAGGACAGTTATAAAAACTTAGCTCCAATAGTAACCAGGTGAAGCAGGTTAGACAGTGGTCAGTGGCTTGTGCAATGTCTAGTCTTAAATCCTAACCCATCCACAATAGATTGTATCTCCAGAGACTTTCCTACAGGAGTCTGGGGTGGCTATGCAGGAATTCTCAGCTAATAATTATCTAAGTGAGACCATTAACCTAGATGGGAGAGTAGCTTCCTTAGAATGCTATACAAATGATATCCTTTCAATATCATAGGGGCTACACATTTTATCTGGTATAGTCTAGTTTTGTAGTACAAATAGTTTCTCAACACTATATAGTGGTAACATTTTTGTTTTACTATGAGTCCATATATATATATAATAGATCTTGTATATGTCATGTATATATATATATATATTTATGCACACATTTTTCAAGTGTCAATAAAAGCTTTTGGTTTTACAAAATGAGTATGTTTGCTGCTTTTAATAGCAGAAATTTAAATAAGAGTTAATGAACTGAGATGGTATGTTGTTTCATGTTATTGCTAGGCTGGGCTCAGGAGCAGTCAGTCCTAATCTTGGCCCTACTTTGACCTGCCTTGTGACTTTGAATTTGTGGTTTCATTTGTCTATGCATTTCTTCTTCCTTGGGCTGAGAGTTAATGTAGTTTATCTACCTCCTACAGATCTAGGAAAAGTAATGATCACACAGGTAGTTTGGGTTGTTGGTCAGACGTTCAGTAATGTCCAACCTTGTGGACCATACTGTCCATGGTGTTTTCTTGGCAAAGACACCGGAGTGGTTTGCCATTTCCTTCTCCAACGGATTAAGGTTAAGTGGCTCACCCAGCTAAGTGTATGAGGCCAGATTTGATTCA
This sequence comes from Vombatus ursinus, assembly GCF_900497805.2. Classification (NCBI taxonomy): domain Eukaryota; kingdom Metazoa; phylum Chordata; class Mammalia; order Diprotodontia; family Vombatidae; genus Vombatus; species Vombatus ursinus. The sequence continues at coordinate 2,187,402 of NW_020954751.1, forward strand.
GATCTTCCTGACTTCTGCCTCCTTGTCTGGGTTGGTGTCCGTTTAAATCCACAGCTTATGAGCTTCTATTGATATTTGTACTTTTTAAAAATTTTATCTTTTTTTGGCGAGGCAATCGGGGTTAAGTGACTTGCCCAGGGTCACACAGATAATAAGTGTCAAGTGTCTGAGGTCAGATTTGAACTCAGGTCCTTCTTACTGCAGGGCTGGTTCTCTATTCACTGCACCACTTAGCTGCCCCTTGATATATGTACTTTTGCTGGGTGGCCAGAGGACAAGCTAATTTAAAGAAAATACATTTAATTCAACAGCATAGTAACTAAAATGACAAGAGAAGATTCCTTCTATATGCACACAAGGTAAACTCACCTATAGGTTACCAAATTATGAGTGATGTGGATTCACATGAGTTAACCAACTAGTGCTTACATATGTGATCAAGGAAAGCACATGATAGAAACCACATACGGAAGGCACACATATAGGGAGTATGTATGGTTAGACAGAATAGATGAGGAGGAAATCTTCAGGAACTTGTGTGGCCGGTACAGACGTATATGGAATGTATGTGACCAAGGCAACCCATTCTTCAGTGGGGTAGGGATGTTGATATCCTCTGCTGGTAGCATCAAATTACTCTATGCTGCTCTCTTCTGGGAACTGCATCTCCACTCTTCCCTGAGTGCATTGCTGCTGGTTGCTCCAAAGGTATTCTAATTCAATGGGACATTACTGCCTGCTCCTAGTTTCTGGGATTAATCTCTTTGGGGCCATCTGCTGGTCATTTCAGATCTAATCTGCTAGGGTACAGTGACTAGAAAGCTTTTCCCAGATAAGGTCAGGCTGACAGCTCTTTGGCCATAGCAAAACATAAACCACTTAGAACTAAGAGGTAATTAAAGGCCTTGAAGAGTGCTCTTGGCTAAGATTAAGTCTTTTAACTCCTTATGCCTGGGGTTGACTTGAACACCATTGTTCCAGACAACTATCTGATTCAGGATGAGAAATCCCCAAGCTCCTCTCTGGTTTGGCATACAAAATAAATTTGAGCCTGAACAAAAGCTAAGGAAAGAATTAAGAAGTTGCTTTTCTTATGAATACCTGCCAGGAGCAAGCTTCTTCCTCCCCCTTTCCCCCTATTAATCCTTGTGGTGTTAATTAAGTTCATACAATATGCCATGACTCAAAAACATTCAGTGTCTATGACATTCCCTCAATTACGCACTCAAAAAGCACTTATTAAATGTTTACTATGTGCCAGGAACTGTGCTAAGCATCAGAGTTGTTGAATTGTTTCCATTGTGTCCAGGACCCCATTTGGGATTTTCTTGGCAAAGATACTGGAGTGGGTTGCCATTTCCTTCTCCAGCTCATTTTACAGATGAAGAAACTGAGGCAAACAGGGTGAAGTGACTTGTCCAGGGGCACGCAGCTAGGAAGTGTCTGAGGCCAGATTTGATCTCAGAAAGATGAGTCTTCCTAACTCTAGGCCCTTCACTCAATCCACTGCCCTTATGGAGCTCATATTCTAATGGAGGAGACAACATGTAAATACCTAGGTACATGCAAGAAATATACAGTGTAAATGGAAAGTAATCTCAGAGAGAAGTCATTGGTAGCTAGGGGGACCAGAAAAGGACTCTCAGAGAGGTAAGATTTAAGCTGGGAATTGAAGAAATCCAGGAAAACTGAGAAGCAGAGGCAGAGATAAGGAGCATTCCAATAATGGGTACAGAGTAAAGGAAGTAAAGGAAGACTGGAAAGGAAAAGCAAGAAGGGCTCTAAATGCTCAAAGTGAACAGATTACTTTATCCTGGAGGTAACAGGGACCCACTGGGGGTTTCTGAGCTTATTTCCTCATCCTGGATTGCTTTCCTGACATCCCTGCTGCCTGCCCCCTGCCTCCAACCCTACCCCATCTCTACCTGTTTCTACACATCCTTTAAGATTTAGTTCAAGCATCCCTACCTCCATTAAGCTTTCCTTCATCTTCCACCTGGCCTCTACATTGTCTTTCCTAGCTTAGACTTTGTATAGTCCTTTGTCCTACTTTTAGATACACAACAGGTTCTACCTTTTTTTTTTTTAATGGTGATTTGTATGATTATCTTATTTCTTCTTCTAGAATGTAAGCTCCACTAGGGCAGGAACTATGTCTTTTAATACTGTAAGCCCCAGACCACCTGAGCCAGCAGTGGACACATAGTAGATGCTCAGCAAATAGTTGTTGCAGAATGAAGGAATGAATGAATAAAACAGTAGACAGAACAAGTAATAAAATGTCAGACAAGATTGCCTAGCATAGTTAGAAGCTAATGAGAGACAAAAACAAAACATAGATAACAGAGCTGCAAACAAAAGGTTAAGCAACGTGAGGACTAAAAAGCCTGGAGGAATGAGCAAAGGTTTATTTTCTATTTCTGACTCTGAATGTTGCTTTGTTATCTTACCAAGGCTGGCATAGTAGCTAAAGAGTTGGATTTCTCCAAGTTAGGAAGTCCTGGATATGAATCATGGTTCTGATTACTTACTAGCTGTGTGACCATGGACAATTCATTTAGTTTCTCTGAGTCTCAGTTTCCTCATCTGTAAAATGTTATTGTACCTGCAGCATCTAACTCACAGAGTGGTTGTGACTCTTTAATGAAGTAGTGGTAACACTAAATGAGAGTTATTATCATTTTTATTCCCATTCCATTAACCTCAGTTTCCTTACCTGTTAAACAAGATGGATAGACCAGGTGATCTCTAAGGCACCATCTAGTTTTAACCTTCTGTGATGCTAAGGTGCTATAAAAAAAAGAGCCAGCAGGTGCAAGTGGATAGTGTTGGTTTTGTAGTCAGGAGAATTCTGCCTCTGACACATATTGCTTAGGTGACCTAGGGTCTCTCACTTCCCTAAGCTGATTCTCTAGTACTATGGATTGAAAACAGCTGCCAATCTGCATTGGTAGAGGGAGTTTTATCACCTGAAGTTTCCTGTATGGGTTAAATAACAGAGGGAAAGAAAGAAAGAAAGAAAGAAATGAAGGAAGAAGGAAGGGAAGGAGAGAAGGAAAGAAGGAAGGAAGGAAGAAAAAAGGAAGAAAGAAGGAAGGAAGAAGGAAGGAGAGAAGGAAGGAAGAAAGGAAGAAGGAAAGAAAGAAGAAAGAAATGAAGGAGGAAGAAAGGGAGGGAAGGATGGAGAAAAGAAAGAAAAAAGAAGGAAAAAGAAAGAAATTGTTAGAAATATCTGTCAACATTTTGCTGAAATAGGTCCTCTAAGTCTTTCCTAAATATATCTGCAACCTTGGGGAAAAGTTGAGTTTTTTTGTAGGCGTATGTCATTTGAAGATGTTACAACCCCTCTTTCCTCTGACCAGTTCTACAAATCTGTCCCTCTGGTCCAATCTTGACTTGCCAGTGCTCTCCATAACCCAAGGCCTTCTGATTTAGCAAATTTCTCTTTCATTGATTACCAGTTTTCTTGATTTGACTGCTCCTGATGGAGAAATGACAGTTGACACCTGTTACTTAATGACGTGTCTCTTCCTTTCCCTTCTGCCAGGAACTGACAAGTGGCAGGAGCAGCGAGGGTGACTTACGATTTTCCCTTTGTTGACTCAGTGTGGCCCATTCGATTACCATGCAAATGAACTTGAGCCTGTGGTCTCATTCTAAGTGTTGGACACTTCTTCTCTTCCTCAACCCCTTTTCCCCAATTTGTATACTGGTGGGCAGTGACAGATTAGCAGAATAGATTGAATAAAGGCCCAGGAATGCCCACATCAGAACAAGTCAGGAAAGCTGCCCTGCTCCCCTGCTGACATTCTTTTGTTCTTCTAAATACGATTCCTTTAGCCTGAATGTACTGTCCTGTCCCCTTTCCTTAAAAAAAAAAATTCTGGTTACATAATAAAAGTTAGCATTTATATATTGCCTTAGGTTTAGAAAACACTTTACAAATGTTATATTGTTGGATTCTCACAATAATTCTGAGAGATAGATGGTATTATTATGCCCATTTTATAGATGAGGAAACTGAGGTAGACAGAGGCTAAGAGTGCTCAGGTCCACACAGCTAGTAAATATCTAAAGTCAGATTGGACTTTAGTCACTCTTTCTGACTCCAGACCCAGGGCTCTACCCACTGTGCTACCTACCTGTCTTATAAAAGACCATAACAGATAGCATAGCATGTGAGCCCACTTATCCAAGGGAAGAACAAGCAGAAATTGGGGATGTTCTGTGGCTTAGTATATACCAGAAAACATATGAGTTGAATGAGCTCTTTGTTGTGAGTGAGAAGAGATTTCAGCTCAAACAAGTAGATAGGTCTTGATCTCCCCCAAGGGGAACATTTCCAAAGTGTCCAGGGTGGCAAATTGGCAATCAAGATCTAGCTTCCTCCACATGTCTGAGATTTCCAAATTCTTTTTACATGTCTCTTTCTTTAAGAGAGCCAGAAATCATACATATCTCTCTCCCAAGAAGCTTCTGTACCAATTCTGTTCCCTATCTTCTTCAAGAAGCCTTTGCTGATTCCCCTTAATGCTCATGCCTTCTTCCAAAGATTATCTACAATTTATCCTGTATGCTTCTGCTGTGTACATACTGTTTGCATGTTATCGCCACAATTAGACTGAGTTCCTTGAGAACAAGGACTTTTTTTTTGTCTTTCTTTGAATCCCCAGTGTTTAGCACAATGCCTGGCACATAGTAGGGGCTTAAACAAAGTGTTCATTGCCTTGATTTGGCTTATTGTCTTTTCATCATGTCAGCATTCTCTCCACCATCCAGAGTCATATCTATTTCTTCATTCAAAGTGGCATGCAAAGCACTCCAGGCTTGGTTGGTTATAGTAGTAACAGAGGAAATCAAAATACTAATAATTGCAAGTAATCTAATAATCTAACCTTTTTTCACTAAGCTTCTGCCTCGTGTCTCAGTACTCAATTCAATTTAATAAGTATTTATTAAAATCCTACTGTGTGCAAAGAACTTTGTTAGGCTGTAGAGATTAAAAGACAAAAATTAAAAAAAAAATTTCTGCTGTCAAGGGAGCTTATGTTCTCCTGGAATGTGGTGTGGTGATCTTGAGCTCTCCAAGGTTATGTCAATAGAATACAAGGTCTGACATTGATGCCTTACCTGGAAAGGCTTCCAGACAATGCATATACTGTCAAATTTGGCTGATGTCTTTGTTAGTTGTGACAAACTGATTTTTTCTTTCTTTCTTATTCTTTGTTACAAGTGAAGCCTCTCTGGGGAGGGAAGAAAGGAATATATTTGGAAACAAAGGTGATATGAAAACCAAAAAGTAGTGATAAAAATTAAAAACAATTTTTGCATGATAAAATATAATAACAATTATGACTGTCACTTATAGGGTGCTTTAAAGTCTGTAACTTTCATTCAAGTCAGTTAAACAAACATTTCTTAAGTACCTACTGCGTTGAAGACTATGGCTTCCAAGTCACCTTCCGCGACTGCAGAATCCAGATTGAGGGAAAGCTCAATTTTTCGAAGTAAGTCATTTATGGTAGTTCCTTAACTGACTATAATCTTTAATCTAGTTGAAGGAAGGGAGGTTAACATTATTGCTTATCAACTTTTAAAATCATAGTATCCTAGAACTGGCAGAAATCTGAGACGCCATCTAGTCCAGGGGTGGGGAATTTGTGGCCTTCTAGATCCTCAAGTGCGCCCTTTTGACAGAGTCCAAGTTCTACAGAACAAATCCTTTTATTAAGAGCATCTGTTCTGTGAAGTTTGGGTTCAGTCAAAGGGCCATACTTAAGGACCTAGAGGGCCACATGTGGCCTCAAGGCTGCACCCCACCCCTGGATCTAACCCTTTCATTTTAGAGATGAGGCCCAGAGAGGGTAAGTGATTAATGTGTGAATAAAAAAGCATTTAATAAGCACTTACTATGTGCAAAGTGCCATGCTTAGTGTTGAAGATATAAAGAGAAAAGTAAGACCGTCTCAGCTCATATTCAACCACGAGAGATTACAGCCAAAAGGCTCAAGTAAAGGTCCCATGGTCCTTAGGATGCAGTTAAAACGCAGGTAGTAGTGCCTCTTGCTTAATATCATTTCCCCATGATAAGCTTATGTCAATTTCTGATATTGAACCATTTGACAGCAGCTGTGGCCACAGCCCCTGCTGCAGTAGCAGCTGCCAGGCTGCATCTCCATACAGGTTGCTCCCAGGATGATGGCTGAAGGCATTGGGCTGGAAGCATCGCTATTCCTGAGGCTCTGACTTACGGTCAGATCATAGCATCATAGATCCAGCGCTGGAAGGGAATGCATCAGAAATCATGGAGTCCAACAGCCTCATTCTGCAGATAAGGAAGCCACTGCACTCGGAAAGGACCTAATTGGTTATCAACGGCAGCAATCCTTTCTCAGAGCACAGACTCCGTCGGCAACATCGCCGTCAAGTGTTTCAGTCCCCACTTCGAGGTACAGATACGTATCCAGTGATTAACGGAGCTCACTATTTTGAGACTTGCACGCTGAAACACAACTAATGAGTGTTAGAGTCTGGCCTAGAACCCAGCTCTCTTGACTTCCAGTCTAGTGCTTTTTCTGCTAATGATAATTCCTGGTTCTTTAGCCCTTTAAGTTTTACAAAGCCCTTAATGATAACATTAATGACTAGCATTTATATAATTCCTTAAAGTTTGCAAAGTAACTTTACACATATCTTATTTTGTCTTTACAACAACCTTGGGAGGTAAGTGTTATTATTATTTCCATTTTACAGGTGAGGAATTTGAGTCAGGCTGAAGTGACTTAAGACCTTGTTCCATAGCTAGAAAATGTCAGAGGCTAGATTTGAACTCAGTTCACTTAGTAGCTGGGTCACCCTGGGCAAGTCATTTAACCCTGTTTATCTCAGCTTCCTCATCTATAAAATGAGCTGGAGAAGGAAATGGCAAACCACTCCAGTATCTTTGCCAGGAAAACCCCAAATGGGGTCAGGCAGAGCCACACAGGACTGCACCAACTCAACAACAAACACAAACTTCCTGATTCCAAATGCAGCGCTCTCTCTCTCGCTCTCTCTCTCTCTCTCTCTCTCTCTCTCTCTCTCTCTCTCTCTCTCCCCCTCATTACCTAGCTGCCTAGTTTCCCCAAAGCAATTCTCTAGGAGTAGAAGCATTGTTATCTTCATTCTATAAGAAGAGAGGTTACCCAGGTCTCCTGATTCTGGGTCCAGAGCTCTTTCTACTATACCACACAGTTTCTTGAACAGAAAACACAAAGAAAAAACAAAACAAAGCAAAGCAAAGCAAAAACTTGAAAGGAATGTGAGACTTTATACACCGGTATTTTGAGGGAAGAAATATTATTAAGTGGCTTCTTACAAAATGTTGAGTCCACTTCTCCAGGGGTATGAGAGGACATAGGGAGGAAGGGAAGTCTGTCTAAACTGGGGCGGTAGGTTTTTCTTACCTTCATATGAGGGATGGCCTGCAGGGGTCTGCTTGAGCTGGTTTAAACCGGCTCGTGAAAGCCACTTGTTAAATTTCAGTGTGAGTCTTTACATTTTGGAAATCAGCCAGGGCTACAAATCAGGGCTTGATTTACTGTTTTGTTGATTGTCTAGACTAAAGTAAAGGATGGAAAAAATGGTAATAATGCAGATGAAGGAAGAAAAAAAGGGAAAAAAAGAAATCTACATGATAACTTCATTATATATTTAAAAGAAATAGTAATTTGTACATAATAAACTTGCAGTTTCATGCGCAGAAAAAAATTAAAAAAAGAAAAAAAAGTGTATCAAGTGTACTTTTTTTCCCCCTCAGAGACCCTTCCTGTGTTTCTTTTCACATCTCTAGTTACTCCTTCCTTTCCTTCTTTTCACCTCATCCTTCCTGCCTGCTCTAGGAAATTGCTTAACAGAGGTTTAAAATTTTCAAAACACTTTACTAGGAGATAGTTATTACTTAGATATTAATATGCCTCCTTTTACACATAAGGAAACTGGGGCTCAGAAAAGTTAAGTAATATATCTAGGGCCACATTGCTAGGAATTAAAGAAGCTAAGATTCAGCTCCAACTCCCTGCCCCCAACTATATAGCATACTCAATAAATGTATTCACAGTGTGACTATAAAGAGTAATAAGGCTTTACTGCTCCTGGAGAAGTTACTTACACATCAACAATCACAAACCAAAGAAATGAATAACTAATTGTAAAATTTAAGGCATGATCAAATCAGATAGGCAAAACATTTCTTTGCACAGGGTTGATTTCTCAGGGTTCATAAGCAGAGACTAACATTGGTCAAGGCAGGAAGTTTTCTAGGGTATAACATTCTGGCAGTTGTGAGTGGGCTGATTTTTTTAAAAAAATGAACCTATTTTTAGAATAAGAAAATTCTATTCTTTGTGATTATGAGATGACATTCATTTTGAGATTAGTCAAATCTTTGGCTTGGTTATAATTTCTGTTTTTGTGATTTCCACATTAGTAATTCCTCTTATGACTCCTCACCGGAAATCCAATACTATTTTAATTAAATTAAGATGTATTTTAAAAGTTGGTAATTATGAATGATAAGTAGTGGCAAAGTCAATTAAGTCAACGTTTACAACTAATTAAATTTAATGAACTTAATGTTGTGTACTGGGATGAGGCCTGGACTTGAAATCAGAATGTCTGTGTTTGAGATCCAGATTGGTCATTTAGTCACTGTGGTCCTGGGCAATCCAATCCAACAGTGTCCACTAAGCATTTATTAAGTGCCTACTACGTATGAGGCACTGGGGTATTTGCTAGTGTGATAGAGAGAAAAAGAAAAAATATCAGTCCATGTCCTTAAGAAACTTAAATTTTACTGTGGGAATATAATAAATACAAGGATAAGTAAATACTGGATTGGGAGCTAGGTGGTGCAGTTGCTAGAGTGCTAGGCCTGGAGTCAAATTCATTTTCCTGAGTTCAAATCTGGCCTCAGACATGTACTAGCTGTGTGACCCTGGACAAGTCACTTAACCCTGTTTACCTTGGTTTCCTCATCTTTAAATGACCTAGAGAAGGAAATGGCAAACCACTCTAGTATCTTTTCCAAGAAAATGGCAAATGGGGTCATGAAGAGTCAGACATGATTGAAAACAGACGAACAACAACAAAATACAGAATAATTCGAGGAGGGAGAGAACACTAAACTAGGTGGCTCAGGAAAGGCTTCTCCTAGGAGATGTTCCATGAGCTGAGCCTTGAAGGAATCTAAGGATTCTAAGAAGTGGAGAAGAAGAAGGATTCAGGACAACCTGTGTAAAGGCACATACGTGGGATATAGAATACTGAATTCTGGAAACAGCAGGATATTTCATTTTAGACCTTAATTTTTTTTCCCATAAAATAAGAATTGTATCAGCTGTTCTGTAAGGTCCCCTCCAGCTCTAACAGTCTGTGATAAGCGATATGCATACATTACAACAAAAACTTTAATTTCCTAGTGGTCAGTAACAGTCAGGGGCTATTCTTTCATATCTTGCCTAGAAATGCATTGGATTACTTTTGCGTCCCTCTCAGTTCACATCATGGTTGCATGGTTTCTCTTAAGAACAATTCTATGTGGGAGATTTAGTTCTCCTGCAAGCAGCCCACGGGCTACCCTTGGCTACAGCACACCTACTATATCCCTGGTAACATCCAGTTTGGGAAGATGCTTAATGTGCAAGAGATTTTCTTCTGACTTTTCCTTCTCCAACCCCTACCCCACTAAACCCCCTTGCAGATCATAAATACTAGACCTGAGAACTAATAGGATTCTGGAGAAGACAAAACCAAGGCCCGGAAAGAAGAAGGGATTTGTCCACCGTCATAGAGTTACCAAGAAGCAGAGTCAGAATTGGAGCTCAGGTCCTCTGATTCCAAACTGCAAGCTTTGGCCATTACACCAGTGCTGTCTCTATGGTCAGATAATAAAGTATAGTTACTCTGAACTCTCAGGCTTTTCCTCTGCCCTAAGAGGCATATGAGGTTTGAATTTTGTTACAATAATAAGGGAGAGAGTTCCATGGCCTTATACAATATTGAATGTCTGTTATCTTGAAGATTACATAAATTGATTCAAAAGCTGGGTTTTCTCCCTATCTCCCCTTTATGGAATGCTGGTTGCTGGAGAGGACTGTAGCTAAGGTGGAGAGAGGTGAGTGATAATTGAAGTTGCTCATCTCATCTCTGAGAGAGGCAACATGGTTTAATGGACAGAAAGCTTGGTTTTTGATGCAGGAATATCTGGGTTTAAGTTTTGCCTCTGACACATACTGGCTATGGGATTCTGGGCAATTTACTTGAATTGTCAAGTCATGTAGGCAACCTTTTTAAGACTGAAAGTGACATAGAAGCTGCTGACCTGCATTGGTAGGGGGAGTACCCTGGAACAGGGAAATCATAGCCTCCATCCCTATCATCTCAGCTGAGCTCTTTGCTGGTTCTGCTGCTGCTTTTGCTGCTGGTGTCAGGAGGGCATGTGGACAAACCCTTTCAGAATGAGGCAGTGGAATGTAGTGGGATGAGCGCGGACTAGGAGCTGGGGCTGAAAAGAAAAAGTGGAATCGGCAACCTCAGAATGTAGGGAGTATCTTTCACTAGAGATCTTTAATCAAAGGCTGTATAATCAAATGTCAGATATGCCGTAAGAGAAATTCAGTTGGACCAGAGCTAGACAGTCTCTGAGGTTCCGTCCAATTCTAAAATTCTGTAATTTTATGAATCTAGTTTTGGTTCAAGATACTAAATCCCCCTTTACCTCAGCCTCCTAATCAGTAAAAATTGATGATTGAATTGGGTGATGTCTAAGGTCTCTTTGGGCTGTAATATTCTCCCAACATTGTGATGTCATTGGTCCTCTTGGAAAATGAAGAACATGCAACAGCAACAACCCGCTTGCGGTGTTTGTCATAATTCAGCGTCAACCCAGGTTTCTTCTGAGACTTGGGATCATCTATCAGATGTGTCCATCCTTCAGGCTGCAAAGTCCTTCTTATCCTCAACGACACCAAGCACGTGCCTTCCACGAAATGCGAAAACTCTTCGTAAATGTCTATTGAATGAACGAATGAGTGAAATGCTTGCTGAATGAGTGGATGGATGGATGGATGAGAAAGTTAGGAAGGAGGAGAAATGATGCACGTTTTCCCTGTTATTCTCCTGCTCAAAACTTTTAGTGCTTCCCGACCTTAAAGGACAACAAAAAGATCTACCGTATCTACTTTGTATGAGAGTGTATTAATGAGGGAAGCGTAATACAGTGAAAAGAGCTCTGGATCAAGACTTGGAAGTCCTGGGTTCAAATCCCCACCGCTGACACTTATTGGCTTTGGGATCTTAACCTTCCTGGGCCTTAGTTTCCTCCTCTTTAAAATGAAAGAGTTGGATTAAATAGATCTGGATCCTGTGATCTTCTTTTAACCTCAATAAGAGCAGCAATGATGTTTTATTAACCTTTCTTTTTCTTTTTGTAGGCAATTAGGGTTAAGTGACTTGCCCAGGGTCGCACAACTAGTAAGCATCAAGTGTTTGGTCTGAGGCCAGATTTGAACTCAGGTCCTCCTGACTTCAGGGCTGGTGCTCTATCCACTGCACCACCTAGCTGCCCCTTAACCTTTTATTTTACCCTTATGCTTCCCAAAGTGTTCTGTATAGATCTATATAACTATCTTTCTCTTATTTTTTTTTAACCTTACTTGTCATTTCTTTGGGGGCAGGGTGTCCCCAGAGAGGAGTTCCTTTTGCCAGTGGAGATCCTTAACTTCTCAACAATTTAAAATCTCAGAGCAGAGGTCAGCAAACTAGGGCCTTCTGGCCAGATCTGGCCCAATTGACCACCTGCTTTTGCCAGCCCGGGAGCTAAGAACTCCTGGCTTCTGGGCCAAACAAAAACAGGCAGGTGAGTTTGCCAACCCCTGTGTAGAATTGTCTGGGTCACTGAGAAGTTAAAGCAGTTGTCTTAAGTCACGCAAGGCAGTGTGTATCACAGCCAGACCTTGAACGTTGCTCTTCCTGCCTCAGAGGCCAGCCGTCGCTAAGCCCCATTCCCTCTGAGCCTAGTTGCCTCTGGTTCTGCGGTTAAATATTAGTAGAACTGCAAGAGAGAGAGAGACAGAGAGAGAGACAGAGAGAGAGACAGAGAGAGAGACAGAGAGAGAGAGAGAGGGAGAGAGAGAGAGAGAGAGAGAGAGAGAGCTAAGTCTTAGAGAGATCTCAGAAGGCTGGAATGATAGGCTCCAATGAACAAGATAAAAAGTCTTGTTCTTGGGTTAGAAAAAAATAGTAAAAGTACTAGATCAGAAAAAGCTGGATTAAGAGTAGCCCCCATGGGATGGGGTGGGGGGACAAACCAAAAAAACAAAAATAAAACTGGAGCCACTAGGTGGCACAGTGGATAGAACACCCACCTGAGTCAGGAGGACCTGCATTCAAATCTAGCCTCAGATATTTACCAGCTATGTGGCTCTGGGCAAATCACCTGCCCCTAAAATGCCTCAATAAATAAATAAATAAATAAAAGACAGAAAAGAAAAAGGAAAAAAAATGAAAACTTTGGTTGGGTGATGGTTTTAGTTAGTTAACAGCTAGAAAAGTGAATATGGTCTTAGCTTGTAGAAACAGAAGTATAATATCTTAAAAGAGGGAGAGTCTCTTGTCTTCTGTTCTTGCAAGACCTCATCTCTAGTATTGAGTTCAGTTCTAGTCACCATATTTTAAGAAGTATATATTGGGGTTACTCTGTTAAATGTTTAACAAATGGTTCTCCAAAAAAAATTTTACTCATGACACATTTTATGGTTTAATCTGTGTTATTAACATTTTCTTCAACACTTTCATAAGTCTAGACTAGTAGTGTCAAGCTCAAATAGAAAGGGGGCTACTAAACCATACATAGGGAGTCCTTCTGCCTTAGATTGACTTAGAAAACCACATATTAACATTATCTGTGCTCTGTTGTATTTTTATTTATTTTATTAAATATTTCTCAATTACATTTTAAGTATTATTGTTGTGGTTTCAGTAGTGACCCCATTTAGGGTTTTCTTGGCAAACATACTGGAGTGGTTTGCCATTTCCTTCTCCAGCTCATTTTATAGATGAGAAACTGAGGAAAACAGGGTTAAATGACTTGCCCAGGGCCACACAGCTAGTAAGTGTTTGAAGCTATATTTGAATTCAGATTTTCCTGACTCATAGATTTGGTGCTCTATCCACTGCAGCCACCTAGCTGCCGTTTGAGTATTGTAGGGTCCTGTATTTGATACCTCTGGTCTAGATAATCAACAAAACAATAAATCAAGCACTGATTTGTAGCATTTGCCCATTTCTGAGATATCAATATGCACATTGACACCAGCATGAGGTAGCTCTAGGACACCCCTGAGCTCTATATTGACAACTGCCTATCAGGGGACAAAACAACCAGGCTGTTAGGTGGAGGGCTAGGATAGTGTTAGGATAGAGTGCTAGATTTGGAGTCAAAAAGTCCTGAATTCAGATCTCTGCCTCAGATACTTCTGAGGTGTCTGACTCTGGCCGGCTCATTTAATTTCCCAGCTTCAATTTCCTCATCTGTAAAATGGGAAGAGGCTGGATTTCAAGGTCTAAATCTATGATGGCCATGATAAACTGGGATGGCAGAAAGTCTGGAAACTGTCATATGAAGAATGGTCGGAGGAACTGGCCCTGCTTATTTTGAATGAGGGAAGACTTAGCTGGAAATATGACCTCTTTCTTCAAATAATTGAAGAGATGCTAAGTAGAAGGACAGGCTTTGTTCTAGGCCTCAGAGGGCAGAACCAGCATCAATGGGAAGAAGTCACAAAAAGTCAAATCTTGAAGAGCTGTTGTTCACTTGTGTCTGACTCTTCAAGGTCCCATTTGGGGTTTTCTTGGTAAAGATACTAGAGTGGTTTGGCAGTCCCTTCTGTAGCTCTTTTTACAGAAGAGGAAATTGAGGCAAAGAGAGTGAAGTGACTTGCCCAGGGTCACACAGCTAGTACATGTCTGAGGCCAGATTTCAACTCAGGAAGAGGAGTCTTCCTTTGCCACCTAGCTGCCCCTTCTAAGAGTTAGGCCTGAACAAAAGAGGAAGGAATGTCTTGCAAAGTCACGGGGATTAAAGCCAAGGCTAGATGGCCTCTAATCTGGTGTGCTGTAGGGGGATTCCATTTGACTACACAATCTCAGATCCCTTCCTACTCTAGAATTCTAGTCCCCCTCTTCCTGAGCTCTGGGGAAAGGACAGTTTGGTATCTCCTATAAGTCCAGGTAGAGGGAGAGTCCACCACAGCTCTGTAATCTAATTGCTTGCTTTCCCTATTTGCTTTTTTTCTGTTTTGTTTACTGCATTCACAGAGGGGAGAGCAGAGCTTCTCTGTGGGCACACGTGCAGGATGAAACGCAGACATAGGGAGAAGCCAAAAGCTATTGCCCAAGTGCCAAGAGCCCTCTTTCCTGCCAATTAGGTAAAGGATATGGCTTATTACTGTGCCCCGAAGGTCGCTGAAATGAGTGGCATTTCCAAGCCAAAAAAATTCTGTTTGGAAACAGAACCATTCACATGGGAGCCCAAGAGCTTGGTGGCCTTCCAGGTGTAATAGCCCCTTCTCCCAGCTCCTAATTCACTCTTGGACTAAACCTGGAATTCTTCATAGCCTTGGTGATCGATATCCAATTCTATGCAGGTGCACTGTGAGATCAAAAAATGGTCTGGAAAATAACAAAGGACCAAATCCAAGAGATCTGGCCCAGATACAAACCAATATTTTAATTGCACCTGGAAGAGGAAATCTGGCTTTACCTAATAGGGCTCAGGGTTGTATATTTCATGGAAGCTGGAACAGTGACAGGTATCATGTTGTTTTAATCTCAGACTTTCTTGATTGGGGTAGGATTTGAATCTTGACTTTGCTACTTACTGGCAGCATGATCTCAAAGAAATTACTTCCCCTCTCTGGACCTCAGTTTGAGGGCAGAGACTATCTTTTGCCTCTTTTTATATCCCCAGTGCTCAGGACATTGTCTGGCACATAGTAGGCACTTAACAAATGTTTATTGAATTGGAGCAAATGAAGAAGTAGGATTAAATCATGAGTTCTTAACCTGGGATCTGTGAACTTAAAAAATTTTTTTTTGCTAACTGTATTTCAGTATAATTGGTTTCCTTCATGTTTCACTTTATAAATTTAAAAACATTATTTTGAGAAGTTCATAGGTTCCAGCAGACTGTCAAAGGGGGTCTATGACATTAAAAAAAAAAAGATTAAAAACTCCTGGACCACATCATCTTTAAGGACCTTTCTAGTGCTAAATTCTATTATCCAATGACAACTATAGAGAGGACACAGTACAAAATTGGTCACAGTACAAAATTGGTCATATTAATAAAAGTTGGGATCCTGCTAGCCCTCCAAATATCCTTATACATCCTGGCACGTGATACTTCCTGGGATTCTCTTTGCTACTTCAGTCTATCCCTACTAAATCCATTTCTCTTCCCATATGTCTCCTTTCTGGGTCTCAGTTTTCTCATGTACAAATAAGGAGAGGGGTTGGACTAAATGATCATTGAGGCCCATTTTGCTCTATTTCTAACATTCTGCAATATATACCTAAGATTCCTTCTAACAAACATTTAGCACCATTCTAACAATGCTGGGATTTTATTCCAACATTGGAAAAAAAAATATTCACCTGGCTCTCAATCTACTGGTCTTTCCCTTAAATTCCATTTTCTCTCACTGGATCTAAAAATTTTCACAAGGTGTTGACATATGACCTTTGCCCTAGTGAGCTCACTCTTGCTCAAGACTCAGGTTCCTGGAAAAGAATGAGATCAAGGTTGCTGAGCATAGGCACGTCTGAGCTCACTAGCCATATGTAGGCCCAGCCTGTGCTGGTAATCAACTTTTATTGAGTTCCCGCTGAATATAGACTACCACTAAACTTTACTAATGGGATGCCAAAGAAACAGGAAGTAGAGTCCCTACTGTCAAAGAGTTTACAGTTTGCCTACGAAGACAGAGTATGTTCCAGACATCATAATTGTTATTTTCCATTCTCCTCCCTGACTCAGGAACAATGTTAACTCAGGAACAACTACTCTTTGGGTATGAAAGAATGAAATTCTAAAATGTAAAAGCTAGAAGGGATAGTAGAGATTATCTAGCCCAACCCTTTCATTTTACAGATGATGAAACCGAAGGAGAAAATAATTGTTTATGTTTACATGGTACTCTTAGGAATTAGAAAGTACTTTGTGCTCATCAAATCTTACTTGACTTTCACAACAATTCTGAGAGGTAGGCATACGGACTGGACATGTTATTTTATTGGTATAGGGAACTCCCAGATAAGGAAACTCCCTCTACCAATGTAGATGGGCACCTTTCCTGCAATTTATAGTCTTAAGAGAGTTGTCTAGAATACTTTGAGGTTCAGTGACTTACCTGGGGTTTCACAGCTGGTATGTGTTAGGAGCTAGACCTGAATCCAGATTTTTTGGTTCTGAGGCTGCTTCTTTGTTCACTATGATACACTGTCTTTTATTAACCCATTTTACAGATGAAGAAATTGAGGGTTAAATGTTAACTGTCAGAGCCAGGATTTGAATTCAGGTTGCCTAAGCCCAAGTCTAGAGCTCCTTCTACTAAATCGTGGTCCACCCCTATGTCACTCTCTGAAGGGCTATCAAAGCAGATGGGCAGCAAAGTGTATATGTAGTTCTTTGTGCAGTATAGAATAGAGATGCTACCTAGTTGTAAGAGAATGAAGTTCAGGTCTCTAGGCCAGAGGAAAATCTTTCTCTATCTGTAGCTTAAAAATAAGAATATTTTAAAATGCTTGTTTACAAGAAATGGGTAGAAATATTCATTTGCAAGAAATTCTAGTACCATATATTCTCTTTAAGGATTTACCTAATCAAACCCCCTCATTCGCAGAGGAAGAAACTGAGGCTCAGAAAAATGAAGTCCCTTCCAACCCTGACATTCTGTGAGCTTTGGAGAACGAATGGCATTCCAATAGGTAATGATGGAGGGGAAATGGGCATTCCAAGTCCAGGAGATGGGATGATCAAATGGAGCCGAGGGTGAAAGGATAGAACCTGTTTCTGGAACAAAAATCAACTGTGTGATCTCGGACAAATAGCTTAACCTTCCCATCTGATGGGGATAATAATGCCCTTTCCACTGACCTTATGGGATTATTAGGCAGAAAAGAGACAATAAATATGAAAGTATTTTTAAAAAGCTTGACAAACTAGTTTCATAAATGGCAGGCATTATTTGAACTGCTGAAGATTGGTAAGGGGTGGGAGGTTGGGGAATGAAAGCTGTCTTTAAGGGCTGTCATGTGGAAGAGAGATCAGACTTGTTCTTCCTTGCTCCAGAATGCTCTTAGGAGCATTGGGTGGAAGCTACAAAGAGGCAGATTTTGGTTTTGTGCAAGGAAAAACTCTAAACCATGTGAGCTGTCATAAAGTGGAACTGATACGACATGTCCTTAGTTCTTCCCTCCTTGGTAATATATTTGACAATAGCTGTCCTTGAGCTGTTTGAAGGAGGAAGATGGTAGAAGAATCTACCTCACTCTTAACTAGTTCAACAGCATAGGACTAGTCACTAAATAGATTAGGGTTAAGGGAGATGATATTCCCATGTCAAATGGCATGCAGGACCTTTGTGATCCAGCAATGCCGTCCCCAAAGTCATATAGGTTGAATTGAAAGATATGCTTGTATGGTGAGGGTCAGACTTTCTTCATTCCATCCTGGCTCCTTTTCTTGGCAGGATTTCTAATAGCTCATGTTAATATGTTAATAGCTTATTAACCAGAGATAGTAGGTAGCAGCACCTACCATTAGTAATACTAGTAAAAATAGCATGTACTTTTTCTCGCTCCCTTCTTTTTGAATGAGCTGTGTCAGCAGTAGCCTGAAATAACTCTCTGCTCTTGGTTCCTCTTTTTATGAAGGAAGAAGTGGGAGAGTTTAGAAGAAAGTCCCCAAACTTAGCTTAAGTGGAAAGAGATAGAAGGCTGCTCTTATGGTTAGTAGAGAAACAATAAGAAATTACTTTCTTACCATTTGTATGTATATATATATATATATATATATTTTTTTTTTTTTTTTTTTCTTTCTCTGATAGGAGTTGGGAAGTCCAAGTAGTCCAGGCAGGTTGGCCATGTTGGATTTGGGAGAGGTATTGATATATTAATAAGTGTGCTTTTTCTATGTTTAGAATTACTGCTAATTTATTTTCATTTTGCAAGAATCATTTTTTGATAGCTTGGTTTGCTTGTTACTGAGCTAAGGCTTCAGTTATAGTCTAAAGGGTGACATCCTCATCAAATACCTATTTCTCTTGAGCCACATTGTATAGGTATTTTGTTGGGTTCAACTTCTTAGTAATTTTATGTTCAAAGTCTAAAAAGAAGCTAGGAATCCTGGTCTCCTACAGATTCGGGAGCTGAGAAGTGTTAGTAGTTGGTAGAAAATCTCCCTTTCCCAATAGGCTGCCTAACAGAATGGGGAGGTACTAAGATTATCTTCCCTAGAGATTTTTAAGTGGAGTTTGGATGACCACTTGTCAGGGATTTTATAGAGGGGATTCCTGATCAGGAAAGGATAGATGAAGAGTCTCTGAACTTTTAGTATCTCCTTAAATTTTTAGTAGCTCTGATTCTAATTTTGGCCCATGTGCATGGCTGGTGTTCACACAGGCCTGCTGCTGCCTCCTCAGTCAGTCAGGAGCCAAAGCCTGGAGGAGATTGATTGTCCAACTCTACTTTAATACTTAACTCATATGTTCATACTTGTTGACTTGGCCAGAGTTGCCTGGTCCCCTTCCATGGGGCTGAGTGTAAAAGGGCATTATAGGGTTGTGTCCAATATTTAGAAGTTCTTAATCGGCCCCATTTCTTTTACCCCATGTCCCCCCATAGATGGCGTAAGACCACTTAAACTATCCTTATGGGTCAATTTGCCAAAATACTCCCTAGTATGTTAAGGATAAAAATATGAGACATGAAAGGGCTAGTAGAATTGGTGGGCTATAAAATGTTTAACTATTGGCTCTCTGAATAAAATGTACACTTAATATACTTTGAAATTTAATCTACTGTATTATCTCCATCACTTTCTTAAGTTTAGACAACCAACAAAACAATAAACCAAGCCCCGATTTTAGCTTTTTTATTTCTGGGCTATAAATACTCTTATTGAAAATTTAAGTCAGGCTCTTGTGAGTCACTTTAAGCAACTCCATCACACGCATAGCTATGAAGAACCTTTAAAGGTTATGTTTTTAACTCCTCTGTATTTGTTTGCATTTATTCACTGCATATTTATTTTGTGTGTGATTATGTGCCTACTTATTTTCATCCCCATTGGAATGTGGGTTACTTGTGGGTGGGAATTGTTTCATTTGTTGTCTTTTGTGTGCCCACTGCCTGGTGCAATGGCTGACACATAAAGGAAGCTTAATATTAAATGCTTGTCGACTGAAATAAAATGCATCTATTGCACGTGGCCGACTCCAGTGGCTCTTAATACCACCAGGATCAAATATAAAATTCTCTGTTTGATATTGAGAATCTTTAAAAACCTGGCCCCTTTCTACCTTTATGGTCTTCTTAGACCTTTCTCCCCTCCATGTATGCTATGATTCAATGACACTGGCCTCCTTGCGCAAGATGATCCAAATCCAACTCTGGGCATTTCCATTTGCCGTTCTCCATGCCTGGAATTCTCTCCATCCAAATTTCCACCTCCTGGCTCCCCTCAACTAAAATCCTACCTTTGATAAGGAACTTTTTTGATCACCCTTAATGATAGGTCTTTTACTCTGTTAATTATCTCCAATTAATTCTGTATATACTTTGTTTCTATATTGTTGTTTGCATGTTTTCTCCCTTATTAGATCATGAGCTACCAGGGAGCAGGAATTGTCTTTTGCCTTTTTTTTCCTGGTATCCTGGGTGCTTAGTACAATACCTGGCACATAGTAGGCACTTAATAAATTCTTGTTGATTGACTTTTTTTCTAGGCAATCTTTGAGCTCTTGGTGATTCACTAAGCCAGTAAACCTTCCAATGTAGTTGGATACGGGCTTGCTGAAATGTGTCCTTGTCAACCAAGGGATGAGACCTTCACACCGGTGAAAAAAAAATGAAAGATCATTGTCTAGATCTAACATTGTGTGATTCCTATGAAAAGGGCAACTTCTCCTTAAAGTATAAAGGTCTGATAGCAGAACCTTCCCTGAAAGTGGATATTGATAGAAGTAGAGAAAGCTCTACATCTGGAGTGTGGGAATAGATGACAGTGCATAGAAAGGGCAAGGGATGCACGTGGCCATTTTCACTGATTTCACAATTCTCCCCAAGGCTGACCCTGGTGGTGTGTCCTCTGTCTGCTCCTGGACTCTGTGCTATATTTCCTTTTCCAGACACCTGCCAAGGACTTTGCACATGGGAGATGCAGTCCTACTAACCCAGCTGGCTGACTGGCATGTGTTTGTTTTTTTCACTCCCAGAGGGTAAGACTGTGGTTTTCCCACCTGTGTAGAAGCACAGTAGAGGAATCTATAGAACTAGGGCAAAGGTGAGTTGGAGATACTAGGTGGTTCTCTGCCTGCATTCCTATCTGCTTCGTGGGTGTCACCTCTTTAGATTCTGGGGTTGATCATATTAATCAATCAATCAATAATAAATTATTAAGCACTTACTACATGCTAGGTGTTGAGCTAGAAACTGGACATAGAAATATAGAAAGTTTGTACTCACAAGGAACTTATATTCTAGTGGGAGAGACAAGTACCTCTTTATACTCTGAAGTCCCACTCTCCTGACTGGTGAGTCCACTGCTCCAGCCCATCGTTGCAGGATGGCTTACAGCCATCTTCATTTCACTCATGATTGGACTCACTCATTGGACTTCTTTCTCTTCATCTGCCAACTTCGTCTCTGGAGAATTCTCTGCCTTGAGGCCCTGCTCTTCTGGTTGGTGACCATGTTCCTGAGACCATCATTTCAGGAAGGACCTCAATGATGGTTAACCTGACTCAGTCTTGGATTCTTCTTTCTCTCCTGACATATTTTCCCCAGCCGCTTTCCTCCTCCTTTTCAGCATCTCTCTCTATATATTGTCTTCCTTCATTATAATGTAAGTGCTTTGAGGGTAAAGATTGTCTTGTTTGCTTGTATTTGTGTATCCAGCACAGTATTGGCATACAGAAAGCAGTTAATAAATGCTCTTTCTGTTTCTGTCTATCTCTGTGTACTTATATAGAAATAGATATGTAATTCAAGGACATAGTGGCACTTAGCTTCCATAAACTCAGCATGTCTCCTCTTTACATGGAAAAAGCATCTGGTCAGCAGACAAGGAAGGAAACTAGCACATATGAAGTGCCTACTATGTGCTGGGTCAAGCACTTACAAATATTTTCTTATTTGCTCTTCACAACAACTCAGGGAGGTAGGTGCTATTATTATCTCCATTTTATAGTTGAGGAAACTGAGGCAGACAGAGGTTAAGTGATTTTCTCAGGGTCACATAACTAGCAATAATGACTAACTGAAGTGTCATGATGGCACAGATGGAGCTCTGGGTTCTTGAAGGCTCTACAGTAGACCTCAAACTCTGGAAGAATTAACAAAGCCGGAAAAAGCTTGAAGGGTGAGCCTGATGGTAGAATATATGTGTTACCTCAGGAAAAATCAATTAAGCTCAGAGAGACTCATCACCAGAAGGCTGGCTTCCAGGTGATGTTTTTGCTCATTAAATTTTAATGTAGTGTTCATTATGTGCCAGGCACTGTGCTATATGTTTTACAAATCTTATCTCCTTTGAATCTCACAACAACCATTCTTACAGATGAGGAAAATGAGGCAAACAGAGGTTTAGTGACTTTTACAGGGTCACATAGCTAGTAAGTATCTGAGACTGTGTTTGATCTCAGGTCTTCCTGAGTTTAGGCCTAGCACTCTAACCACTGTACCACCTCGCTGCCCCCTCATAGGGAAAAGTGACTTGTGGTCTTGAGACATCCACCAAGTAGGAAAGGCCCCAACTTCTTGTGGGTGGGACTTTTTATGTCCTTAGGAGAGCAGGAAATCAAGTCGATATAGCCAGAAGCTACTAGGGACATGAGACATTTTTGTGATAGAGGGTATTAGGAAAGGAAAAGGTATGGGCCTAATTCATCAAATGGGGGTGGGAAAAGGTGAAAGGCTTGGGAAACCCTGATAGATATTGGTCCCATTATAAGCTACCAAAACAATGTTCCTAAAACATAAATTTGTCCGGGTCAATCCCTGCTTAAAAAGTTTCAATGGTTCCCTTTCGTTCCTAGGATAAAATCCAAACCTCTCTGCCATTTAAAGCCTCTCACAATCTGGTTCCAACTTATCTTTCCTAGATGACTGCACATCATTCCTCTTCACTCACTCACTACTCTACATTCTAGCCAGACTAGTCTACTTGGTCTCCTGAGTATATGACCTTCTTACTTGGGAGGTTCAAAAGATCTGAAGAGATGTCAGAGGTCCAAATTGGAGTCCATAGAAGAATTTGCTGGTGGCTCCAGCAGGCACACCCATTCAGGAGCCAGCCCTGAAGAACAACCTTCTTGACCCAGCAGTGAACCAAAACAGTATCCTAGAAATTGTGTCCTATGCAAGAGAGCAACTCTTCCATTAGCTATACCATACCCAGAAGTGAACTGGGTGAGGAGAATGTTTTGTAATCATTACTTTAAGTTTGAGCTCACATATCTCCAAGAATCAAGGTGGTAGAAGAGAGTATTACCAATTTAGAAAGGTTTTGTACTGCAACTCTTTCTCTTCTCAGTAAATATCCCTTTGTTAAAGCTAATTGATATTAGCTGATGACATTGGTGAAATAGTATTGGAGAAACACATCAGATGGGGGCTCATGAGCCTTGTATTAGTATATCCCATGCCCTATCCCCTTAGGGTTCAAAGGATAACCCTCAGAGGTATGTAGTAGCTGACTTTTGGGGACCCAATCTCACAACAAAGTAGGGGTTAGGAGAAAAACCCAAGAGCCTATGTGCAACACATTTTAGGAAACAGCCCCTCAAATGAGAAGTAACTTCACATCCCAAGGTCAAACAGCTGTGAAGTGACAGAATTAGGATTCACTGGATTTCAAACTAGAAGGGACTAGGCTTTGCATAGGCTCCTCCATGCCTAAAATGCTCTCCCTCCTTAAAATTTGATGAGCTACTATGGTCAAAAACATCAGCTGGAAGCTAGCCTTCCGACGATGAACCTTCCTGAACCTTATGAATTTTTCTGGGGGAAGACACACATTCTACCATCAGGCTCACTCTTTGAGCCTTTTCCAGCTTTATTCAATCCTCTAGAGTTTGAGATGTACTCCAGAGCCTTCGAGAGCCCAGGGCTCCGTCTGTGCCATCATGACACTTCAGAGGAGGTCTTTAATGGAAGGACCCTAATGCTTACAATTCTGCCATTGACCAATCATTCTTTGTCATTGCCCCTTCTCTGTGATCCTCTTTGACAAGGGAACCTGGGGAGGAACTCGGAGACAGTATAACAGCCCCAGGTGCTTGGAGAAGCCCCCACAAATAGGAAGTTACAGAAGAAACCCTTTGCCAAAGTCTCAATTTTGCCTCAAACCACTTCTACACGTGCATGCAAGCATTTTTTTCCCCTTGTGTGCAGGATGGCTATATTCTTGGAAATGTCTACCTGCCAGGCAAAAGACAAGAAATCAATATAAAAGTGAGATAATGCCCAGAGGGAATTATTAAACAAGGATGTAGCAAACCCAAAGCAGGTGCCAATTAAACTTGTTAAATATACAAAATAAGTTACATGTATTAAATATACAAAAGGACTAAGAGGTTAATTTTGTCCCTCCCTCCCCCTAACAGAGTAGCCATGCCTCCTTTGGAAAACCCAGCAAAGCACCCCCTCCCTTCTTTTATCACTGATTGTTTTCTCTTTTATAAAGTTGCAGTTTAGTACACATAATGCTTTGGATCCTTTCTCCCTGGTGGGAAGCTGCTTTATAGTTAGAACTTATCTCCCTTTCTCAGCTTTCTAGTGCAGACCTTGGTGGAAGGCTTTTGGGTGCTGATTTTGGCAAGGAGGTACCTGGGCTCCACGCTTTTCAATGTAGGGGAGAGTCAAAAGTGAAAAGAAAAAAATGACCTTGGGAAAGTCATCGTGGCCATGGATAAGTCACTTCACCTCATTGTGAGGTTCCCTTACTTGTAAGATGAGGGGGCTGAATTATATGACCTCTAAATTCCTCTAAGATCTATGATTCTAATTAAACTTTCTTAAACTGAGTTTCTGTTCACCTATCTATAAAAGGAAGGGTTTAGATTAGATAAGATAATCTTTTTTTTTTTTTTTTTTTTTTTGGTGAGGCAATTGGGGTTAAGTGACTTGCCCAGGGTCACACAGTAAGTGTCAAGTGTCTGAGGTTGGATTTGAACTCAGACTCCAAGGCCAGAGCTCTACCCACTGTGCCACCTAGCTGCTCCTAGATAATCTTTAAGGTCCCTTCTAGTTTGAAATCCAGTGAATCCTAATTCTGTCACTTCACAGCTGTTTGACCTTGGGATGTGAAG
Organism: Vombatus ursinus; assembly: GCF_900497805.2. Taxonomy (NCBI): domain Eukaryota; kingdom Metazoa; phylum Chordata; class Mammalia; order Diprotodontia; family Vombatidae; genus Vombatus; species Vombatus ursinus. Next base: position 2,212,031 of record NW_020954751.1, read on the forward strand.
TTACTTCTCATTTGAGGGGCTGTTTCCTAAAATGTGTTGCACATAGGCTCTTGGGTTTTTCTCCTAACCCCTACTTTGTTGTGAGATTGGGTCCCCAAAAGTCAGCTACTACATACCTCTGAGGGTTATCCTTTGAACCCTAAGGGGATAGGGCATGGGATATACTAATACAAGGCTCATGAGCCCCCATCTGATGTGTTTCTCCAATACTATTTCACCAATGTCATCAGCTAATATCAATTAGCTTTAACAAAGGGATATTTACTGAGAAGAGAAAGAGTTGCAGTACAAAACCTTTCTAAATTGGTAATACTCTCTTCTACCACCTTGATTCTTGGAGATATGTGAGCTCAAACTTAAAGTAATGATTACAAAACATTCTCCTCACCCAGTTCACTTCTGGGTATGGTATAGCTAATGGAAGAGTTGCTCTCTTGCATAGGACACAATTTCTAGGATACTGTTTTGGTTCACTGCTGGGTCAAGAAGGTTGTTCTTCAGGGCTGGCTCCTGAATGGGTGTGCCTGCTGGAGCCACCAGCAAATTCTTCTATGGACACCAATTTGGACCTCTGACATCTCTTCAGATCTTTTGAACCTCCCAAGATTGTGACCTGATCTGTTCCATTGTTGGTACTCATTTCTCTAGGATCAATAAGGAATAAAAACGAGACAAAAAGAAACGACAAGTCCATGCATTGCCACTACTTTTCCCCAAATCCAGAGACTGCATTTCTTCTTCCTCCTCATTCAAAAGCTACCAGGAAAGAGAGAGAGAATTCATTGATTTGACCCTTTTGTATTCAAAATCAGTTCTAGCTCAGCCACCAATTAAAAGCCTTTTTGTGACTACTCTGTAAGCTGATGGGAATCAGAGTATACCTGTGCATACTCTGAAGCAGGGATGCAAAGGGCCCCTCCCTTATACATTTCTGGAAGCAGGCTTATCAAACCTCCACGTAGATACGCAGCAGGCAGAGAACATCACACTTGCTCCAAGGATGGGGCTTTTGATAGTCCTCCTATTACATGTAAAATAAAGGAGTTTTTCTAAAATCATTGAGCTCATCATTTCTCATAGCACAGTCATGGACAGACTTGCATAAAATAGTGAGGAGCTAAATGAGCAAAAACAAAGAGAACATTGTGTACAGTAACAGCAATATTGTTTTAAGAACAACGTTGGGCAAATAAGTAATTTTGACCATTATTAATACCCAAGTAAAGTACAAAGGATCTATGAAGGAAGACACGATGTACATCCAGAGAAACAGTTGATAAACAGAAGTACCTATAGAATGATTTACGTATATATTACATATACATATATGTATACATATACACATACATATACATATATGCCTACATATATGTATATTTACACACATATTTGTATCTAATGGTAGCCATCTCTAGGGAGGAAAGAAAAGAAGAAACAAAAAGTTACGTGATAACTTTATTATATATTTAAAAGGAATAGCAAGTTGTATGTAATAGATTGGCAGTTTTATGTGAAATCATCTTTTTTCCTATTCTACTATGTTATAGAAATGCTTGTTTTATTTCTTAAATTCAGAATAAAATAAATTAAAATTAAAAAAATAAAATAAAAGAGTAGAACTAGATGATCTATGAAGTTCCTTGTGACTCTGACTTTCTCTAGTTGTATAATTCTAACACTAGAAATTTCCCCCACAGACTCAACGGAGTTGGAGTAGGAGGCTTTTGAACTTTGAGGTATGCATGAGAAATGAATGGACTTTTAGGGGTACTGAATAGCTGAAACATGGAGACCCTGGGGGAAAAGTGTGTCTAGACTAGGGGTTTTTAATCTTTTTTTGGGTCATGGACCTCTTTGGAAATCTAGTGAAATCTATGGACTCTTTCCTAGAATGTTTTCAAATGCAAAAGACAAAATACAGAACAGAAAAGAAAATACAAAGGAAACACATTATATTGAAATACAGTTTAAAAAAACAGTTCATGAGCCCTAGGTTAACAACTGGTCTTGGACAATAAGTATTTGATTGGAAGGTCAGGCCTGTAATAATTATAGGTGACATTTATATAGCACTTCAAGGTTTGTGCAATACTTTACATACATTATCTTCTTTTGATCCCCACAAGAATTGAAGTTAAGCTGATACTATTATTAGTTCCATTTTATTGCTAAGGAAATTCAGACTCATAGAATTCAACAATGTCACCCAGAGTTAAATAGCTGCTAAATGTCTGAAGCAGAATTTGAATTCGGGTGATCCTGATTAAGTCCACAGTTTGATCTGCTATGCCACACTGCCTATCTTGGTGCCCAGTGGTCCTAGCACTGCCCCTAACTATCTGTGTTTCCTCTTGTTGTTGAGTCGTTTCAGTCACATTTGACTTCATGACCCCAGTTGGGATTTTCTTGGCAAAGATTGAGTGGTTTGCTATTTCCTTCTCTAACGCATTTTACAGGTGAGGAGTAATTGTCTGAGGTAAAATTTGAACTAAGGTCTTTCTGACGCCAGGCCCAGAGCTCTACTCACTGCACCACCTAGCTGCCCCTGTGTGACCTACTATCTATGTGAATTTGGGTAAATCGCTTACCTGTCTGTACCTCAGTTCCCTTAGCTATAAGATGAGAATGATTATATTGGATCACCTGTAAACCCCCTTCCAGTTCTAAACTTATGGTTTCATGTGCAATCTACCAGAATCAAGAGTTCCTAACTCTAAGTTTTCTAGTACTGATCTGACACAAATTAAGATAGGAAGGTCTAGTCTGGGCTTCCTCTGGTTTTCCCTACTAGAAAGAGATTGCCCAGTTAAAGTGGCTTTCTTATGCTCACTAGTCTCTTGTAAGTTTGGTCAGTAGGAATCATGGAATCATAGATCTGAAGCTGGAAAGAACTTCAGAGTCATCTAGTTTAACCTCCTCATTTTATAGAGGATGGTGCTGAGGTCTGTGGTGGCTAAGTAAACTAACCAATCTTACCCAACTAGGTAACATCACTAATAGGATCGAGTTGTTTTTCAGTCATGTTTGAATCTTTGTGACCCCATTTGAGGTTTTCTTGGCAAAGATACTGGAGTGGTTTGCCATTTCCTTCTCCAACTCATTTTATAGATGAGGAAACTGAGGCAAATAGGGTTAAGTGACTTGTGCAGAGTCACACAGTTAGTAAGTGTTTCAGGCCAGATTTGAACTCACAAAGGGGAGTCTTCCTGACCCCAGGCCTGTGCCACCTAGCAGCCCCAACTAATTGGATTGGAACCTAGGTATTTTTATTTCAGAGCCTCTGTGTTTTAGGAAAATAATGTTAGTGGCTAAATGAAGGATGGATTGGAGTAGGGAATGACTTGAGGCAGGCAAACTCACCAGCAAGCTATTGCAACAGTCCGGGTATGAGGTGACGGGGGCCTGTACTAGAGTGTTGGCAGTCTTAGAGGAGACAAAGGGGAGTATTTGAGAGATGGTACAAAGGTGAAATCAACAGGATGTGGCGACAGATTAGATATGGGAGGGAGGGTGAGAGATAGTGAGGAATCCAGGATGAGGCTTAGGCTGTGAGCCTGTAGGATTGGGAGGATGGTGTTGTCCACTACAGTAAAATAGAATGCAGGAGGGAGGGAGGTTTAGGAGGAAAGATAAGGAGTTCTGTTTTGGACATATTGAATTTAAGACGTCTCTTGGTAATGATGTCTGAAATGTCTGAAAGGCAATTGAAGATGTGAGATTGGAGGTCAGTAGAGACATTGGAGCAGGAAAGGGAGATTCAAGAATTGTCAACATAGAGGTGGCAACTGAATCTATTAGAGCTGATGAGATCACTGAGTGAGATAGTATAGAGAGAGAAGAGAAGAGGGCCTAAAACAGAACCCTGAGGCACATCTATTGTTAGAGGGTGTGATCTAAAGGAGGATGCAGGAAAGGAGGCAGAGAAAGAGTGGTCAGATAGGTAGGAGGAAAGCCAGGAGAGAGTGGTGTCCTGGTGTCCTCAAAACCTAGAGAAAAGGACGTATCAAGGAGGAGTGAGTGATCCACACTGTCAAAGGCTGCAGAGAGGTCAAGAAGAATGAAGATTAAGAAAAGGTCACTGGATTTGACAACTGAGAGATCGTCAGTAAATTAGGACAAAGCAGTCTCAGTGTAATGATAAAATTGGAAGCCAGATTGTAAGGGGGCAATAAAAGAATAGGAGGAGAGAAAGTGGAGGCATTTATTATAGAGAGAGGAGTTTAGCCTCAAAGGGCAGAAGATATATAACAGTCTCATTAGTGGAAATGGAAGAATCAAGGGAGGGTTTTTTTTCGGGATGGGGAGACATGAATATGCTTATAGACAGTAGAAAAAGAGCCTGTAGACAGGGAAAGACAAGTGAAGGGGTGGGAAAGGACAATGGGGGGCAGTCTGTTGGAGGGGATGGCGTGGAATGGGATTGTTTAAACAAGTAGATGGGATAGCCTTGGTAAGGAGTAAGGCCACTTCATCACACGAGACAGAAATGAAGGAGGAGAAAGTGACAGAATGTACCTGAATGATAGGAGATGAGGAGGAAGGGAGAAGAGGGAGCTTATGGCAAATGGCCTCAATTTTTTCAGTAAAACATGAGGCAAGGTTCACAGCTGAGAGAGTGGGTGGAGGGGAATCCCTGGTACGTTTGACAGAGCCGCTGTGGAGAGTGGGATAGTGAGTGGATGAGAAAGTGATAACAGGATTGCCTAGCAGCAGTGAGGGCCCGGTTGAGGTTATATAACACAGCCTGATGTATTTCCTCCTAGCTCAGTTTTTTATAGTTTATGTCTTTCTTTCTCCTCTCTGTCCAAGTCCCTGCCACAGCAGGGCTTGTTTTTACCTGGTTTGTGATTTCTGCTGTTTCACTTATAAGTTTCTTCCCAGAGTCATAACTAATAACTGCAGTTCCAGGAGTAAATATCAGAAGTGCCAGGGACTTCGGGTGAAGAGGAACTCACTTGAGGTATTTGACATCTCCTGTCCACTAACTCTGATTCTGTCTTGACCCATGTGGAAGAGGTCAGCCAGGTGCAGACACAGATCTTACAGGCTAACTTTACCTCTTTGGGTCTAGAGGAAACTACCTATGGCAGGTGATCTGGAGAGAGGCCCTACCCAACAATGTCAACCCCACTGCCTCTCATGGGGCCTCAGTGTCACCATTCTCTAATTTCTTTGGGTTTGAGGGCTTTTCAGTTTTCAATTTTCTTTTGTTAAAATATAAGTAATTATGAGGATCTTGCATAGTCCCCCATTGTTCTTAGGGTAGAAACCCACTTCCTTAGTCTTCCAGTAATGACCTCTCCCTACCCCATCTATTTTTTCTCTCCTATTTCCTATTATGATGCTCCTATACAATCTGCTGCTTGGTTTATTCACTGTCTTCTGAACGCACATGTTTTGTCTTTTCTGTGTGTCATACTGTATGTTCCCATTGCTTAGACATCGTCCCCACATCCAGTCACTCTAATGAGCATCCCAAGTCATGCTCTGCTCTTCACTCTCCCTCCCCCCCCAAATTTGATCAGTTGCCGAGTTTTCTTCATAACCCCACTTATCCATCCACTGCCCTAGTTCAGGATCTCATAACCTCTCATCCCGACTATGGCAATAGCCTCTGAATTGATCTTACCACCTCCAGCTTCTTTCTTCTTCATTCCATTCTCCATACAGCTGCTATAAAGAAAACAATCTTCCTAAAACACAGGTTTGACCACAACACGCTGTTGTTTGAGAAGCTTCAGTGATTCCCTATTGCCTCTAGGATAAAATACAATCTCCATTGTTTGGCATTTATAGCCCTGCACATTTGGTTTCCAATCTCTTTTTCCTGGCTGATTATGCATTGTCATATGACATACTGTTCATTCCAGTCCAGCAACCCTGCTCCCTCTTATCTATCCATGACATTCCATCTCCCCATCTTTGATCTCTGTGCTTTAATTTGCATAGGGTGTACTCCATGCTTGGAATGTTCTTCTTCCTCAGCTCTGCCTCTTAGCATCCTTAGCTTCCATAAAAGCTCCTGTCACTTCCTTTAAGACATATGATTATTCTAGTTTTTAATGCTCTCTCCTTCAATTATTTGTTATTCCTTTTGGATTTGCTTATCTGTGTACAAGTTGTTTCCTTCTGGTACAGAGGTTCCCAAACTTATTTGCCCCACTGCCCCCTTTTAAAAAAATTACTCAGTGCTCCCCTGGAGATCCACTTTCTTTAATCCTCTGTTTTTTTTAAATTTGCATCACTTCAAAAAATACAAATTTAAAAAAATGATGCATCTTAAATTTAATTATTTGTTGTAAATTTGTGGTTTTTGCCCTGCATTGAAATTTTGATGATGCAATATTGCATCATGTAACAGTATAGTATCTTATTGTAAACAAGTCATTACACACACATATTCCTGCCCATGCATGCTGGACTTCCCGACAATGTGCGACAGGCTCTCCTGCCAACATTTGCTTGTTAAGACCTGTGGGCGGACTTGACCACTGATAGGTTATAACTTGCATTTTGTGTGTTTGTTTGGAAAATAATGTGATCACTACAGCTTTAACTCTGTTACGCAACAGATGAAACATGCACTAACGGTTTTTCAAAATTTTCTTCTCTTCTTTCCGTATGCTTCCACTGCCCCCTTATATTTATTCAACACCCCCAATTGCACCTGAGGCTACTACCACCTCCCCCAAAGTTCCGGATCCCCCCAGGGGCTGGTATCTCTCATTTTGGAAATCTCTACATCTAGTGGAATATAATTTTCTTAAGGGCAGGGAGGATTTTCCTTTTGACTTTTTATCTCCTATCCCAAACACAGAGTGAACACTTAATTAATTAATGCTTGTTGAATGGAATTGAATTCAGTTCAAGGACCAACTCAATTTCCATTTCATCAGCAAAGTTCTTATTGGTGGTACCAGCCCATAGGAACTGCAACTCCCCAGAATCTCTATAAGCTCTATTCTATACGTACCTCTCTTTTGGCATTGCCTTATTCTTCTTACTCAGTCCCATTAAGCCATCTGTGCTGAAAGAGGTCAGTCTCCCCGTGGGTTTCTCATTCTTGCAAAGTCAACCCTAGGCAAAATGGTGAAGAAGTAGTTTGTTTGAGGAGTCCTCCACCCCATCTCATTCAGTGCCTGCTGCATTCTTAGTTATCTTTTTTATATGTCTTTCTTTCTTTTATATGTTTTCTCTTTTATTGTTGTGGTTGTGATGAGTCTTTCTGATTCCGAGCCCAGTGCTCTATCCACTGCACCACCTAGCAGCCCTACTAAGAAGGCTAGTTTAGCTGAAATCCATATCTTGGGGGGAATGGGTTTCAATCATAGTCCCTAGGGAAAACAAAGACCAGAAGAGCAAAAAAAGCTGTGAATGGCCTTGAAAATAAAATCAGAAGCTTATAGAATTCAGAGATCTTTCAGCTCTATCCCCTCGTTTTGTAGATGAGGGAACTGAGAATCAGAGAAACAAAATGGCTTACATAGTTTCACATTGACAGTAAAAAACAGAGATAGGATTCAAACCTAGATGCTTTGATTTGAAGTCTAGATATTATTTTTCTTTGTAAGCTAGTGAAACTGAGGGCCACAGAGGGTCAGTGAATTACTTACTGTCAAACAGCTAATGAACAGCAGAAGGGGAATTCAAAGCCAGTATGTCTTTCTTTTTAAATTTTTTTTAAAGCTCTCTAACAATTTTATTAAATTATTGTAGCATCACAGATTTTTAGTCTAGTCAAAGCCATAGTCCTCTCTGGATGGGGCTCACCTTAGTATGGAACAAAAGCTTCCATAAATAGGCTTCTGGAAGCTTTTTTTTGGGTCAAATAAATGATGAGAGAGAGGGCAGGAGAGGGAGGGCTGATGGGAATGTTCATTATAAGGTAGAGTCCAGTACAGAGCAACAGGGAGTTTTGACCACAAGTTTTTCTAGCTTTTTCCAACTCTAGTAGTACCAACAAAGGCCATTACTGTTATACAGTCTGCTCCTGGGGTAGCTTTCTCTTCAGGAAGGGAGGTTGGGGCCCAAAGGGAAGACAAGAATAGTTTGTAAAATGTGTGGCCTTGAGGACTCACAGAGTCCAACTATCCACTAGAATAAATTTTCTAGCTTCTTCCAACTCTGGTAGTACCAACAAGGACCAGGATTCCCATAGTCTTAATGGAGGAAGAGCTAGGGATTTTCATACAAAGAGAGGCCTCGCCTGGCCACCGACAGCTTGCCATTGGGTTAGTTAAGTCAAAGCTGTCTCCTTTGACAGCTTTTCCTATAAACAACCCTCAAAATCTGGCACCTCCTAGAGTGACGGGGATCATGGAAGTTGACATGAAAATGGTTACAGTTTCGAGTCAGGCTTTCTCACACGATGGAAAGATTGAGAAGGGACTTTCAGGATGAGAAACTTGAAACACATTTCCAGTTTGTAGATTCTGATGATGCCTCAATCGTCTTGGGCCTCAAAGTTGTTGACAGCTATAGTTGCCTGCACAAGATGATCCAAGTCACCACGAAGACTTCCTCTGATGACTTGGCAGGCCGCTCAGTCAGAACTAGTCAAATGAACTGGCCACAGGTGGCTGCTGCTTAGCCTGCTAGTCTGCTGGACCCACACACAGGCAGGCCACGGAGGCCCTTGGGGGGGGTAAGGGCTGGGGCCTTGAGGGAATCACCCACAGTGGGGGTTGAGAGGGGATCAGGCTTTGAAGGCCCAAGGACCGAGGGCCCAAGGGCTCTTTCTCATCCCGCAGTGCCTCAAAAACTTGTCCAAAGTCAGTATTTCTAATACCAACTCAGAATACCAGTTGGCAATAGCTGACCTCTCAGACCAAGTTTGGGGCAAGATGGTAAACAGTTTATACACCAGGCAAAGGAGGTGTATTCTAACATTAGTGAATATTCTGGGATGGGCAGAATAGGGGCTAGGAGTGCTTCGAGAAAGAGTCATCATTTGGCATCTTTCCCCCATTTCTTTTTGAAATAGTGGATACCTCACCCTTTCGGCTTTGCAATCAGTGTACGTGCAGGGTTGATGGAAATCTGTAGGTGTTTAATAAATACTTTTTAATTGATAAATTTGAGATCGGCTATTTCCACTTATGGTATTCCTTGATCCCTGTAATCATTCTTTCCACAGATATTTAAGGAGTGAGCACCTGCTACGGACAAGACTCAGGGCAAGGTGCAGAGGTAAAAAGCAGGGAACTTTTTGGAATAGAAAACAAACCAGCATTTATTAAGTGTTTATTGTGTACTGGGCACTGGGCTAGGAACAAGGACAAGAGGAAAAACAGCCTTTGCTCTTAAGAAGCTTACATTGTAGTGAATGTACAAGTACACATTTAAGTAGACACAGACTGTATAAAAATTAGTAAAAGGTAAACCAAATAAAGTCAAGCCTGGGCATCCCCATCTCGAAGTGCTTTCTCTCTTCCATGAATGTCCATAGCGCTTAGAATCCATCTTGCCTTCATGCTTATCACATTCTAATTTGTATTATCCAATTTGTATCTGGGTGTAATCTCCTCTCCAGGAGTTCTACGTTTATGTCTGCTTTCCTCTCTAGATCCCTAGAACCCAATGCTCTGTGCATGTATCCTGTGGAGGTATCACATGTTCCACAGGATTATTTAGAGCTACTAGGAGTGGTCTCAGAAATCATTTCCTGAAACTCTCTCATTTCCAGAGGTGAAAACTAGGGCTCAGGAGGTTTCAAATGGACATCCTGTGACTCCAAACTGATTGCTTTCTGGTGATCTCTCTGTCTCTGTCTCTGTCTCTCTCTCATCCTGGAGCAGAGTTCCATGACCTAGGTCTTCTTGCCTCTTCTTTCACAAATTAACTCAGCCTGCATCCCATTTCCTCAGGGGCAATTCCATGTGGAAGCTAGTTAAGTTGATAAGCTTGGAGGAAACTGTGGTATAATAGGAAAAAAAAAAAAAACACCAGCAGAAAGATCCAGAAATGAGAAAATTCGACTTAGATTCCAGCTCTGATACTTACTTATTATGCACGTGATTATTAGTTAATGATTCATGTCTAGTGAGCGCAATCCTGTGGAGCATGCTCAGTAGCCATTCCTGTTCTAGGCTGCCATGTAGAAGTTTTGGGAGGGCTTCTGGCCGCCATGTGTGATGCATTGCTGTGGCCTCCTGACTTCAGGGCTGGTGCTCAATCCACTGCACCACCTAGATGCCCCTGTAAGTGCTTTTTAAGGAATAATAATTGTACTTTATTTCAATTTCAGGGAGATACTTTAATTGTTTTTTCACATAAGCTTCATAGGATACCGCTTCCTTCATGAAGCCTCCCTCTGCCGCCACAACCAGCTATCCTTCTGAACTCCCATAGCTCTTACTCTCTGTAGCCCTGACTGCATGTTGAGCATATATTGTCTTGTGTTATTAGTTGACTTTATATTTGAACGTGTCTTGTCTCTCCAACTAAGACTGTAAGCCCCTTGAAGGCAGGGGTTATTTTCCTTTGCTTCTCCACAGTACCTAGCATAAGTTGTTGCCATAGTAGGGTACTTAATAAAGTAACCATAATATCACATTTTGTAGAGCTGAAAGGAGCTAGCGGGACAGCAGACATGACTTGGCCAAGAACATAGAGCTAATTAATGACAGAACGGGGACTAGTGCCCAAGTCTAGGGACTCCTCAGACAAGGAGGGCCTTTCCTATTGCACTGAGGAGTCTGTGCATTATTTGATTTATGACCCTCCAGAAAATGTATAGTTTCAAGTTCTCTAGACTTCTGTTGCAAAGAAAATTCTCTTTAATAATTCAGCCTTCATTTCAAATGAATTAATTTTTCTTTAGATTAGTTTTATCCTGTATATGACTGATATTAAAAAAATTACAATCTGTCTGGTTTGAATATTGCCTATAGGTCATAAAATTAAGTCTAACAAGATTACAAATATTCAAGCCAAACCAGATTACAATATTCAATTAAATTCAATAAACAGTTATTAATTGCCTACTATGTGACAGTCACTAGGCTGTAGGGATTAAAAAAGAGACAAAAGACAGTCCTTGCCCTCAGGGAATTTACAATATAATGGGGAGAGAACATGTAGACAAATACATACAAAGCCAGCTACATGCAGGATAAATTTGTGGTTGTTTTTGTTGTTCAGTCACTCAAACTTTTTGTGACCTCATTTGGGGTTTTCTTGGCAAAGATACTGGAGAGGTTTGTCATTTCCTTCTCCAGCTCACTTTACAGATGAGGAAACTGAGGCAAAAATGGTTAAGTGACTTGTCCAGGCTCACATAGCTAGTGTCTGAGGTTAGATTTGAACTCAAGAATATGAGTCTTCCTGACACTCTATCCACTGTGCCACCAAGTTGGAGAAAGGGGAAATATTTAACAGAGGGAAGACAATAGAATTTGGAGGGAAAATTTCCTGTGAAAGGAAGGATTTTAGTTAGAACTTAAAGGAAGCCAGAGTGGTCAGTAGTTAGAGTGGAGGAGAGAGAGCCTAATGTTAATTTATAGTTTTTTAAGTCAATATGTGGCTTGCAAGGATCCATTTTTATCTAAGTTTTATACCACTGACTAGCCTAACCCACTCATTTTACAGTTGGGGAAACTGAGGCCCAGAGAAGCAAAGCAACTGGGTCAAGGTCACACAAAACTCAAAAGTAGTGGTACTGGTTCTTTTGATTTCTAATCCAGTGATCTTTTCATTATGCCACACTGCCCTCTATTTCTTTGCTCTCTTTCTTCTAAATTTATTTTATTTTTAAAAGTTTTTATTTGTTTCCTCTTTAATTTATGGAGTAAAACAAGCATTTCCTTAACATCATAGAATAAAAAAAAGATTGCACATGAAATTGCAAATCTATTATGTAGAACTTGCTATTCCTTTTAAATATATAATAAAGTTATCATGTAATTTTTGTTCCTTTTTCCCTCTCCTCCAGAGGCGGCCTGTCCTTTCCTTCCTTCCCCCTACCTACTCCCCTTTCCTCTTTCTTTTCCTTCTCTCTTATTCCCTTCCTTCTTTTCCCTTTTTGTTCCTTCCATCTCTCTCCTTTTCCCTTTCCATTTTGTTTATTTAAAAGTCAAATGTTTCATTGAGGATTATTTAAGGTTCTGGTGATTTGAATAGTATCCTAAGATAGTCATTTAATCAAAAAGTTTTTCAGATCCAATGATGATTTTAAGGCATTTAGGGGAATGTTTATGGTACAAAGAACATCAGATGCTATAAAAATATTAATTGGCTGGGCCACTAAGAGCCCAAGTGTCTTGCTCATGGTTGAACACCTAGTTTGTGTCCTTCTGCTGACTATAAGTAAGTCACTTAGGCAATCAGTGTTCTAGCTAGCTGGCCTCTCTGAGTAAATAGCTATTGGTTAAGATGAAGAGAAATTATGCAATGACCTTGGTCAAGTCAATTAAACTCTCTGGCATCTCTCTTTCTTCATCTGTAAAACAAGGGGGTCATAGGTCCTTCCCATGTCCCTATCATTTCTAACAGAGCTTGTGTCAGAAGCTACCTCCTTCCTAATACAAATAACCTCAGTGTACTTTGAGGATTTTTTACTTCTCTGTCTCATTGCCTCAAATCACATGATTTGAAAATTCATATATCTGTCATGTGTAGAAGGTAACCATGAGCCTCTCCTTCCTACTTTATTATTATCATCATTATTATTATAATCATTATTTTGGGAGCTGTTATTCTGTATTCTGTGTTCACCAGAAGAGGGTAGAATTGAGTATGATGTGAATGCAAATGCATTTGCCATGGTGTACCACTCCAAATGATGATGAGCTGTGTCATGATCTTTATGTTGTTTAGAACCATACTTTTGCTTAGGAGGTCGGTGTATCCTGTATCTATCATTGACTAAGCCCTGAACTGATTTCCATTTCTTCCCAGAATCTGATATATACTTGCTATTTATTCAATTAGTTAAGCTGCAACTCGAGCCAGCTGTTCAAGTGTATCTGTGTCCTCATCAACATGAGTATTTCCTGTAACATTTAGACTGAGATGACTTCATGCCTGCCCATCCTATGTGATTCTTGTACATGTTTTCCCACAAATTCACCACAGGAGATCCAACCAACATGCTGATGGTCCTTCTTGACTTTTTCTTCCCAATGGAGAAGATGGGTTGTCCATCTCTCATTTTCATAACATGACTAGCCTATTTCATTTTTCACCTATTCATTTGTTTCTTTGATTTTCTGTACTTTACTTTTCTTGCACAATGCCTTCTATATAATGTATTGCAGGCTGTTCATATACACATATAACATACATGTTATATAATGCATATAACATGTGTTTTGTTGTTCTATGGGCAATAATCATTTTCACTTTTTCAGAGACTGTAACACTGGAAGATTAAAAAATGGGATTTTATTTCAGAGAGAAGCTTGGGGTCATTAAAATAACTTTGCCATTTAGGTTGTCAAAAGCAAACCACATCTTCTTTCACAGGAGGTACAAGAGGGTGGTAATGGTGATGAAAATGGTAACACATTATTTTATTTTTTAAACATTTTTTTCATTAAACATTTCCTGATTATATTAAAGAAATTAACATTTATTTAATAAAATTTTGAGTTCCAAATTCTCTCCCTCTCCTTTCCTTCTGCTACCCCTTGAGAAGGCAAGTAATATGATATCAATGTGAAGTCATGCAAAACCTATTTCCATTTTAGCCACGTTGCAAAAGAAAACACATATATACACATACCAACAAGAAAAATAAAGTCAAAAAAGTATGCTTCAATATAACAGATTACTTTAGCTGACTGCTAAGGTAAAAACCATTTTTCTCTGCTTATGTTTCTTCCCTATTTACTTATGAATGCTTTATAATCTGGCTCTTGAACCTACTTACCAGTCTACTAAATCTGTTACATCCGTGCTTATGAATGAATGAAAAGATCTTTATCTCTTAATCCAACAGTATTTTCTGTCTTCATCCTCTTTCTGCTTTTGACACCATTGACAACCTTCTTTCTGGATCCTCTCTCCACCTCCTTGATACTGCTGCCATCTGGCTATTTGAATGCTTCTCAGCTTCCTTTGCTGGATTATTATTATTATTATTATTATTATGTAACATTTATACAGTGTTAAGGTTTACAAAGCACTTTACAAGTATTATCTTATTTGATCTTCACAGCAACACTGTGAGGAAAGTACTGTTATCATCCCCTATTTTATAACTGAGGAACCTGAAGCAGGCAGAAGTTAAGGGTCACACAGCTAATATCTGAGGCTGGATTGGAACTCAGACCTTTCCTGCCTCTAAATGAAGCACTTTCCTTAACTGCTTCACCTAGCTGTCTCCCTATTCCACCCCAAAGAACAGGTATCCCCCAAGGGCCCTTTTCTTCTCCCTTTTTTTCTCCCTCTCCCTCTGCCTCTTTTTCCTATCCTTTTCTCTCTCTGTCTTTTTTCATCTCCCTCTCTTTACACTTTGTCAACTCTACATTCAATTTATCACTTTTATAAGCATTTAGTAAATTCTTTTCTTCTTTTTCCACAATTTATCTCTCAGTAATTTCATCAGCTCCCATGAAGAAAGTCCCCAAATCTATTTATCCAGTTATGAACTCTAACATCCTGCCTGGATGGATATCTCTCTAAAGACATCCTATTAGCATTTCCAATTCACCATGTCTAAAACTGAGCTGACCACTTTTCCCCCTAAACTAGCCCCTCCTACAAATTTATATATATATATATATATATATATTTGGTGAGGCAATCGATGTTAAATGACTTGCCCTTTAAAGGCCATTACTATTCTTCCAATCACTGAGGTTCATTTCAGACCCATCCTTGACTTTCCCCTTTCCTTTACCCCCTCACAGCCAATCAAGTCACTCCACGACATTTCTTCCATCCATGCAATGCTCTCTTCTTATGCAGCAGCAGCATATTACCCTTATTAATTCTTACTTAGACAGTTACAACAGCTTCCTAATTGGTTCAATGCATAAAGCACTGGGCCTGGAGTTAGGAAGATCTGAGTCCAACTCTGATCTCAGATACTTACCAGCTATGTGATTCTGGGCAAATCACTTAACACCTGTCTGCCTCAGTTTCTCATCTATAAGATGGAAATAATAATAGCACCTAACTTGCTGAGTTGTTGAAAGATAGTATTTGTAAAGTGCTTAATATAATGCCTAGCATATAGTAGAAGCTTAATAAATCCTTCCCTTCATCTTCCTTCCACAGCTCTGACCATGTTATCCCCATGCTCAAACACCTTCAGTGGTTCCCTGCTACCTTTAGGATAAAATACGAACTCCTTACCCTGACATTTAAGTCATTTAAGTGACATAAGACATTTAAGAGTTTGGCTTGCAGCTATCTCATTAATTTATCTCATATATCTACCTTTCACACACACTATTTTCCAAACAAATGAGACTGCTAGCCATGCTCCAGATTCAACATAACATCTCCTCCTACTGTACATATTCACACAATTTCTTTCCCTTGCCTGGAATGCCACATTCCCTCATCTCTCCCTTTCAGAATAATTATCTTCCTTCAAGGCTTAGCTCCAGTGACACATCCCCCAGGAAACCTTCCTTCTCTAATACCCCCACTTGGTAGCATTCTCTCCTCCCTTAGAAAATCTATATGTATTTGTCTGTATAGCTTGTTATCTTCCTATTAGAATGCAAAGATGCTTTTGAAGATGGGAAAATTTGATTTTTGACTTTTTATCCCCATTGACTAGCATGGTTCCTGGCATAAAGGAAGTCTTTACTAAATGTTTGTTGCAGTGTTGAATTGAATATAGAGGGCAAAGTGCTTCCTTAGAACAATCCTCTAACATAGGAAGGGTTAAGTTTTATTTTACCATACTTCTATTTCCTACCGCCTATTCAGCACTGCTGGCAACACTCTGGAACTTAGTTATCGTTTCGAGGGAGCAAATATTCAGAGGATGTTAGGGTTGGGAGGGGCCAGAATGTACAGACTGAGAATATAAATAGCTTTAAGATGGATTTAAAGAAATTTTGAAAAATTCACAGGTGATGATAATACCTTACATTAGTTTAACACACTTAACTTTTCAAAGCAATTTCACATCCATATTGTGTGTGTGTGTGTGTGTATATGTGTGTGTGTGTGTGTGTGTGTGTGTGTGTGTGCTTAAAACATCCCTGTAATGGAGGCAGGGGAGGCATTACTATGCTCCTTTTCCAGATGAGGAAACTGAGGCTTGGAAAAGTGGAGTGACTTGTCTAAGGTCATGCAACTAGAATTTGGCAGCTCTAGGTATAGAAACCAGATCTCCCAATCCCCAGAAGACAATTTTTCTTTCCATAGTGTAATATTGAAAAAAAATATGGGTAATGAGGTAAAAATAACACTTTATATTTATGTAGTGCCTTAAGTTTTTATCAAGCACTTTCCTTACAGAATCCTGTGGAGGTAGGTAGTGCAAGTATCACTTATCCATCCATCTACTGATTCATTGATTGATTCTTTCATTCATAAAGCATCCCCATTTTATAGTTTTGAAAGCTGAAATTCAAGGTGTTTAAATGACATGCCCAAGTCACACAGAATTTACCTCAGAATTTTAACACAGGTCTTCTGACTCATAATTCTAACTCTTGACATTATCATGAAGGACAACCATGCCCACAGAAGTCTCTCATACCAAGAGATTTAGGATTGGAAAGAGCTTTAGACATCATCTAATGCAGCCTTTTTATTTTCTAGATAAGGAAACTGACGTTCAAGGTGGTTTCATGGAAGGAGCTTGGCATTTGCGTTAAGAGATACTGCATTAAATTCCTGGATCTGCCTTTTACTACCTGGGTGACCTTGGGTCAGTAACTTCACCTTCACCTTTCCCTTATCTCTATAATGAAGATACTGGATATTGATTACTGAAGTCCTTTCCAGCTCAGTCTATTTTCCTAAGGGACTAGCTTTGGTAATAGCTAAACCTGGTACAGTGATTTAAGGTTGAAAGTCACATTGCAGACACCATCTCCCCTGTACTAGAGATTCCTAAAGTTTATTGCAGTTTCAAGCTACAAGAGCTTAATACTGCAAAGGTATATGGAAAATCAGGTGGACAGCATATATGTGCTCCAGGTAGGGGTGCTCATTATCTCGCCTATTGGAATGTAATATCTTTGTGAATAGGGATTGTTTCATTCTTTGTGTTTTTATATCTCCAGTGCCTGGCACAGAATAGGCACTTAAATTCTTGTTGATTAATTTAATATGAAAGTGCCTCAATAAAAGAGCTTGTGCTCTTTAGAGTGGAATTATGCCAGAGACACCAGAGGGTAATATGAGAAGGTGCTGAGTAGATTCCTATTGCTTATTATTAGAACAAGAAAAAATATTTGGGAAAAATAAGAGATTGAAAAAAAAGAACCACTTATTAAGTACCTATTATGTGCCAGATGTTGTATTTGGTACCAAGAAGACAACGATAAAAATGAAGCAGTACCTCCCCTCACGGAACTTATATTCTATCAAGAGGAGGCAATGCACTCCTATGTACACATAGAAGTATATGCAGAATAAATTGGAGGTAATTTTTTGGGGGACAGCACTGGTAACTGGGGGAAGTGCATGAAGAACAGCACAATGGCAAGAATTCTGAGTTGTGAATTAGATATGGGTTCAAATCTTGCCTTCCAGTTCTATGATTTCTAAGAAACTTTTGGGGGCTTTAATGGGGTGCCACCGCCCAGGTGTTTGGGGGAGATGAGGAGCAAGCTTTGGAAACTATCCAAGTGAATAATAGAGTTAATGAGGAGTCTTTCTTTAGCAAGTTGCTGGAGCTGCCCCAACCTCAGGGCTTCTGCTGGGCACAGAGGGGATTAGCTCACCCAGAACAGCATGGCACAAGGTCATATAAATGCTGTCTCATTAATTCCCGGTTCTGGAAAGGCACAGATGCTTTCTTTATGTAGGGCACCCACCCAAGGCCCATCACCATGATAATCTCCTTTGAAATAATCTCATTTCCTCCCTTGAGCTGTGATGACATTTTCTCTTGGTTTGTTCTAATTGATCTTAGTTTGGCAGATTTATTAAGCAGGCATACTCATAACACTTTCCCAGTCATTAGACAGTAATTACTCTACAATTCAGGGACCCACCCTTTCCTCAAATACCTGGAGGAGTATATACCTCTCAAGGCTTCAATCATTGTTATGGGTTAATGCTGCCACCTACTGGACCTATTTGGAAATAATAGCTTGCATTTATATTGAGCCTAAATTTCAAACACATTCTTCACAGCAACTCTATGAGACAGATGGTGCCAGTATTATTATCCCCATTTTACAGGTGAGGAAACCCACACTCAGAGAGGTGAGGTCTATATTAAAAACCCCCCTTTCTTTAATTAACTATATAATTGGAACCATAAGCCTTGGTAATTAAGCCTTAATTATTCTTTCATTTTGGCTTCTCTCCTATTCGTTTGATTTCTTTGCTGACAGTGTTTGGTGGGAGACAATACTGTAAGAGAAGAGACTTTGGGCCTTCTCCCCTCTGAGTCCATGAGACCTTATGAATATTGGTCTGCGTTCTTTGCTTGCCTTGGAATTTTTCCTTTTATTTTAGGCGAAAGGGAGGCAGCATCTTAGTGTCTGAGTTTTGTAGCCAGTTCATCATCAATTCCCTGAGGAGTAAGGAATGACCTCCCTCTCTCCTTTTTTCTTTAAAAGATTGGATTTCCCCATTTCACTGAAGCTGGAAGTGCAGTGGTCACTCATGGGTCCAATCCTGTGACATTTAAAAAGTTCAGAAGTTCAGTAGTTTCTGGGTAATTTAATTATTTTA